>NC_090935.1:581687332-581990362 GCF_040938575.1 Ambystoma mexicanum
CCATGTCCTTCTCTCTTTCCTGTTTTCTTTTACAAAAATGTACAATGTACGTCTGTATCACTGGCCACTCCTTCGCCTCAAACCCAAGCAATTTTTATAAGGATGTTTGCACATCCGAGGGTAGGGCCTGGAGCAGGATGTTTTAGAATATTGGTATGTTCACATCCCATATTTGTTGTGTCTCTAATGTCCACATCTCATGTACCTGTTATATGTATTCTGCGGGATCTTCGCCCGGTTTTATTTTGCGTGCCAAAATGTCCTGCATGTCGGATATATCTGAGACCATAATCCTCAATACTTTCCACACGTGTTTGTGGCAGTTCTTGAATGGCGCACTGTCATGAATGTTACTACTTAATTTAACTCCAACATATCATTCCTGTTCCCAGATTTAGTCCCCTCTTTTGCCCAATAGAGCTGCTAATAGGCTTTTTATATCGCCAATCGCCAAGGTAATCCCTGCTGTCTCTTCCTCGAATATATATATATATATATATATATATATATATATATATATATATATATATATATATATATATATATATATACATATATATATATCCATTTGCCTGCTCCTGTTGTTAGGGATGGTAAACTATACATCAAATTGTCTCTATTCATGCTATGCCATGGTATATACTGCACTCCTCCCCTGCCTTTCTGTAACAGGGGCAACTGTGTTCGCAGCGTGTGGGGAGTCTGACCCTGAGGGTGTGTGACCAATCCCTACTGTTGCCCCAATCTACCTATCTTTCTCCTTCTCTTTCTCTCTTCCTCCTTCTTTCTTCTTCACTTTCCTTCACTTTGTCTTCGTCCCATACCCTTTGTCCCACATCCCCCTTCTGTCGGGTCCTGCTCCTCCATCCTCCTCGGTGTGCTCAGAGTTTGCTTTGGACCCCACAGAGCCCTCTTCCTCCACTTCTGAAGTCTTTCGGTCTAATTTGAACATTATTTAGCCGGACATCCAGCCACCTGGCATTCCCGCCGCCCCTTGCTCCTTCTCCTTTTTCCAGACCGCCTTCTCTATCTCAACTTCGGCTGTTTTGAACACTGATTCTAACTGCCACTGCACATTTCTTTCTATGTCAGCTAAGAACGTTTTGTTACTTGCTACTGTTCGCTCAGTAGTAATGCTTCTAGTCTCTTGCGTACCCTTCCTTTTTCTGTCTTATTCTTATCTTGGGACACCCACCGTGGGTTCATGTACCCCTCTGCAGGCTTCAGCCTAGGGTACAGTTCACAAGGAGGGAGAGGTGTGGTGGGCGCCACTGCCACTTCACTACCTTTCCCCACGTCTTTGGCAGGTTCTTCTTTTTTCTCTTCATAAAGCTTCCATAGGCCTAAAATATTTTGCCTACTCTTCAATTTTGCTCCTTTATATGTCTTCAATAAATATGAGAACATGTTCTCCATTATGTCACTATCGAACGTTCCTTCTCCTAGTAATTCTCAGAAACACTGCCCTGCGATGTTCTGCACCCACTGAAAGTGGTATTTTAAAATTGTATCTCGATATTGTTGCAATTTAATACAGAGGTGGTTCAAAAGTGTATCATAATCCCACTAAATCTTTCACTTAATACTCTCTTCAGGATGACGAAACAAATGTTCCTTTCACAATGCTGGTTGGAATAAAGCAAAGGGAAGTCTTTACTACTTTTCAGGATGGTCAAACAAATGTCTTTTTCATAACAATGATTCAATTATGGCAAAAAGCATGTCTTTTTAAAACTTCTGGTCGACAAAATATTCAATAGGGCTAAGAACGTAATATGTCCAAGTCTCTTTTCAACACACCAATTTCCTGGTACACTCTCCTGCCAGGAAACGTCTCAACTTCCACTGAAAACTCTTGATATCCTGGTTTACTCTCCTGCCAGGAATATCCCCAACTTCATCTGAAAACTCGTGATATCCTTGTCTGAAGTGCGTTGTAAGTGCACCGGCTGTTTGGCTGCAGGTTCTGCTTTGAGTTCTCTTGCTGTGTGCTTCCTTGCCCTGAGTTTCTGTTTGCCTGTTAAAGGTCTTGCATGCACAAGAGGAAGACTTCTGTAGCTTTGTGCGGCTTAGCACTGGACTACAACTACTAATTTGCATTGTGGCTGATGATCTCTGGCTCCGCCCCCTCCCACCCAGAAGTCCCTACAAGAGCTGGGGGCACGCGCACATGGGCGCGTTCATGTGAAGTGCGTCATAAGTGCACCGGCAGTTTGGCTGTTCGGGGGAGAGGTAAGCCGGCGCTCGTATGTGATCATGAAACCCTTCTAGTCTTACTCTTAGCGAATGACACTTGAATGATTGTTCCATGCTGTGCTCATATTCTGCGGGCTAATTCAAGATAAACGGGGAGTATTGAGCATGAGTTTTCCGGGTGGGGTATTCATGCTATACAAATAATTGGATATGTTGTGCTGATTGATTGCAAACTGGGTATTTTTGGTCTCACCAATATTATTGGGGAGCGAATGATACACTTAGGCTACCCCGAAATATATAGATACTGTAAATTAAAATTACGGAATTGTGTTGCTCCTGCATTGTGGGTGAAATCTTAGCAACTTACGATGTGTTCCAGGTTGAGAAGTGGGCGAATTGTTAAAATGCCTGCACACAAAAAATCGGCACTACCGAGTAATAATACGATGAATAAGGAGGTTACAAAACAAACAAAAAAGTCCACATGTAACATCGCGGTAACCTCAGACAATAGTGAAGTTCCTGGGATATTAAACTCTGACAAATTACCCTTCCCTCAAAATGTAGATACTATCTCTCATTAGGTGCCTTTTGCTTATGCGCGAGCACAAAGTAAACTATGTGAAAAAACGGGTATGCCTGCACTCCCTAGACACTTTGGAATACAGTGACTCAGATCATATACCTATAAAAAGTTTCCTGTGTATGCGAGAAAATGGGTTGTCTGCTTCTTTGGTTGACACTGGGGAGGAACAGAGACAATCCCCCTCAGACATATCAATCCTTGCCCCTGCAGTGATGGCAGAATCAGAAAAACAAGTACGACTCTCAGTGGGTCCCTCTACTGCAGTCACTGCGGCGGCAGGGAAAGTTGCAAATCTTAATCTACATTATAGAGGTGGATCCCACAATTGATATGGATAGATTACATGATAACCCGCTCTTGCATGAATTGTCAACAACTGAGACATCGACATGTTCACCAAAAAGTAAGACTCCTAATATTGAAAAAGGTGCCCCAGTACATATCGATCAAAGCTCACCCAGTCCTTTTAAGACAGATGGTATTCCCCCTTTGGGTTTGATCATTAAATCCATCCGAGGACTTGCAGATCTTAGAGGCCTCTTATCCGGTACTATCAAGAGTGCTCAGTTTATTAGACAAAGGGCACAACTACACACATTACGAACTACTATTTGAGGTGTTATTCAAATTAAAGGATAGTTCCGGGACTTTTTTTTTATTGTCCCTACGATTCGGCCATGTGTTTTTAAGCATAAATCGGTAGATCGTAGAAAACTTTCCTAAGGACCTTACCCGACTTTTCGTCCATTAACGCACTCAAAATCAGCCGCCATTTTGTGATAATCCTATCATTTCCCCCCATCGACCTGGCTCACCTGCGTTTGCGGCACTAAATCATATCCCCCGCCCCTGAAACAGACTTTATCAAAACATTCATATTCCCCGCCTCTATCCGTGACGTGACTGTGCTGCATAGGCAAACGCGCCCAGGCGTCTTCTACGCGACTCCACACAGAACCCGGAAACCAACACAGTTCAGCTCACAACACAGCGCGCCACAATTCGGAATATGAAACTGTACTTTTAAATCAAACCGCAAGATTGTAAATTTGGTAAAGTACATTTATTTGACATCAAATGTTTAGAGAATATTCAGCGATTTGCATTTTTCTTTGCTCTCGATCCAAAATAGTTCGTCTTGAGGCAAGCGATGTTCGTGTGCAGTACACAGGGTGTTGGTTTACGATAAAATAAGCTCTTCGGTCGCACTGATAATCGCATGGCTGTTCCAACAACGAGGCACTAGGCCACCACAACGGTATGTATGTTGCATCTAGCCATTAGTACCGCGTTAGGGCATACTTGTACTTGGCGATCGTCCCATAAAATGGTCAGGGTGGTAACGTTGTTCACGCGGAGAAGTAACTGGCGGTTGTAAAAGCCATCCGCCGGTGTCTGGTACTCGTGACACATACAATAATGAAGGATGTACCTGTTTTAAAAACATAAAAAATGAAATTAGTCTCACCATCAGATCTTTATTAAAATTATTCATTTTATATATTAGGTCGGGAAATTATTTCATAGCTAGGACAGTGCAACTGGGTATTATACGTCATTTCCAGTAACCCACCCCCTCTCCTCCGCCTTTTTCAGAGCCGCCTGAGCGCCAGTGGACCACTTTGTCACTGATATGATATAATATGGCATTTGCAACGCGCCTATACACAAGTGTTTCAAGGCGTGGCGAGGCAGGGAGGGGGGGAACAAGGAGAAGACAGACAACGATCCTACTAGGCCAGGTGTCATTCAGATTGCGCAAGTGCAGGGGTAGGGGGAAGGTAAAAGTGCAAGGGGAAGGGGAGAGGGGAAGTGGAGTACAAGGTAAGTAGCATAAAATAATAAATACATAGGGACAGCTGGTGGCGAGTGCAAGGTAAGTGCAGAACAAGTGCTGGGAAGAGGGGGCTGTAGGATACTGAGACAGTCCCCCAGTGCAGGGGTTGACAGGGAGGCAGTGCAGGTGGAGAGTGGAAGGGCCCAGGACCGAGGTCGCAGACAGTGGACCAGTTGTAGCAGGGGAGAGGGAGAGAGAAAGCAGAAGCAAAGAGGAAGGTTTTGAGGTGCTTCCGTAAAAGGAGATGGTTCTCCTCAAGATAGTGCGCGGTACAAAACAATATGCCACATAGAACGAACAAGTACAACTTAACCCGTCTTTAAAGCTACTGTATAGTAATTAAATTGCGGTATAAACTCATCTAAAGAGTTACTTACATTATATTTGCATTTTCCATTGTGTCTGTGTGTAGGGCAGCCCCGAAATACCACTCCTTCTATGCCGACGTTATTTCTTCTAATGAACGAACATTAAATGGCTTTCGTTTCTGAAATTATATTCATTATTGTTTACGTTATTGCACCACACCCCCAAAAAGAGGTCTTTCAGGATGGTCCCGGCCTGTCAAGGTCAAATAACAATAGAACCTTATACTGAGTCGTGGGCCATTCTGGCACCCGAGCAAAAAATCAAAGCAGCTGACCTTCACTTTGAACGAGCACACATTCCTAGTTAGCTACATTCAGTGTAAGGCCATCTCACAGGACTTGAAATTTACACTCCATCTTTGCATTTTGTCTGCGTGCATTTGCAGCCCCAGAGAACCATAAATACGGAGACATTCTATATTTTTTGAAAAATGATTTATATTACTGTTTGGTTTAATTTAATGCGCAAATGAACAAGGTTGGATAGACACATTGCATGTACATTGAGCAATCACTTTTATTTACACAATACATAGCTACACATATTCAATGGGCCTGCGACATGAGGAGACTCCAGAGCAAAGTCACAGGTGACACCCGGGTGGTTCGCACAACTGCACGGTGAAGGGAGGGGCAACGGTGGAGAGACACATTGCATGTACACTGAGCAATCACTTTTATTTACACATTACATAGATACACATATTCAATGGGCCTGCAACATGAGGAGACTCGAGAGAACAGACAATCAAATTACAATCATTTAAACCGTGATGTGTATTTCTCAATGAGCTCTGCTTTAGGTGGACATGGAACAGAGGCAATGTTGGGTGGCAATGAAGTTGTCCCCTGCACAGGTTCGTTCACAACTCCATGTATGTGCCTATCTAGGACATCAACAATAAGTCTCTCAATAAACTCATATTGCATATCCTGAAACACTGGTTTGATCACCCATTGTTTACTTCTTTTAGTGAAGGCCTTATTGTAGCGAAGCGTCCCTAAAGTTCCGGTCGTCCTACTTTGTTGACGGCCAACATTATGGTTATGTGCCAAGACCGCTAGAAGAGTCCGATTTATCATGCCCTCCATGCCAAAATACTATCGTTTTGGCCTGTACTTTAGGCATATATTGTGGAACACCTCCAAATCTCCTGTGTGGCAGAATTCCGTGAGTCCCCTCAAATCTCTTGTTATAGTTTTATCAAATACAATCTTTTCAATGGCTTTGTGAGTGGGTGATGAAGGAATCAACCACTTCTTCTTCCGTGCCTCCTCTGTGGACAAATGGCCATGTTCACAATTGCGGAAATGTTGGTTTGTGGTCCAGCGGTGAACGTTGCTACAGTGTAGCATTACTGACCGCCATTTTTCCAGTAGAATTTCCAACGACCCTCCACATGTTTTTGAGCTCCACCAAAGATGGTTGCTGATTGACTTGGACCACTGTGAAATACCTTGCATATCTTTTTTTTTACCTGCAGCCGACATTTTTTTATTGATTGTTTTTGCAAGATGCCATACGTCAAATTGGTGATTTATATTTTTGTACTCTTCTCTCATTGTCTTGGCAATTGAAACGTGTCTGTCCGTGGCTATCAGGTCGATCACCATTCCCCGCGATTGTAGTTCTTGCAATGATGCTACAAAGTCAACTTTCTCCATGGCCACTGAGGATGTACTTTGTGACACCTGCACGACCACGGAACTCACAATTTTCTTACTTTCCATGTCCTGAAAGTGGTAGGTGCAGTACTTGGCTGAAAATCCTGGGCTGTCGCACTGTCCATCACCGGCTAGCCTGAACCGTTTGCCCGTGAATGTACTATCAATAGACATTTTTTCCATTCTCCAAGCTTCGCTAATGGCTGGAAATAGATAATCGATTTGGTATTTGTAGAACTGAGTTTTCGCAATGAAATGGATTCCCACAAACTGAAAGAAATACTCTAACTTTTTAAAACTTGAACCATTAAAAAGTGCGGCCGCTGCACAAAGTAGATTGCCTGCTGGCAGTTGCCCCAGCATGGGTTGTGCAGACCATGAGAAAGGATGATATTTTGTACAGGTGGCATGTATTTTAAGGTTAGTGCCTCGAATTGCACGAGTCACATTAATCAATGGCTCCCCACATACTTCCCCACCAACCGAATGCCCACATTTCATCCTAATAATAATATCAATCAAACAACTATCGAATACAATGAATTTGGCCTCTTTCCTTATACTGTCACTCTGCATCCCAGCTGGTTCGGCCTGTAACGTTGAGGACATGTCACTCACATGAAAGGTAGAATCTCTGATATCGTCTTCCGCTATGTTCAGTGATATTGATGGTGTTTCATTGTCGTCCACTTCATTCTCTTCCATTGCAACATCTGTTCCTTCTCCGGCGATGGGTGAATAAAACAATTTCTTCAACTTTCTCGCGGTCTTAGTTTTTGCGGGTGTGGATTCTGTGAATTGATCTCCGACTGCATCCGAACTACCAGGAGGACATTCACTATCAATGGCTGGTGGTGGTATAGCTCCGTTGTCAATCACTTCATATTCTTCCCATTGGCACGATGCATCTCCAGTCTCAAGTCCCTGCCAAAAGGTTTGACAAGCAACATCTCTCGTTCGCTTCACTGTCTGTGTAGATCTAGTTCGTACACCCACTCGCAACTAGAGGACAGATTGGAAAAGGGATGTTCAGTTTAAACACAACTTACAGTATTGAACTATTAACAATGAAAAACAACATAATATAGTGACCAGGACACTAACCTTCTTTTGCTTTCTTTTCTTTGAAACTTTCTTGCCTCGAACTTCAACATCAGGACGCTGTTGCTCCGACTCGTGTGTGCATGTCTCCACTTCCTCTTGCGCTGCAACGACTATATTTTCATGATAAGCACATCCATCACGCACTGACGCTCCATCGACTCTCTGAAACATAGAACTTTCATTAGTATGTATAATAATATTGAAAACACAAAATGTACTTGGGGACCAATACCCACGTACATCTCAATAGCAAAACACGAATGAACGCATTGTGTAGAACATTCAAACGACAATTATTCACGCATTGTTGATCTAGTTAGATGGAACTGTCAAGATCCATACCTCGGGCCCCGCATAGACTTCCATTGATGATATTATTGAAGATGACGCTTCAGCAACTCCCTGAAACACAGTAATTGCATTAGTATGGTTTTCTATTTTGTTAAAAAGAACATAAACTTTGTGCAGGCGTCAACGGCTCATCTAAATAGACCTGCACAAATGATCAGTTGTCTAAAATAAGTAATGGATATCTAAATATGATTCGATTTGCTCGATCATTGGAAGTGTCACCACCCAGAGATCTGCATCAACTACTAGGGGTGATGTTCTTGTAGAACATTGCGCCGACCCGTAACTGCATGCTCCCCCTTCTTCTTGGACTAATGCTCCATCGACTCCCTGAAACATAGGACTTTCATTAGTAATGAACACAATATTGAAAAAAGAAGACACATAGGAGGGCGACGACAGAAGGACATATCAATGGCTAAAAACGAAAGAAACATTGTGTGTAACAATCACGCTACAAGAATGCAAGATCTGATGATCTCCATCGATGGAACTGCCCGGAAACGTACCTCGAGCATCTGAGTGACATCAACGGTTGTCGTCAATGCGTTGGACTCCTCAGCATCTCCCTGAAAGACAGTACTTGCATTATTTTGGATAACAATAATTATAACTGAAAACAAAGACTAGAGGACGAGTACTAGGGTGTACCATTAGGTAATATAATTACACGATAAATTAAAACTATTGATTTACATGCCTAAAACAAGTCAGTGGCAGAATAGCTAAGTAAGATTACCCGATAGGCGCTTGAAGTGGCTGATGACTGCAATAACGACACGGATGGAGAATCTTCCGCCTTCATATTGAGTGGATACATAAATGGGGAAATTATTGTTAGCTAATGCTACACACTACCGCAAGGCCGAGAGCTAAATCCGTAAACTTGACTCACCAGTGGAGGGATGTGGACGAATAGAGTGGGAATAGCGGTTGAGAGCAATTTTCGCTTCGCTCGCCGTGTGTTCTTCTTTATTAGCAATGATGTGGAGTACATGTCTGAGCTAAAGACAGGCAGGCATTGTGGAAAGTTCTGAAAAGTAAAGATCAACAATTCTCTATGAATACCAATGTGTTAAAAAATTAAATGACACATAAAAGGTTCAATGCAAGGTTCGTTTTGGTTCTTGGAACTATACACGTTATTCACATGCGGATAAGTATTTGAATAACTTTAAAAAAATAGAAAAATAATTTGACTAAACTCAGAACATGTGACTAGTTCCTTGCATGTACTGTCTTGAACGAAAAGAAAACATGGATGCAATTTGATGACTACTAGCAAATAGATATAAATTAAAAAATTGGACGCAAAATGATTATGGTACATGGCCTTACCTTGACGAACAAACAGTTAGATGCAGGGATCAGAGTAGTTTCTTGTCGTAGAACAGGGAGCAGTTCACAGGTTGCAAACTGACGAGTTTGCTCGAAGTGGTCACGGAAGTTCACAGAGACGAAGAGCAGATAACCAGCACCTTCACGGGTTGACTAGCAAAGCGCAAAGAAGTTCTCATTAGAAATATGAAGTGGGTTTTAAAGAATTCGAAACAGGGGTGTGTTTGTGAATGAATGACGTGAATATGTCGTGGCATTATGCGGTTTGCAGGGGGGCGTCCAGCGTGAGGGGGGATGCTTGGCAGGAGACACGGGGTCTGGAGGTAGACATGGGAACAACAACCCATGCTCTATAGACCACTTTGAAGTGTACATGGTCTTTGGCACCTCTTGGCCTTTATCGCTCCCTGACAGCGCCACTTGCCAGCGCAAGTACCCCGGTGCGAACTGCCTTTGATAGGGCGGGGGGCTGGATTGGGGCGGTGGTCGTGCAGACAAGACACAGGAAGACTCGTGAATGGAGACACACTTATGTGGATTGCAGGGGGGCGTCCAGCGTGAGGGGGGTGCTTGGCAGGAGACACGGGGTCTGGAGGTAGACATGGGAACAACAACCCATGCTCTATAGACCACTTTGAAGTGTACATGGTCTTTGGCACCTCTTGGCCTTTATCACTCCCTGACAGCTCCACTTGCCAGCGCAAGTACCCCGGTGCGAACTGCCTTTGAAAAGGCGGGGGGTGGATTGGGGCGGTGGTCGTGCAGACAAGACTCGTTTGCCGCAGGGCCTCACCAAGGAGAGGCCATCTAACTGCATGTAAGAGGCAGGCTGCAGGATCTAGTACATGGAAGGCAGGGGGGTGAGTTTATAAATACCTCACCCTCCCAGGAGAATATATGGGTGCAGTTCACCCTGGAGACCCTGGATGCCTAGGCAGTTAGTCAGCAGCAGGCTGGCCTGTGGTGGCAAGGCGGCACGGGCCAGAGGGGGTCATCTCTGTACCCGGTGCCCAAAAGGATGATTTATTATGATCAACCATATTGATTATTTACCTATAACCATGTTTTGTATCAATAAAATCCAACGGCCTTTTATTGCCAACGCTTAAACAGAGTGGTGTGGTAAGTATTTTTGGGGGAGGAGGCAAGGCTGGGAGGCTTGATGCCAACCCGCAAAATAACATATGTATGTCTGCCGCATATGGGTTCAACGGTTATGTGGATTGAAGGTGGGCGGCCAGTGTGAGGGAGGATGCTGGCCGGAGACATGTGGTGTGACAAGACAAGGCACAGGAAGACTATTCAATGGAGACACACTAGATTCATTTAAAAAATCAAAACAACCATTGTTAAAATATATGTTGGGTTTTATTTTAGATCTTAATTTCAATTGAACATAAATAATATACATTACACATTTAAAGTTCCGGTTGCAGCACATCCAGGGAAAATCCACGGTATTGTCCACTGTCGCTGGGGAAATGTTGTCTAATGGCAAGTACTGCACAGGCAGGTATTACTCTCCGAACGCGGTGTCCGAGCCTCCCGTGAAGCCACCAAGTGAAGCAACGATAGGCCACCAGCCTGTACCACCGGTGAAAAAGAAAGATGCAAACGGTATTAAAATGACAAAACTTTCTTATCAATGTCGATGAAGGTAAAAAATGTCATTCTGCTTTGAAAAAAATTCTATCTAGAAAATGCACAATATGGAACCAATTTACAAGAGTATACTTACTCGTTACTCGGATTATGCGGACGAACAGTGCCGCGAAGTTCGTGCATAAGCACCATCATCATCCTCAACACGGTCCGTGAGAGGCAGGCTTCCCTGAACTCTGGCAGCTCGGTGATGCATTGCGGACCTGACTCGCCTTCCGAAATGTAGGCCAAGCACCCGGAATTTTCACGGCAGCAGCAGTTCTCCTCCTCAGTTGGCATTAGCTCGCACCGATTGCACGTGCACCAGGTGGAGACGCCGTCCATGCGACATGGTCCAGGCTCTTCATCCGTTGACTGGTCCTCCCAACTGCCGTCCGAATCCCCATCGTTTTCGCGTGCTTGCCTTTCCAGTAGTTCCTCCTCGGTGTACTCGGGCTCGTACATATACAGCATTATTGTAGCCATTGTGTGGTAAAGAAAGTAAAATAATTTACAGAGATGGTACAGGTGTTCACAAGGCCTAGAAGCGGCGAAGGTAGCTGACCAGAGCACAGAAACGAGTCACAGAATACTCAAAGTAACACAGAGAGAGTAATGGAATCGAAAATCTGCTGCTGTGTGTTGTGAAACGGTGTGTTTATACTTATTGAGGAAAGAGGCGTCCTGCCATTTCCATGGCGACACTTCATTAGCTGAGGCGCAGCGATTGTTGACACGAAACGTGCTTTGGCGTTGGGAAATGGGCGGTACGCGTCTGCTGATGTCAGGCTCAGGGGTGGGGGATATGATTTAGTGCCGCAAACGCAGGTGAGCCAGGTCGATGGGGGGAAATGATAGGATTATCACAAAATGGCGGCTGATTTCGAGTGCGTTAATGGACGAAAAGTCGGGTAAGGTCCATAGGAAAGTTTTCTACGATCTACCGATTTATGCTTAAAAACACATGGCCGAATCGTAGGGACAATAAAAAAAAAGTCCGGGAACTATCCTTTAAACAAATTGGAAGGCTATATTTTTGCTGAGAAATACAAATCAGAGGACGGTTGTTTTACTCACCCGAATATCGGCATCTGTACCACAGCTTCAGTAGCAATGCAAACAGCAACTATGGTAATGAAAGACCACTCTACACAACATCAGGATGTAGTAATACCTACTTCTTGCTTTCCTCAAACTTTTGCACAGGCAGTAGCGGAAACTTATGACCTGTCCACTGATCAGATATTGACACATGCACAATTATGCCAAAAGGCGGTCCAAAATAGCGAAAAAATAGAGCAAATACACTTTTTTCTCCCGGTTGAAGACTCACTGCAGGCTAAGCCCAGACAACTGAACCCTTAGGCCCTAAACCTGTAGAAGTTGACCATCTTGACAGCCCCTCTGCCCTTACTAACTTGATAGAGGCTGAAGCACAAAACAAACGTAAGCAAATCAAGGGTTGTTGACGGTCTCGAGAAGATCAGCCATGCTGGTACCGGGATTCAGTTCTCATCCAGGAAAGAAAAACGTTTGTACTTTCGTGCATTAAAAAGAAAAGCCGATCGCCAAGCTGCTCATTTGGCACAAGGCAAAAAAAACACACAACAAAAAAAATAACGTTATTTGCAAACAAAATGAGGCGGGAGGGCTCGAACAGATAAAAAGTACCTCTATCAATATAGAAAGTGGTATCGATTTAGATGAACTCTCGGATGAAAGCAAAAGAGCCCTACAATTAAATGGGGGGGACTCTCGCTGATGTGATCAGCAAAGGTGTATCTTAAAATGACTTATGTAGCGTCCTAAAATGTGAGACTACGCCTCTTAAAATAGTGTTGGATAACAAGGCGGACAAAATAATCTCTGCAAAGCAAAGGGAATTCACTTCCAGCTTAACACTTCCCCAACAAACGCAATTATCGATGTTCTGTAAACCAAAAGCAAATAAAAAAAGTAACACAGGAGCTCACATACTTCAAGACAAGGGGAAACTACCCATGAATGCTTCTTGCATAGCTCAAAGGTTGACTCAAATAGAGGATGATGACTATTCAGGGGGGAACCACTCAAGGTAATAATTAATAATACCATGCCCAACAAGAATCTGAGAACTGAACAAATACCCGCCATTGCTGAAAATGATCCTCTCTGTAAAGCTTTGCAATTGCACAAAGGACAAACCTCCTGCCTTGCAGAGAATGACACTATGCCGCCTACTTCATCGATCATTATGGGTTGGTTGAGCAATGCTGAAATTAATGGAGATAAGCTGCTCAAAAGATCCTTCATACTGCAGGCATATCATAAAATACCAGCTCTAAGAACATTACATTCTAGGGACATCGAATGGATCACGTCTCCGGTGATGAATAATCATCGGATGGTTTGCCAATTCCAATCCTCAATTATAGTAGACATGGTGTGGCAGCATGGGAGGAAACTCAAGTTAATCGGTCGAACTCCCTTTCTCTTTGATTCTAGTGGTGAGGCAATCTCCTTCAATGAAACACCTGAAGAAGTAGAAATGCCATCAACGACAAGCACTACTACTAGGCCCCTGATGAACGGATTGCCTGAAGCAGCAGTGATTGCCCAACTTGCTGCTCTTTATAATATTAGCAATGACTGATCATGGCTGACCTCTCTGGCGGTCACCTTGAACCCAACTGGGAACTATGTCCCCACATAGTAACAAATCATCCATAAAGACTGTTTCATGGAACTCATGTGGGTTTGTTAATCTTCTAACATGGGCAAAGAACACCACCCCTTTTAAATCCATTGATATCATATTATGTCAAGAAACTATGTGTGGCCATGTGTTTCAATTGCAAGGGTTTACCGCATTCCATGCAGAGGCCCTTTGAGGTGACACCGGGAGGCCATATGGTGGCCTAGCAATATTTATGAATACAAATCTTGCGATTAAAACACAGGTGGTACATAAATCCTCAGCTCTATTAGCGATAATGGTCTCTTTTGGTGATGCCCCCCATGCTACTTATTTAATAATCTCAATTTATCACAATCCGGCTCAGTTGAAGTTAGAATCAATGTTTAATTATTGTTCACAAAAAAGGTGCTTCCTCTTGGTGCAAACAGGTTAGTTGCATCTTCTTCACGATTCTTAAGATATTCTGCCATGTTTAGGCGTGAGTTGTGAAATTAACATGTAATTGGCAAGCGGGACTGTTGATATATAATTAAGTAATTGTTCACAAAGTAGGGGTTTTGGCATGGGGGGCGTGGCTGCAGGGCCATGTAGAGAGACGTGGTCCCTGAGGAGCTCCGGCTGATCCTGCATTAATCCGTCACAAAAGTGCACATGCAGATGCCTGATGTGGAAGAAAACATATGTGCATGCACATGAACGTATGGGGCCTCTTTGAAGACCAACGGGAAACCACGGGAGGTGCTGGTGCCACAATCCGGGGCATAATTAGGATGGCGGGGACCTGCGATGTCCGGATCTAAAATGGCGGACGAGTGAAGAGAACAAAGGAGCCGTACGAGAGGATCCATCTGTGAGTCCGCGGCGAGGAGAAACGAAGCCGCGCGACGTACAGTTAACAGAAAACACAGCCGCGGTCCCAACATGCAGTGTGAGCTTGTTGCCGAATGATCGTAATCTGGGAAGCGGCGCGAGGCAGAGTGGAGGAAGAAGGCTGATGCGGTTTATTGCCCAGCTGACTGCCTGAACCGAAAACTACCATTCACTGAAGAGAGCAACAACAGACAGTATCGCATATACATAGAACATTGCTGTGTTACCGGTTCGCACAGGCGGCGCTCACAGCTTGCGTTCTGTGGTTGCGGGAGAGGATACATTGTGGCAACGAACATTCGGAAACGAGCGCTGGGCTCGGAGGGTGCGGCGGGCAGTACTCGCAAACTGGAAGGGTTGCTGTAACAGTGTGCGACACTGTGGCGACGGCACCGGAGACATTGAGTGGTGCTGAACGGTGGATGCTGCTTTCCACAACGATGGTAGCTTCATAAAAGACAAAGCGAAATGTATAATATGTGAAGAGCGGCAACACATACGGCGGATGCTGCTTTGTATAACGTTGGTTGCGGAAAATTAACACAGTTACTATGAGGCGAAGGAGTGGGGAATGACATAAGCGCATGTGAACTGATGCCAGGAACCTGTGTTGCAGCCGAACGGAAATCACAGAGGTCCCGTGTAGGAAGACACAAAATGGCGATCAACCCCAAACAAAGGAAAGCGCTGGCAGAACGGGTGATAGAAGCCGCAGCCTGAAGACAGAGGGCGGGCAGACTGACCCTTATGACTCTGAGGG
Source organism: Ambystoma mexicanum (assembly GCF_040938575.1). Classification (NCBI taxonomy): domain Eukaryota; kingdom Metazoa; phylum Chordata; class Amphibia; order Caudata; family Ambystomatidae; genus Ambystoma; species Ambystoma mexicanum. Next base: position 581,702,729 of record NC_090935.1, read on the forward strand.
GCAGACAAGCAGCGATCATACAGTACCGCTTGACATCCGACTGAGCCCCTGGGACAGCCACACATTTACATCCGCAAGAACTCACCCCCTCTCCGTGGCTGAAATTGCCGAAGGTCGGCAGCCCCAGCAGTTGGTCACACGATCGAGGGGCCCACGGGTGCAATGGACCGCATAGAGTGTGAGGAGCACACAGGGATACAAAGCCCGTCAGAGTACACAGAAATTTGCAACAGGATTGATTACCTCAACCAAATAAGTGACTGCCACGGAGGAGGCTGGCAGAGCTTTTGAGGCTCTGAGTCCCCCACGCTTGGGTAGGGCCTTGAACATTGAACGGAGTGTGCGCCCCCCTCCCCTTACCTGTGGAGCATAAAGAGGTGGGCGGACCCACAACATACGGTTTTTGCGTCATGTCTAATAAGCCTCTAAGACAAAAAGTGAAGCAACCTACGCTAGACGAATTTGCCAGAACACCGCCGAGCCCGGAAAGTGCTAGGAGCAAAGACAAGCTCCCCCGCAGGTGGCATGGCCACCGCGGGTACAAATCAAGAGGTTCTAGCTGCAATTGCGGACTTGAAGGCAGACTTGAAAGCGGCCTGGGAGGCCAAGCTCGAAATAATTGTGGCTGAACTGAAAACAGTGTTGGACCTTAAGGTCGGTGAAGTGCAGGAGGAGGTGAATCTACTCCGACAAGATGTAAGATTCCTGGCCGAGCGTACGGAGAGCATGGAGAAAGAGGGGAGTTCGAACGCAGCGGACTGCGCCTCACACAAGTCGGAACTGCATGCCCTGGTGCAAAGAGTGGGCAACCTGGAGAGTAGGGCGGAGGAGCGGAAGGACGCGCCTGTCATGATCTCTGCTTCCAAAAGGTCAGGGTTTTCCCAACTCCCTTGGAAGCAGATCCATAACCCAGGTTCCGAGTGCCAACCAGTCCCAATTGGGACCTTTTGGACCCAGTCCTGGTGCCAGTGGCACCAGGCTCATAAATATGCCCAGTCCCAGCGCTGGAAGCACCGGGCTCATAATGCTTGGGTGGATTTACCTGCAGCAGACCATGCTGCTTACTTGCCTGCCAGTTGAGCCTCTTATCCTCTTCTGTTTGGAACTACTTTTCCTGTTGGGTGGGGCTGGAGCCACTCCCTAGATTTAGAACACTGGAACTCTTCTGGAAGGCAGGAACTCTTTTCTTACCAGGAACTCTTTTCTTACTTAGGCGTGGCTGTGGAAGGAGACACCTAAGCACTACAGGAGGCTATTTAAACCACACCCGGTGTATGAATCTTGCTTTGCGTTATTCTGCACCCTCTGCAGCAGGACGCTCATCGTGTCTTCTGCATCCAGTCCTGGGCCTAAGGAAAAAGGCTTACCATCCTGAATCCAGTCTTCAGCAACACCTATAAAGACAAGAAAGAACAGGTTAGCATTCCGGCATCTGAAAGGCAAAGGCTTACCATCCTGAATCCAGTCTTCAGCAACACCTATAAAGACAAGAAAGAACAGGTTAGCATTCCGGCATCGGAAAGGCAAAGGCTTACCTACTCTTCGTGCGCTCCGGAGGTCTTCATACTGCATTCCGGCATCTGAAAGACAAAAGCTTACCAACTCTTCGCACGCTCCGGAGGCCTTCGGCGCTGCATCCGCATCTGAAAGACAAAACAAGGTGCGTTTAAAGACATTGGGGAACTTTAATACTCACGTGCCATTACTCCTTTCCACATCTAATCCAGTGGGTATTCCGGCACCCTGCAGCCGCTCCGAACTCGTACCTGCAAAATAAAAAGACAGTTAGAGCGCATCGTGAAGCAGGCAACAAGCGCTTACTCACGTGCTTCCAGGCGCTTCTATTCATCACACGGGCTCCATCTTCAACTCACTTCAGCCCGTCATCCGCCATCGCCGGAACCCTGCAAAACAAGAGACATCATTACTAAAGACTTTAAAAAGACATTTGAATGACTCGAAACTTACCGTTCGTGCAGTAAACGACGGACAGCAGTCCTCTGAAGTCAAGAGGCCTGCGCTACCTATCCAGTGAAGAAACTGGCTACAGCACCCTGCCCCGAGGCAGATGGAGAGCTCGGCATTCACTTACCTAAGGTGAGAGCGTTAACCTTTGGGGTCTACAGGAGAGGAGAAGAGGAAAGAGATAGGGACACCCCAATAACCCCAGTTCATTAACCCCATATTTTCTATCTGCAGACATCTTACTCTACACGTCAGGCATACAGTGCACAGAGGTCCAGCCCAAAGAGCCAACCGGGTGCTACACATCACCTTTGAAGATACGGTAGTCGCCCAGTCAAGACCGGCGCCTCTGCGAGAATCAGGTGAGCGTTACAGCGCCCGAAGGAACAACATCCGTATTGTGGGTATACCGGAGGGAGCAAAGGGCCACAACCCCACGGAGTTTGTCGAAAACATGTTGCTACAGGAGATAACCGGAGGAGTTCTGCCTCAAGGATTTGCTGTGGAACGAGCACACAGGGTTTTGTCGAGGAGGCCGCCGCCAGGCAATCCGCCTAGGCCAGTTATTGCCAAGATCCTTAACTATCGGACCGGGAAAGGATTCTGGAACACTTTCGCATAGGTGGAACAATCAAGCGAGGGGAGTCAAACATAACAGCCTACCCGGAACTATACCCTGATGGTGCAGCGGAGCCGAATGAACTTCGGGGCTGTTAAGAGGAGATTGAGGGAGGCGGGCCGGAAATACATGCTACTTTACCCGGCGAAATTGAAGGTTTTTCATAAAAACAAAACCATATTTTTCGACACTCCGGAGGATGCCATGGGATGGCTTGATACGCAGGGCTGCCCCCAGGAGCCTGACATCCAGGCAGAAGGAGGAGGCAGACGAGATAAGTAAAGAGTAATGGGGGCACAGGGAGATGGTGCGGCTTAATACTATGGGACTTGATTATAGTCATTGATGTGGCCTGTTCGTTGATGGGACCGGAGTAGGATAGATAATGTATTGAGTGCACTGTGACTGTTGCTTTATTAAGGAGCCTTGCAGGGCTAGTCCTCACACCCCCATTTAGTGTTAATAGTTAAGTGGCCATTAGGGTGACTTCACCCTACTGAGCTCTGGGCGTACCAGGCAGAGCTAGATGTGGGGGTGCCTGAGATCCAGGGATGGAGCAGGGCAACAGTTGGGGAGGGAGTTGTTGGGGAAGGGATGGGCGGGGGCAGGGGAGGGAGGTGGGGAGTTTGATGTGTATATAGTTTTGGGGAGTTTGAGTTTAAACACGAGCCTAGAGGGAATAGCCCTAGAATTGTATCTGTATTGCGCAGGCGGATGGGGTTGGCTGAGAGGGAGGGAGATGGGTACTGACAAGCCGTGGGGGATCTTAGAATAGTGACATGGAATGTCAGGGACTCAATAGTTATCTAAAAAGGAATAAGGTCATGCTGTATTTGAAAAGACAAAAGATAGATATTGCATTGTTACAAGAGACACACTTGACACAGGAAAAACTGGAGCTGGTGGGGAGAAAATGGAAAGGCACTGTAGTGGGGTCTTCATACTCGGCCTATGCTAGGGGAGTTCTGGTCTGGGTGGCGCCGCACATCCCGTTCCAACTGATACAGGAAACAGTGGAAACTGAGGGGCGTTTGGTCATAGTGAGAGGGTTGGTGGAGAATAAAGAGGTGTGCATTGTAATCACGTACGCCCCTAATCAAAACACTGCGAGTACTTCCGGACTATGTGCACCAACCTGAGCTTGTGTGTGGGTAGCGCAGTGATCTGGGGAGGGGATTTAAATTGTGTGCTGAACCCCGAAGTAGACAGGTCGGATGACAAGATGGTTAGGCCTGCCCCGGCAGCTAGGGCATTGCAGTCGTTGTTAGACGACTTTGGACTGGTAGATGTGTGGAGAACAAAGCATCCTAATGAGAGGCAATATTCACATTACTCGGCCCCACAGCAGCTGCACACTAGACTTGATTATGTCTTTGCCACATCAGATGTAATGATAGAGATCGCTCACATAGAATATAAAGCGAGGGTCCTGTTGGATCACTCGCCCCTGGTTCTGGGGTGGCAATACTGCCGCCCTAGGGCACGGATTCTGACGTGGCGCCTCCGTGCGGAGGCGCTTAAAGATCCGTTTTTTTCGGGAGGATATAAGAGATGAGATCATTAGCTATTTTGAGGTGAACACAGGCAGCGTTGACTCGGCGGGGATACTGTGGGAGGCCTTCTAGGTGGTGGTGCAGGGTGTGGCCATTGCTAAATCAAAAGGCCTGCAGGATGGGGTCCTGGATGATTTACAAAGACTGGAAGGCGAATTAGAGAGAGAATTAAAAACTGAATGCATAGACACCGAGCTGGTGCTTAAACTACAGCAACAGTGCACGGAATACTGGGAAAGGCTCTGCAACCTTAATTACAAAAAGCACGTTGAGAGACAACATGCGGGGGGAGATAAAACGGGCCGTCTCCTGGCGTGGATATATAAAAGTGAAACCCCGAGGCCCCCGATTAGGACAATAACCAGAGAAGATGGGGAGGTGGCAGACAGCCAAGAGGGAGTCAACAGGGAATTTGCGGATTATTATAGAGAATTATATGAGGATAGAGGAGGAGGCAGCCGGGATGAAATGATGGAAACTCTGCAAGACATGGGATTGCCCAAGATAAGCACAGAAGAAAGAGAAGAACTAGATGCGCCAATTACTGTGGAGGAATTGGAGGAGGTTGTTAGGCAGCTACCTACTAGTAAGACCCCGGGAGCAGATGGATTACCTAGTGAATTTTATAAAGCATATGAGGCGGAAGTGCTCCCCCCAATGTTGGAAATGCTCAATGAGGCGTTTGAAGTGGGACGGTTACCGGAGTCGCTCAGAGAGGCAGTCATAATACCGCTCCCTAAGCCTAATAAACCTGGGCATAGCTCCGGATCTTACAGGCTGTTGCCGATGCTGAACCAGGACAGCAAGATTTTAACGGCTGTCCTGGCAAATAGACTGCGGAAAGTAATTGGCAAATTAATACACCCGGACCAAATGGGCTATGTCCCGGACAGGAATATTACTCACAACCATAGGCGACTCCATCGGGTGATCGAATGGGGCTGTGACAATGAAGGAGAGATGGCAATCGTGTCTTTGGACGCAGTAAAAGCTTTCGACTCGGTCAGATGGGCGTGGCTGCTGGCGGCTTTGGGAGAGTATGGAATGGGGCCGGGGTACATTAGGTGGGTAGAGATGCTGTATAGTGTGCCACTAGCCAGGGTGCGAACAGGAACAGTGATAACTGAGAGATGGCAACTTAGCAGGGGCACTAGACAGGGGTGCCCCTGGTGCCCCATTCTGGCTCTGGAGCCCCTGGCACTATACCTGAGGCAGCAATATGATGAGATAGGTATTGAGGTCGGGGGGGAGTGGCACCTGATATCCCTGTATGCGGACGATTTGTTATTATATTTGAGATCCCCGGAAGAAAATCTTCAGTATATTCTGGGGGTGATGGAAAGGTATGCGAGGTTGTCCGGTATAGCGGTGAATCCCCAAATATCTAGCATTTTCCCACTGGGCAGTTACAAGGGAATCCCTGTGGAAAGGTTGCCGGTGTTGCAGGTGCCGTGGACGGTGGGCTCCTTCCGCTACCTTGGAATAGATGTGTGCCATACGGCGGAGGAGGAACACAGGTGTAATACCGAGATGGCTGTTGAAAAAATCTGCAAATGTATGAGATTTTGGGAGAAACTGCCCTTAGCGATGATGGGGCAGGGAGCGGTGCTTAAGATGGTGGTGCTGCCTAGGCTTCTACATTATTTTAGCAATATGCTGCATATGATTCCTAAGAGGTTTTTTGTTCAATTAAATGGTGCGTGTAGAGACTTTCTGTGGCATGGTACCCGGAATAGAGTAGCGCTCTGGAAGTTGCAGAACTTTCACGAAAAAAGGGGGTGTCAAGCTACCTAATTTTGAGGCCTATTATATAGCGAGTCAATTACAGTTTTTGGCCAAATGGCTCTCTGATGAAGCGACCCCTGAATTTAGATTGTTTGGGCATGACTGTGCCCCGTTTTACCTGAAAGAAATTATCTGGTTGCCTGAGTCAGAGATGAAGGAGTGCCCGGGGATGATGAGGCTTGGGTGGAAAATGTGGCGACGAGCATGTATAATAATGGAGGACCCGCTCCCGTGTTCCCCGCAGGTACCTCTGGTTGCTTTGGTGGGAGGAGATGAGCAACTGAGGGTGATTATCAGAACCTATTGGGAGTCGGTGGGGCTGGTAACGTTGGGTGATATATGGCAGGAGGGGACCATCAGGGAGTTTGAAGGACTCGGAGAGGAAGCGGGACTACATGGGGGCCAGTATGTTACGTATCACAGGCTGGTGCGGAAGATTCGGATAACGTGGCCTGAGACACTGTTGGCGGAGGAACCGGACACCATTATGGAGATGATATATGACACAACTGAGGGGGGGCATGAGATCTCTAGATTGTATGAGATGGTAATGACTAAGGTTGGAAAGGAATTGACACATTTGAGATTGGATTGGGAAACAGAGGTGGAAGCCAAAATGGAGGATGGGATGTGGGAGCGGGCCCTGGGATACCATAAGAAAGTATCTAGGAATGCCAGATTGCAGCAAATACAGCTGTACGTAACACATAGAGCGTATATGACCCCACTGAGGATATCTAAATTCAGGAATGCTGGGAGACAGGCATGCCCTAAGTGCGATGAGGAGAATGCTGATATGACACATATGTTTTGGGCATCCCCAGTGATCGAGGGTTTCTGGAGAGAAGTCCCACAAAAGCTAGCAGAGAAAGGGGTCACGCTCGCTGTAGACACGGCTTGGGCCTGCCTCTTAGGAGGGTTTCCTAGGCCGCGGAAACTGAAGCATGTTGGGAAACTGAAAGACTTGACGTACGTGCTTGCAAAGCGAAGGATAGCTATGGGATGGAAAAAGTGTCATAAGCCACGGGTGGAGGTGTGGTGGAAAGAATTACAGAAATGGGCGGAGGCTGAAACGGTGGTGTGGCAGGAGGCAAGTAGCAAGTCTTGGGAGGAAGAAGTGGGTACCCCGATGGCATGGAAAACATTGATATCTGGTCTATTTGGAACAATGTTAGATCCAGAGGAGTCTGATGAAAATGACGCCCTGCCATGTGTAGCAGATACTGAGGGTGAAGGACAAACAGGCTCGTGAAGGGGGGTGGGAACAGGGGGGCAGTGAACAAAGACTAATTGATGTTAATGTAATGATTGTGGATTGCACTGCGTGTTCGGTTTGTATTGTTGGTTGTATTGAAAAACTAATAAAATTCTTTAAAAAAATTTCATATCAACTTATCTGTGTCCTGCGCCCGAAATAGTGTCGTCTGCCTATTGAAGGAACGGAGAATACCCCTTGCTCCGTATTAAGAAATAAATGTGTTGAATTGTATCATAGAATATAAACCACACACAGGTGGTAACCATTTAATTAAATAATTGCTTGTTTTTTTTTAAAGTCCATAATCTTTTACATAGCACAATATTGATGCATGTAAATAACCAGGTGAACCTTTTCGACTTACCACCATAGCCGGGTTTTTAAACACCACTTATTCCCTAACACAGACCCATGTTAGCCAATCTATATAAAGATACATGAAAGAAATAAAACTGCTGGTTTACAATACCCGCTGGTTTAACACTTTGGACCAGATCAGAAACAGTAAACATACTTCTCTGCCTTTACAGTTCGAGAGACTAACTTGCGTTATTATGTATATTATTTTGGATATTTCCTCTACTAATTCGGAAATGCCCGAAATAATAGGACACAACACTAAATTAAGGGAGTTTTCCCATGAACCCATCAGATGAATTGAAATTTCAATGTATCTAGTCAGGACGGAATTCGTTTGCAATCATCACTGTCCAAGAAACAAGTCTGTTTAGAGACCAACAATCTGCTTTTTCAAAGCCCAAAACATGGCACCCATTGCGACTGGCAACCATGGACATTGAAAAAGCGGCTTCACTGATCCTGTTGCCGACGCTTGGAGCCTTTGCAGATACTTTCCAGCTAAGCTCTAAGCATCATGCGGCAGATATCTGCACACCGCAGCGGGCTGACAGATAGCCCTATGCGGTGCATCTCGCATTAAACAGAGCGCTGATGCATAACGCTAAGGAAACTAACACATGCTTACTATCACGACTTATTCACTCTTGAGCCTCACAATCGAGTGCCGGACTAGAACACGTACACGTGCATGTACCGCTTAACATGATGTTGAAAATGCTGACTTATTCATTCTTTAAACCGCACGATCGAGTGCCGGACTTTAACACGTACACGTGTGTGTACTGTATTACATGATGCTGAAAATTCAAGATATTGGCCATTGTGGCCTAATTGGCACAGTGATGTTTTGTTCTGTTGCACGGATAAAAACGTACCCTTAACAACTTCACAATAACTTACCCCCGAGAACTTGTGACCTATGGAATCACTAACACGTAGCGATCAGTCAGACGTTAGCCCTGTCTTCTGTCTTTAGTTTATTATATACAACATGACCCCAATTGATAAACAACTGTACCTTTTGCAGGCGGGATTTAACCCGTTAACAGGGCAACCAGAAAATTGTAAATGTGACAGACAATGATACACCAATTAGGTAAGGAATACACCATTACCTAATAAGAACTATGCACGTTAAATTATTTTTAAAAACTCACCAATACATTTTGAAGCTGAAAATGTCTTGATAAAATATGTTTGTCTTTTTTCTCCCAAATTTCTGTTGCTTTTTCTCTGTTTCCCTAAAACTATCCAGCCCCTTTCCCCCTCCAATCTCTCTGTGTTGTAATTTTGTACACTTAAAATTGTTCAAATGCAATTGCGGATGCACTTCTATACATATTATTATTTAACAACTATGTTTGTCATTTTTTTACTCTTACTTGTTACTTGTATATGTTGTCTTATTATTTGCTTATCATTTGAGCAATGTGTATAGCCCTGATTGAAAAAGGTAAAGCAACTGCCGAAGCACGTGTCTCACAATAGGGCTCCTTAAATACATATTTTTTTTCCACTTTGTATTCATTAAGCTTTTCAAATATCAACATTCACAACAGTAAACATCTGACGGAAATCGAAGAACATTCCCAACAAATAAAACACTTATACCCCTTTCCTCCCTCCCCCCTGACCAGCCACCCCAGTACCCCCTCCCCCACAAACAAAGATCTACACAGGATTCAACAAGTAAAAAAAAAAAATACAAGATGTGCACGAGAGTTAGAGCAAAGGCATTAAACCAAGTAAGACTTTTCTACAACCCACCCTTAGCGGCAAGGTCCCAGAAAAACACCAAAATTCAGGAGACACATTTAGATACTAGCCACCCTCTCCCAATCTCGAGCCCCATTCCAAATACGAGAATTTTAGAGCTTCAAAGCTTCACAGTCCGCATTTAACAGCACAATCATCCATTCCTGTAAGAAAGAAGACATGTTATCATTGGCTATAGCCGCAAGTTTCTCATAAGTAAAGATTGCCAGGAGTTTATTAAACCATTCTGCTTTCGTTGGGGCCTGAGAACCTTTCCATTTCTGGGCTAGGGCCATTGTCCCAGTTCTCAACATAGCCCCGCCACCCTAGAGAAAGGCAACGCCTCACACTCAGGCTTGGGAGTGCCCAGAAGGATCTCCATGGGTTGAAGGGAAGTTCTCGTTCCCAGGATGCCCTTAATCCAGCTAAGCAGCTCCGCCCAATAGACCTGAATAACTGGGCACTCCCACCACATGTGGAACCATGTTCCTCTGCTAGCACATGCCCTGGGACACATAGGGGACACATTAGGAAACATCTTGGACAGGGTGACTGGGGGTCGGTGCCAAGAGTGGAGAATTTTAAAATTATGCTCCATGGCTGTGGTGTACAGCCTCCCCTCGAAAGTTGCCCTAAACACAGACTCCCATGCGTGATCATCGAGGACCACACCCATCCTCTCCTCCCATGCACGTTTAAACGCTTGTCTGCCTTCTAAATTATTAGAAACCAGCACGCTGTAAATTTTGGAGAGAGACCCTTTCCTGGACTTGGCCTCCACAAAAACTCTTTTAATGGGAGTCAGAGGACAGGAGAGGGGAGCCACCCAATCTGCCTGGGTAAGAATGCCCTTAAGCAGTAGTAATTGGCTTCTCCGGCAGCACTTCCGACAACTGGGCAAAGTCAATAAATCAACCCTGGTTAAACAGCTGTGCAGCCCTCTCCATCCCCTGGACCGACCACGACTGCGTCTCACGAAATCCTCTGGTCCTCGAATTGAGCGGGGGGGGCCCACAAGGAAGACAGGGGGGAGGGCCATGAAGAGAGGAGTTTGCTGTCCCTATTCAGCTTCCATAATGCCCAAAGAACCGAAAGGATTGGATGGGATTTAGCAACCGCTGGTAAGGAGCGTGGAGGGTCCCAGAGTAAATCCCTGACCTTAAATGGATGAACCTGTACATCCTCAACGTATGTCCAGTACGTCCTAAGGTCATCCCTAAGATGCTCCAGCATCACCCGCAGCTGAGCTGCTTTGTAATACAGTTTAAAGTCTGGTAGGCCAAACCCTCCGAGCACTTTTGTAAGGGTCAAGGTATCGAATTTCACCCTAGCCCTCTTACCACCCCAAACGAAACAAATAAGGTGAAATCGAAGAGATTCGAATCAAGAGTCTGGAATGATACAGGGAAGAGACGAAAAGAGATAAAGAAGCTGGGGGAGTATATTCATTTTCACAGAGACCATACGCCCGAACTAGGAAAGTGTGAGAGGAGCCCATTTAACCAAATCGTTAAAAATCTTGGCCTGCAGGGGAAGGAAATTTAATTTGTAAATCTCTACCCTCATCCCTAGCACCTCTGTTCTGCCACTAATCTCTTGGTCCAGCCTACCCATAGGCATAATGCAGGATTTGGATACATTAATTTTAACAACCGTGGGAGGGAGTCGTGAATCTCAGACAGATACACCAAGATATCGTCCGCAAAGAGAGACAATTTAAATTCACAATCCCCACACCGTACCCCCGTAACCCCTCTGTCATTTCTAATTGCTATGGCAAAAGACTCCATTGCCAGAGCATACGAGAGGGGGGAAAGAGGGCATCATTGGCGAGTTCCTCTAGAAAGCGAAGAGGCCAGAGAAGTACAACCGTTAACTAGTACCCACGCGGAGGGACCATTATACAGGGCTGAAACCCACCCACAAAATCTGTCACCGAAACCCATTTTACGGAGCACTTTCCCTATATATGGCCACTCTACGAGGTCAAAGGCCTTTTCAGAGTCAAGCGAGAGGAGGTAAGCCTCTGACTCCCACTTGGACACCTCATACATAAGGCTCAATGTTTTCTAATATTGTCTGAGCCCTGACTTCCGGGGACAAAGCCTACTTGATCTCCGTGGACCAAAGAAGGGAGGAATTTAGACAGCCTATTCGCTAGGAGCTTAGTTAATATTTTAACATCTATATTAAGAAGGGAGATGGGACTGTAGGACTGACAAAGCGATGGATCCTTCCCTTCCTTCGGGATAACCACAATGAGAGCCGACATCATGGAAGGGGTGAGGCAACCAGTGTCCAAGGCATTATTATACACCTTAGCTAAAAAAGCAGCCAATGTGGACCAGAATGTTTTGAAGAACCGGACAGTGAACCCATCATCCCCCGGAGCTGTACCACTCTTCAAAGAAGAAATAGCATCAGTCACTTCCTGGGGCGAGATGGGAAGCTCCAAGGAGGCAGAATTCTCTCGAGCGAGACAAGGGATTGGGAGAGAGTCAAAGAACCGGTCCACTTCAGCTCTGTCCCCAGTGTATTCAGAGGTATAAAGCTTTTCGTAATATTGCTTAAACTGTTCCGCTATTTGGTTGTCACCTAGCAGTTTTTCACCCGCATGACCAGAAATAAAATTGACTTGCCTACTTTTACGAAGTTCCCTCAACCTCCAGGCCAAAATCTTGTCTGCTTTCTCCCCTTTCTCCTTATAGTGCTGCTTCAGAAATGCAAGCTTTTTCTCCATCTGACCCACAAGGAGGGCGGACAACTCCGCCCTAAGATTTTGGAGTTTCTCACACTTATCTGGGCCCATCTGCGATTTCAACTTACCCCCCGGCTGGATAGCAGAAATCTGCTCCCTCAACTTGAGCTCCTCTCTGGACCTGTCCTTCTTTTTCCTAGCTTCCATCCCCATCAGGACACCTCTGACTGTGGCCTTAAACGCATCCCACACACCTCTAATTTCCACTTCCCCCGTGGCATTTAAAAGAAAAATTCAGTGATAGAGGCCAAAAAGGACTGCCTCAGTTCCCTATCCATTAGCAGGGAGTCGTTACATACCCACTGTGATTTGCTCTGGACCAGCGGGGGGACACCCAAGTTAACTCAAACTAGGTCGTGGTCAGACCATGGGATAGTCTCTACACCGAAATCAGAAATACATTCACGGATCGAGGAGTCTACAAACACATAGTCGATCCTAGAAAAGGATTGGTGCACTGTGGAAAGATGAGTATAGAGAGGGTCTCGGCTGCCACCAGCAGGATGCGCGTCAACTAAGCCCAGTTCCTCATTTACACGGCGGAATGAGTCTGCCAACTTCATCTGAGACCTGAGATCAGGGCATGGCTTGGAGGTTTTTCTGTCTCTATCTGGGTACAGAACCATGTTAAAATCTCCCCCGACTTTTAACGCCCCTTCTGCGAATTCTCTGATTTTTTCCCCCATGCCCTGCCAAAAAACATCCTGCCCTTCATTCGGGGCATACACCCCCACAAGAGTGAAAAGACGACCCTTCACCTCTCCCTTAACCATAATATAGCGCCCTTCCGGATCAGCTCTGTGGGCTCTGGGAGAGAAGTGTGCATTCGGAGAAACCAAGAGCCTCTTTGCCCCAAATGAGGACCGAAACATCTGTTGGATCACTTTGGACTTGAGAGTAGGTTCCTTTCCCTTAACCCATTGGGACTCCTGCACAAAGAGAAAATGAAGTTTTAGCCTCAGGAACTCCCTCAACACCAAAGACCTCTTAGTCAGAGAATTCAAGCCTCGCCCATTCAGGGACCCCACCGACAAAGACTGGACAGAGTCACCCATTGGAAAAGCCAAATAACTCATTTGCCTCCTGTTGGAGGCCTTCGTGCGAACCCTGCCCCAAATCCCCAGTGCACACAAGAAAACCACAAACAAACCTGTTGAATCCTACAATCATGGTAGCTCCAAACTCCCCTCCCCCACAGACCCAACTCCCCATCCCCCCTCTCCCAACATTTGAGCGCCTGAAAGGACTGCGACATCCACCTGCCGAGCCCCCAGACCACCATGGACTTCCTCCACCTTTGCAAAAAACCCCTCTAAGCAACACAATATTCTGAGTCCCCCCCCGCTGCAAACAAAAAAAGTCAATAATTCAATCAAACATTCAATCAAAAATACAATCCAAAATTACAGCCTGGCCCAACAGCTGCTAACTCAGTCAAAGGACATTTCAGCAAATTTGACAATAAGAACTCTGCTTCCCATTTAAGTCGTTGACTGCCCCGGAGAGGGCGGCATTATCTTACTGTACTTCCTATGTCCTCGGACGTGTCGCCGCCCCAAAAACTCTGAGGATTCTTTTTGACAACCTTTGTCAGACCCTTCACTCACTTTAACATGTCCCAAGCAACTCACTCATCACTTTCCGAATGTCAGCTTCTGATGTGAGTGAGAACTTATCTCCATTGAGTTCAAATGAGAGCGAGAACGGGTGACCCCACCTATAGCGCACTCCCTTGGCTTGCAGCCATTTCGTCAAGGGCCCACAGAGTCTCCGGCGCGCGAGTGTAAGCGCCGAAAGGTCCTGGTAAATGGAAGTCTTAGCATCGTTCCAGTCAATCGGACCCCTCTTACGAGCCAACTCCAGGATCTTGGTTTTCTCCAAAAATAGTGACATTTCACCAGGACAGATCGATATTTTGATTTTTGACCAAACTCCTTTTGGCTGCAAACAAAGCTGAACTTGTTTGCCCAATACTCACAGGCGCACAACCTACAGTTTAAAGCCAAAAAATCTAGGGTTATCTTCTTTCAAAATTTGAAGAGGCAAACCCCATCACAAAGGGGGACCATCAATAGCATACCCATACCATGTGCAACCTCTATTAAATACCTGGGGTACAAATTGGTCGATGCCAATTCGGCCAAAATGTGGAAAGAAGCACTCAATAAAAAGGTGACATCCTTATCCACACTTGACCAGATACAGGTGGGGCTATGCAAAAGCACTTTGAGATTGGCCAACTCCCTTACTAATGTAATTCTTAGACAGAGTTAGGTCTCCTATCCTTATCAGCAAGATTTCACTGGTGTGCTTTAGCTAACTTAGCTAAGATGTTGTTTCCACCTGTAAATTCATTATATTACATTTTTTGAAGAATGATTAAGGAGCGGAATCCGCCATCAGTGGCTAAATATTATGATAGCATGGTAGCTCTGTTAGCTGAAATCGGGCTTACGCCAGAGGATCTAGAATTTAGACTACTTCATGTCAAGAAAAGACTTTTTGAATTTGATTGGTGCAACACAACACGCGACCTCCCGCTCTATGGGCTCTGTCGATGGTAGCGACATTGGTATTATCTCCACCAAACAAGGTACTTATGATTTCCTTAACCTTTCTCACAATATCCGCCTGCGTCTCCCCTTCTTTCTCCAGAATACCAAGGAATCTCAGATTGGAGCGTCGCTCCCGATTTTCCAAATCGTCCAGCTTGAGCGTGATCCTTTCCTCCCTCCTCTCCAACTCTGCCAGCCGCATATCAAACTGAGCTTCAAAGAGGTCGGCTGAGGATTGATTATCCTTAAGGGCCTGGACGCGGTCCTCCACATCATCCACCTTCTTATCAAGGGAGTCCAGCCTTTTACTTATATCCGCCCAAAAACCTTGAATCTCCTCAAGCAAGGCTGGCATGCTGCGACTCATAGCCTGGGTTTCTGCTGCCTCAGTTTGGTTAGTATCCTGCATGGTGAGATCTCCCTCAAACTGCTGGGGTGACCGCCGAAACCTCTGCAATGCCTGCACTTCGTTCATCCAAGACCAGGCTCAACCACAAAACGGAGGGCCAAAAACCCCAAGAGGGGATGAGGAGGAGCAAAACGGAGGGCCAAAAACCCCAAGAGGGGATGAGGAGGAGCACGCCTCTCCTCTCTCTCCTTCAGCTCTAAAGAAAAAATGTACACCCCCAGCAAGCCACACCGTGGTCCACTGCCTGGAAAGCGGCCTCCTACCAGCTTGACACGAGGGGTACTCCAACACAGGTAACCCACATGAAGGAGGGTGGCTAGGGGACAATAGGGGTCCTGCCCAAGGGGGGCGCCAAAGTTCCTATGAGCACCAAGATGGGAATCCAGGCATCAGGCGAGGGAAAGGTCCAACCAACAAGATCTCTTCAGAGCCCGCCAGATAGAGGCACTCCAGCAAGGGAAAGGAGCAGAAGAGCAGGCAAAGATGCAAAAACTGGTCCACAGGAGGAAGGGGTCCCAAGGCCCAACAGGGGCATCAGAGGTTATAATCCCCAAGGAACCGTCCGGGGCCGACTACACACAACAGGGACCACAGGCACAACGCAGTTCCTCAGGTCTGGAACATCGCAGGTGGCCCCTCCAGCACTTACAGCCAGGGGCGCGGGGGAGGGGGGCCAGCAACCGACACAAAACCAGAATGGCCCTCACCCGTGCTCTCGCTCCCCATCAGGGCGCCCAGCCCGCTACAATCACAGGGGACCTCAAAGATGACCAGCAACGACTGGGACAGTGGGGAAGCGTCCTCTGTCTACCACTCACCCCACCGTCCCTGGGCTCCTTCTCCGCACTATAGGGGCCTCACCTCCTTCCGCGAGCACCATGCTTCCCGGTCTGCGAGGCCAATCGGCAGAGAGCCGCTCCTCCTCCAGAACGCCAGGCTGCACGCCGACGACTCGGCGGGCCACCACTCACCGTGGGTCCTCACACTTCAGGCTGCCAGGAGCTCCCCACAGATCGATCTCCGCTGTGCCTGTTCTAACGACTCCTCCAATACATAACACATGCAGGAATCCTCAAGTGCGCAACTCCGCTGAGCGGGGGCATCAGCTCAGGCCGCGCGGCCGTCCGGAAAGCCTCTGCCCCTCCCCCACTGCCAGTTAGCACAGCGACGCGCAGTTCTTTCAGCGGGGTCGTACACCAGACTTCATCCGCCTCCCACTTGGAAGGCTGCTAACTCCGGGTTCCCGGAACTCCCAAGCACCGGGTTTTCGCTCCTTCAGCTCTCTACGATGTCAGACAGCACCGGGGGGGGTCAGGGCTCGGCTACAACCGGGCTGGGGGGCCCAGGATCAAAAATAAAATGCCCTGGGGAGGAGATCGGCTGAGAGACTTCAGCACATCTCACCGCCCCCTAGTGGCCCCCCTTAAATACATATTTATCATCAACATTACCTTGTGTTGACTACTTATTGATGGCGCTGCCTACTATCTGAAGAAGGGTTTCCCTTTGTTTTATTCAATGTTTAATTATATCTCAATGATTTTGGAGGAAGTTATAGTTCAGAATCCGGAATGTAGAATACTTATAGGGGGTGATTTCAATGTATATTGTGCAAATATTGACAACACACCTTTATGCTTGGAAGGCTGTGATAATTCATCCCAGGTCAAAATGAAAGGGCAACAATGGATAGAGCATTTTGCATACTGGGATATTTCATTTGTGAATATTGATCCATCGGAGGAGGGGCTTGAAGAGCTTGTGTATAGATTTCTATGCAGTCTTAGCAAATATGCGGAACAATGCAGGGAGATTGTTACAACAGAGCCACGGGTGGGTGACCATCTAATGATTTGGTTGACAATTCAATTGAATGCTTCGACCTTGAGGGGTGATACGAATCAAGTTTTTTTTGGAAGGCGATCGACCAGACATTTCGTTACGTTGGAACACTCATCTTTGTGACAAATTAAATGCTATGATCGACAATCATTTGATTTCTGATGAAAACGCTGGTTTACGATTTATCACATTGCAACAGCAAGCAGAGAGATATACATTTGTAATTGGTATGGCACTAGCTAAGTTAGTGCGCAATCAAAATGTAATAAGGGAAAAGCACTCCCACCAATATAGTAGGGAGATTCAATTGGCCAAACGTTTAACAAAAATTTCAATTAAGAAAATTTAAATCTTCTACTCTATCGGATATAGAGTTTCTTATAAAGAAAAAAACCCTCTGCAATGCTTATCGTAATAAATGCTTAAGTTACAGACGATACATGCATAATTTGAATAACCAGAAGATGATTGCCAACCTTTGTCGAAATGATCGGAGATCCACGTAGGCTATTACGCCGATAATCAGTAATGATCAATCATCCCACATCCCTGCGGAAGTATGGATGCAATTTCTTTGGTGTAAATTTAAGTTACCAAGCATTTTCTGTAATATGAAGTCGAATCATTCAGTGTTGATACCAAGCACAACAATGGTGTGGACATTTGAGGATGTGGAATTGGCAATAAAGGCATTGAATTACTCTAAAACAGCAGGCCCAGACGGCATACCACCTTGTGTTTTTAAACGCAATCCACAGTTCTGGGCGCAGATTCTAAAATCACAATTTGATAATATTCTTCTAATATCTATGATACCTTCATCATGGTTAAACTCCATTGTGGTACCGATATTTAAAAAGGGGATTCGGACTGACCCCAATAATATTCGGCCCATAGCACTGTTAGACGCTGCTGCTAAAGTATATTCCATCCTCTTGCTACAAGAACTTCAAGCACATATAAAGCAACACAATATTTGGTCACAATTCCAGATTGGCTTTCGATCCCAGATGGGCACAACATTAAATGCTTCCATCTTGGCCCATCTGCTAATGAAATCAAAAGCATGCAATACTGGTCCCCTATATTTGCTCCAATTGACCTTACTGCTGCGTTTGATTGCATAGTCCGCAGTCTGCTGTGGGAATAGATGGCTCTGTTGGACATTCCACCTCATCTAATCTCACTTATTGCAGAATTACATCAAAACACTGTATATCTGGTAAGGGTGAACAGCAGAGGAGTGACCACAGAGCCGATGTCCACGGAGGTGGGGGTCAAGCAGAGTTGCAACTTGAAAGCAACCCTGTTCAATCTATACCTTTGTGACATCAATGAGATTTGGGCAAATGAAATCAGCTTTCCTGAAAGGCTGGGTCACTTAAAGATGCATTGGCTCGCCTTGGCAGATGATATTTTGATTTTTGACCGAACTCCTTTTGGGCTGCAAACAAAGCTGAACTTGTTTGCCCAATACGCACAGGCGCACAACCTACAGTTTAACGCCAAAACATCTAGGGTTATTATCTTTCAAAATTTGAAGAGGAAAACCCCATCACAGAGGGGGACCATCAATAGCATACTCATACCATGTGCAACCTCTATTAAATACCTGGGGTACAAATTGGTCGATGCTAATTCGGCCAAAATGTGGAAAGAAGCACTCAATAAAAAGGTGAAATCCTTATCCACACTTGACCAGATACAGGGGGGCTATGGAAAAGCACGTTGAGATTGGCCAACTCCCTTCCTAATGTAATTCTTAGACAGAGTTAGGTCTCCTATCCTTATCAGCAAGGTTTCACTGGCGTGCTTTAGCTAACTTAGCTAAGATGTTGCTTCCACCTGTAAATTCATTATATGACATTTTTTGAAGAATGATTAAGGAGCGGAATCCGCCATCAGTGGCTAAATATTACGATAGCATGGTAGCTCTGTTAGCTGAAATCGGGCTTACGCCAGAGGATCTAGAATTTAGACTAATTCATGTCAAGAAAAGACTTTTTGAATTTGATTGGTGCAACACAATTGCTTGTATCTCCCAACTTACATTCTTTTAAGGAAATGGCAAATTTTACAACTAAGCGGTTGCGCCGCCAACTATATATAGTGCAATTTCCCTGTAATAAAGTGTGAGACACATATCTTTGATTCAAATTAAACCAAATACCTACCTACGATAGAATTAAGAACTGGTATCATAAAATCTGATTGGATGACAAGAGCTATTCCAGATTTTCGATATCAATTGATTAGAAAGAGACAACCAAACATTTGGTAATTTATTGTCACCAAGCTGCGTATACAAATCTTTGGAATAGACCAATTAGGTATGATTGTTTTAGCTTGGGAATGGTTTTGGATCACATGTATGTGGGGAAACTGCACAAAGATCATTCTTTTGTTATCAAGACTGCTCTTAATTTTCAATGAGGAACTTGATAAAAAAGCTTGTGATCATGTTTGGTGGAAATGAAGGTGCAGTGACTAGTAAATTGTAATTTTCTTGTGAGAAGTGCAAGACACATTTGAGAAATAATTGGTTAAAGTGATTTGAGGCTTGATGCCCTTATAAAGGCCCAGTAAGAAATAATTTTAAATTGTAACAGTGGGGGATTGTATGCAGGTAATATAAACATTGTTGTAGTTTGTATTTGTATTTGTATTTATTTTATTTATATAGCGCAGCCAGGCCCGAGGGCAACCGGGCGCATATCTTATCAGTACATTACAACAATGTCAAACAATCACAGTGGAAAAACAGTTGTGGCAGAGTTACAATTAGCGTTACAGATATCATATACATCCACAAAACAATAATGTGAGGGAGCAGTACAGTGTCCAAGCAGGCACGCAAGGAGTCATGTTATGCATAATCATAGGAGGATAGTTGTTATTGTGAGGTGGCTAACCAGAGCTTAGCTTTGTGTTTGAATAGGTTGAGTGAAGGTAGATTCTGATGGTGATTGGTAGGGTGTTCCAGAGCTTGGCAGCAAGGACTGGGAAGCTAACGCCTGCAGCTGTTTGGAGCTTGTATCTGGGGATCACGAGACCTTAAGTTTGAGCAGATCTGAGTGCCCGTGATGGGATGTGATGAGTGAAGCAAGAGGCTAGATATAAGGGGGCCTGATTGTTTACGCATTTGTAGGTGATGGCTAATGCTTTCAACGAGATCCTTTGGGCGACTGATAGCCAGTGAAGGCTCTTCCTAGTTTCAGAGATGTGAGCTGATCTGGGGATGTTAAGGGCAGCTCTAATAGCATTGTTTTGGATAATCGGAAGTTTGTTAAGGTTACACTGGTTGGTGCCTTGATACAATGCATTACAATAGTCCGCTTTGGACATAACCAGGGTCCTAGCTAGGGTGATGCAGTTCTGGGTGGTGAGAAATGGGTGGCATGCTGTGATCAGCTTGCAGGTATACGCCGAGGCGGCAGCCACTGCGTTGGTTTGTCGAGTAAGTGTGAGTGTGGAGTCTAGGTAAATTCCTAGGGTTTTGGTGTCTTTGGATACTTTAATGGAATTGCCGTCAATATTAAAGGAGCTGAACATAGGGTTCAGTTTGCTGAGTCTCTGTTACGTACCCAGGATGAGAAGCTCTGTCTTCTCATCGTTGAGGCACAACTCATGTTAGGCCATCCATGCTTTGATGACTTGGTAAATGTCATTAAGGGCTTTGGAGTCGACAATGTAATCACCAGTGATGGGAATGAGTATCTGGGAGTCATCCGCATAATTAGTGTAGGTGACGCCCAGATAGTCAAGCACATCAAACAGAGTTTTGGTGAATCCATTGTAGAGTGTAGGGGAAACGCAGGACCCCTGAGGGACTCCGCAGGGAACTGGTGTAGGATCTGCAGCTGAGGTGGGTGAGAATACTCTCATGTGCCTGTTATCAAGGAATGATCTAATCCAGTTAGTGGCATTGTCAGAGAAATGGGCAGCGGATTTCTAGTGCTGGCAGAGAATTTGGTGATTGACCAAATCAAAGGCAGCAGATAAGTCCAGTAGGAGTCGAAGGGCCAATTTGCGGTTGTCTTTTATGTCCTCGATTTGAGTTTTGAGGTCTATAAGAGCTGTTTCTGTCCCGTGCTTGGGTCTAAAACCCGATTGTCTTGTGCCGAGAAGGTTATTGGTTTCCAGATAGTTTTGGATCTGTAGGTATGCAGCTCTGTCTAATATTTTTAGAAGGAAAGGGACGGTGGTGATAGGTCTGTAGTTGGTTGGTGTCTCCGGGTCTAAAGTCGTTTTTTTAGAAGAGGGATGACCCATGCGTCCTTCAAGTTGTTGGGTACTGTTCCAGTTAGGAATGAGGAGTTGATGAAAGTGGTTATAAATGGAGTCAGATCATGTGCCGATTCCTTGATGATAGGTGCCGGACAGGAGTCAACTTGGCAGTTAGATGGTTTTAAGTTGCGAATAATGTTTTCAACCTCAGAGATAGTGAGTGGAGTGAAGCTGAAAGGGGTGTGAGAGAAGGAGGCAGAAGTGGTCGTGAAGGGTTTAGTTATGGAGGAGGTGAGTAGGGTGGTTTGTTTGGCATTAATTTTCGATTGCAGG
This sequence comes from Ambystoma mexicanum, assembly GCF_040938575.1. Classification (NCBI taxonomy): domain Eukaryota; kingdom Metazoa; phylum Chordata; class Amphibia; order Caudata; family Ambystomatidae; genus Ambystoma; species Ambystoma mexicanum. The sequence goes on from NC_090935.1 coordinate 581,724,148, forward strand.
GAGGTTATTTTGTTGAGGAGTGCGTTTTGGATATTGTTGCACCACGTACTGTCTTTACTGCAGGTATCGGGTGCAGGGGAAGGGGATTCTAATTCTTTAAGAATTTTAAATAGCTCCTTCGTGTTGGATTCCGTTTGGGAAATCAGCAGAATCTCTCTCCGTGAAACTCACCCTCTCTCCAACTAATACTGCAACAATACACCTCATTTATAGACCTCCAGGACCACTTGGCTCCTTCACAGATGATATCACGGCCATCCTGACCGACAATACCAAGCCTAACTCTCAGGTGCTGCTACTAGGTGACCTTAACATTGGCTAATCCAACCCTAAGGACCACATGGCGACCGAGGTCGCTACCACCTTAGCTAACCTAGGCTTCCAGCAACGCATTGGCGAACATACCCACATCAAGGGCAGAATGCTTGACTGCATCACTGATCTTAATTGTAACACTAATATAAGCTCCAATTTCGCCTGTGCCTGGTCAGACCACCACATTATCATCTTCCACTTACCAGCCACCAACCCTCACACCAAACTTACCATAGCTCCGGCCATTACTACGAGGAACAAAAAAGACATTACTAGGGACAAACTACTCCCCCTCAACCTTCCTATCTTGAACAACTGCGCATCTCAACATAATGACTGTTAGGCAGAAACCTGTGCAGTTCCCTTGGGGAACACTGCAAAAGATTTAAGACTACAGGTAGAGCAGTAAACCCCTTTGGTAGCAGTCTGTACCACCCAGATTTACCTGGTAGCTGTGGCTGAGCAGTCAGACTTCTCTCAAGAAGAGTTAGGCAGTATGTAAAGTATACACAATATGTACCAAAACACAATAGCACAAGCAAACACTGACCAGAGCTTGGTTTCAAAAGTATATAGTTATTTATTTAAAATACACATAAGTTAAAAACACTCTAGCAAAAATATAGTAAAAGCACTTCAACACAGTTATAATGAAAGTAGATTCAATCCTTTCTCCTATCTAGACAACTCTAAGTAAACACCACTTAATTAAAACAGAGGTGAGTGCTTAACGTTAGATGACACTCTAGTAGTTTCCAAGAAAGGGAGAGAAAAAACAGAAATGGGTTAGACACACCACTCTAAGGTCCAGAGCACTTGCAATAGGCTTAAAGAAGAATAAAGTCACAGGTGAGCAAAAGTCACTAGGCAGGGCCCACTCTTAGAGTAGCCGGAGCGAAAATGTGCCCAAGATCACACTGTTAGTTAGAGATTCAAAGTCTTGCAAAGAGTCAAAAAGAGGTTAGAGTGGCTCAGAAAGTTTAGCCAAAGTGTCCCAGGCACTCCCAGGTTCGAAAGCCGGGGACTAAATCTACCCCGTACAGTCGGTAGCAAGGGAAGCCAGGCAGAACACAGTACCTTAAGCGGAAAGGATCCTCCAGCGGTGGCAGTTGTTCCAGGCAGTGGCAGCAGGGCTCGACGTCGGTCAGGGGAGAAGAAGTTCTCGCTGAAGAGCAGAAGAAGAGGGTCGTTGCACTGCCCGGGAAGAAACCAGCCGCGGAGTCCTCCGGTTAAAGGGTTGGTACCGACTTTCGCGGTATGGGGGTAAAGTGTGGTATTCCGGTTGCCGGGGTGCTTGGCACAGGCAAGGCGGCCACGAGATACCTCAAAGAACGGAAAGAAGGCGAAAACTGGTTGTCCCCACCAGTCAAGGGAAGGAGCCACTCCGTTAAGAGTTCTCCTCGGTCGTCGGGAAAAAGTGGTGAGACGGTTCAGCAGGGCTCCACCGGGTGGTGTCGTCGAAGCAGGTCGGCTCAGCTCTTCCCTCGTCGGATTCTTGGTCCTGTGGCGACTTCTGAAGTCCCAGTCCCCAAAGCCCTGCTTTTATGCAGCAAACCCCCATTCACCCAGCCTAGCTGTCACTCAACCATGCTAAGTGGTGAGCCGGGCGGCTCACCACTTGGGCCAATCAGGACGGAGTGCGACTTGAGTTACCAAGGTAACTCAGTCCAGGGTGCCTAAATCCCCCTCCACCCCTCCTAAGTACCCCAGACAGAGTGGCACCACTTTGGAGGGCTTCTGTGGAGAAGCCCGCCAAAAGTGGAACAAAGGGCTCCACTTTGGGTCAGAGTTACAGAGGCGAACACCAACGCCATTTTAGAATCAAGTTTTGGCAAAAAGTCCCAACCGGAGTTATAAAAATAAATATATAAACCGGCGGTATGTTTAAGGCTACCGTAAATAAATAATTAAATGTGTTAGCCTAAAACAATGGGAAATCCCATAGGGAAATATTCGCGGTCGAATATAAAAAGTAGTTTCCACTGCCACCAGCCAAAACTCGATCAGGGGGGACGGAGACGTGCCCCCTCGACTAACAGACCCTGGGGCAATCGAATTGCCCCAGCCAGTACGTCCACAATATGATGGTTTGTACTGGTTCTGTTCAGGATTCAAGACTAGCAAAGTCTTTGGTGACTTTACATGCCCTGGGAGACAGTAGTCAGTCCCAGGGTATGGAGTCTATGTTGGGGAGTCCCTAGGACACCCCTGGGTCACGGCACAGAGGGTGCTGTGTGACCCACATCACAAAAATACATGAGGCCCTATGGAGTAAGAGACCCCATAGCCCATTCAACACAAGGTTTAACCAAGAAAACACACTTCAACATGTCCAAGAGTGAGGGTAAAAGAGTCTCACTCTTGGCAGGAGAAAAAAATTAAACCCCAGAAATCCAGCAAAGCTGCTGGGGGACTCACTAGGTAGGGAATTCAGCCTAAACAGAGAATTCTCCCTAACACTCGCCCCCCCCAGACTAAGGGACAGGAGGATTTAATCCACTCCTGGATGAACCTCATACCTCTAGTCGATGATATACATCCTAGAGAGTCCATCAGCATTTTGATGGTGACACCTGGACCTATGTTCAATGGAGAACTCAAAGGTTTTCTTTTGCAAGCTAACTGACCTACAGACCCTCTGAGGAACATCAGTCTTTTTGTTATAGGGGATCTGGTTGACCAGTCCCTCAGAAGTTGGTACAACTTCTGAACCTATGTTAGGCTTTTTCAAGGGGTCCTTATAAAGGATTCCCTTAGATCTAGAGGGGCCTCCAAGGTTCCTCACCACCTCTCTTGTGGGAGCAGGTTGGGTCTTAGGCCTCTTGGTGGGAGGGGTTGGGGTTAGACAATGTACCTGCTTCCCCTTCCTCTTAGATCTACCCTTACCTATTTTAGGAGTTTCCCCCCTAATATTAGGATTTGAGTTGGGGTCTTCAGTAGAAGGTCCAACAGTCTGAAGGTTTTTGGCCTTAGACTTTTCTTTTCTGGTTTTCCACCAGCACTGAGAATTACCAGTTCTCTCCGGTCCAGATAGGGGCCTAGTTGGTCCATCCACCTCTTCCTCAGAAGTAGGGGGAGTCAGAGACTCTGAGACTAGGGGAACAAGGGTGGGGCTTGGTTGGGGCGCCCATGTTCCTAGCATACTATCCTGAAATGTGCCTGGGTTAGAGGTCAACTTACTAACACCAGGGCTTGTAGTGGGGTTCTCAGTAGAGGGTCCCACAGGCTTAGAAGGGTCCTTCAAGGTAGCCTTCCTAGCCAATTTGGTTAAGTTCTGCTTCTCCATACTGGGAGGCCTGGGGGTATGTGACACTACTCCTAGAGTTCTTAGGTCATTCCCTAACAGGACCTTCCCAGGTACCTCAGTCTGAACACTGACAGGGATCCTTACTGTCATGTTGTTACATTGAATGAGGGCTGGTAGAATAGGAACCATTTGGACAGGGCCTCCAGACATCTTAGTGGGACCTTTGGGTGCTTTGGCCACATCCTCAGGTTGAAAGAAGCTTTCATCCACTACTGTTCTGCTGGCCCCAGTGTCTCTCCTGGCAGGAGTATCCTGGCCATTGACAAGAACACTGTCCACATAATACACCTTAGAGTTAACAGGTAGGGAGTTATACACAACCCTATTCTGGGGACTAACCAGACCCATAGGCTCTAAGTTTACAGTTGCTTGAAGACCCAAGGGTTCTTCAGCAAAGAGTTCAAAGTGGGCACTAGCCAGCTGTACTTCATCCTCAGGAGTGAAGGCTAAGGAGACTGTGCTGATCCCTGCAGGTTTACCCTTGCACTTGGGATCTCCTTTGATATGGTCAGTACCCTGACAGACATAGCATTGTCCAAATGCTCTATGGAAGGGTGGCTTGTTCTGACCTCCTTCTGGCTTGTGGCCAGAAGGTACAGTAGCCTGACTAGGTTTCCCATGTGGCTTACCCTGGTTATTTTGTGGTTTGGGGCCCTCTTTGGGATAGGAATTATTAGAATTCTCTTTGGAGTCTTTTTTAGGCTGTTTCTCCCCATCCTTCTTCTGAGTTACCCCAGAATCCTTGTGAGTGGCCCTGTTGGCAACCCACAAGTCAGCAGCCTTAGCTAGTTTCCGGGAATCTAATTCCTTGGAATCAGCCAAGTGCTGTCTGAGCTCAGGAGAGCAGGCATCATAAATAGTCTCCAACATAAACAAATTCTTCATACCTTCATAAGTGTTCACCTTGTAACCCTTAATCCATCCCTCTAAGTTTTTCAAACATTCACTCACCCAGGTAGCCCAAGGGGTACCATCATGCTTTTTGAGGCTCCTAAACCTCTTAAGATACTGGGAAGGGGTCTTCCCAAACCTAGCTATCAAAGCTAGTTTCACACATTCATAGTCCTTCCTATCCTCCTCCCCCATCTCCATTACCACATCAGTTGCAACAGGGGGGAGCCTAGAGAACAACCAGGTGAGTAAGTCATTTCCTGTGATGTTCTGGAGCCCATGATTATATTCAAACAGAGACAACCAATCCAACACATCCAACTTAGGCTCATACATACCAACCAATTCTTTAGGCATCCGGGGTCTTTTAGGACTGGAACTTCTAGAGGAGCCAGAGAGAGAAACATTCTCAACAGATAATTTCTTCATTTCTAAGTCATACTTGAGCTCCATTTCCCTTAGCCTTAGTTCTTTGTCAGTTTGAGCATTAAGTTTCTTATACTCCAATTCTAGCTTCATTTTCTCCAGTTCAAAGTACTGAGGACTAAATGTGGGACCTGGTAAAGGTCCAGTAGGTACAGCAGGTAGAGCAGGCAGAGGCCTAGGGGGGACAGTTACAACAGCCTCACCCTCCTCTTCTGACTCTTCCTCAGAAACATCAACATTTTGCTCCATGTTAACTTCAACACTGTCATCTACAGTCGCTGGAGTGGTAGGTTCCTCTGAACCATCACCCAGACTTTGGTTAGCTAACAATCTTTCAATCAGCTCCATTTTCTTGCCCTTAGTCAGGAGATCCTTATGTTTACAGAGCACTCTTAAACAATCAGCAGTTTTGGCTGCAAGGGACTCTTGACTATAGCTTTCTATAACTGACATGTTAGAGGTTTTACTTTTTCAGTGCTAAGCTTTGTGGTTAGTTGCACTAAGGTATCTAAAGCACAATAAAATGTATACTCAATACAAATCCCACCGCTGTACACCAGTGTTAGGCAGAAACCTGTGCAGTTCCCTTGGGGAACACTGCAAAAGATTTAAGACTACAGGTAGAGCAGTAAACCCCTTTGGTAGCAGTCTGTACCACCCAGATTTACCTGGTAGCTGTGGCTGAGCAGTCAGACTTCTCTCAAGAAGAGTTAGGCAGTATGTAAAGTATACACAATATGTACCAAAACACAATAGCACAAGCAAACACTGACCAGAGCTTGGTTTCAAAAGTATATAGTTATTTATTTAAAATACACATAAGTTAAAAACACTCTAGCAAAAATATAGTAAAAGCACTTCAACACAGTTATAATGAAAGTAGATTCAATCCTTTCTCCTATCTAGACAACTCTAAGTAAACACCACTTAATTAAAACAGAGGTGAGTGCTTAACGTTAGATGACACTCTAGTAGTTTCCAAGAAAGGGAGAGAAAAAACAGAAATGGGTTAGACACACCACTCTAAGGTCCAGAGCACTTGCAATAGGCTTAAAGAAGAATAAAGTCACAGGTGAGCAAAAGTCACTAGGCAGGGCCCACTCTTAGAGTAGCCGGAGCGAAAATGTGCCCAAGATCACACTGTTAGTTAGAGATTCAAAGTCTTGCAAAGAGTCAAAAAGAGGTTAGAGTGGCTCAGAAAGTTTAGCCAAAGTGTCCCAGGCACTCCCAGGTTCGAAAGCCGGGGACTAAATCTACCCCGTACAGTCGGTAGCAAGGGAAGCCAGGCAGAACACAGTACCTTAAGCGGAAAGGATCCTCCAGCGGTGGCAGTTGTTCCAGGCAGTGGCAGCAGGGCTCGACGTCGGTCAGGGGAGAAGAAGTTCTCGCTGAAGAGCAGAAGAAGAGGGTCGTTGCACTGCCCGGGAAGAAACCAGCCGCGGAGTCCTCCGGTTAAAGGGTTGGTACCGACTTTCGCGGTATGGGGGTAAAGTGTGGTATTCCGGTTGCCGGGGTGCTTGGCACAGGCAAGGCGGCCACGAGATACCTCAAAGAACGGAAAGAAGGCGAAAACTGGTTGTCCCCACCAGTCAAGGGAAGGAGCCACTCCGTTAAGAGTTCTCCTCGGTCGTCGGGAAAAAGTGGTGAGACGGTTCAGCAGGGCTCCACCGGGTGGTGTCGTCGAAGCAGGTCGGCTCAGCTCTTCCCTCGTCGGATTCTTGGTCCTGTGGCGACTTCTGAAGTCCCAGTCCCCAAAGCCCTGCTTTTATGCAGCAAACCCCCATTCACCCAGCCTAGCTGTCACTCAACCATGCTAAGTGGTGAGCCGGGCGGCTCACCACTTGGGCCAATCAGGACGGAGTGCGACTTGAGTTACCAAGGTAACTCAGTCCAGGGTGCCTAAATCCCCCTCCACCCCTCCTAAGTACCCCAGACAGAGTGGCACCACTTTGGAGGGCTTCTGTGGAGAAGCCCGCCAAAAGTGGAACAAAGGGCTCCACTTTGGGTCAGAGTTACAGAGGCGAACACCAACGCCATTTTAGAATCAAGTTTTGGCAAAAAGTCCCAACCGGAGTTATAAAAATAAATATATAAACCGGCGGTATGTTTAAGGCTACCGTAAATAAATAATTAAATGTGTTAGCCTAAAACAATGGGAAATCCCATAGGGAAATATTCGCGGTCGAATATAAAAAGTAGTTTCCACTGCCACCAGCCAAAACTCGATCAGGGGGGACGGAGACGTGCCCCCTCGACTAACAGACCCTGGGGCAATCGAATTGCCCCAGCCAGTACGTCCACAATATGATGGTTTGTACTGGTTCTGTTCAGGATTCAAGACTAGCAAAGTCTTTGGTGACTTTACATGCCCTGGGAGACAGTAGTCAGTCCCAGGGTATGGAGTCTATGTTGGGGAGTCCCTAGGACACCCCTGGGTCACGGCACAGAGGGTGCTGTGTGACCCACATCACAAAAATACATGAGGCCCTATGGAGTAAGAGACCCCATAGCCCATTCAACACAAGGTTTAACCAAGAAAACACACTTCAACATGTCCAAGAGTGAGGGTAAAAGAGTCTCACTCTTGGCAGGAGAAAAAAATTAAACCCCAGAAATCCAGCAAAGCTGCTGGGGGACTCACTAGGTAGGGAATTCAGCCTAAACAGAGAATTCTCCCTAACAATGACCCCACCGTTTTAGTAGATACCTTCAATCAAACCTTGCTCAAATGATACTATAGCACCGCTCAAACTACGGAAAGCCAAACAACAAGCCCACTTGAACTCCTGGTTTACTCCGCAGTTAAGAGCTCTGCGCAAAGAAAAGCGCAAGGCTGAAGCTCTCTGGAAAAGTCATCCCTGTGATTCTAACAAAGACCGCCTTCTCATCACCTCTTTCAATTACAAGGAAGCGATCCTACAAGCCAAAAAGGAAACCTACAACCAGCGATTTAGGCGGTGATGAGGTCAGAGATGTCCAGGGCGTGGGCCGTGAGTGACCTGGCGTTGATGAGGGCACCCATAAGTTCTTTGGAGGAGGTGAAGCTATCAGGGTGGTTAGGGTGGTGAGGTGGTGTGTTCTGTGTAGTAGGTTGTGTGATGATGGTGTGGATACGTTGAGTGCATGGGACCCAGGGCAGTGTGGATCTCAGTCTGAGATTCCTATCGAGGAGAGTACATGGTTGATTTGGTGTAGGTTTGGTGGCATAATGTTGGAGCCACAGGGCCGGGTTGTTGAGATGTTGGTGCTGTGGATCATGATGGGATGATGTAGAGTAGAATAATACAAGTTGGTTTTAGCAATGCTAATAGTGAGGGTGCAGAGGGCGGTATCAGTTAGGTACCCTACGATAATAACGTAGCTAGGGTGGCTGATAAGTAGCTGTGGCCGCATGTCATGATCGGAATGTCCTAACTATCTGTAAGGTGTAGTGCGATTGCACTGACTGACGGGTGGGTGGTGAAGTTTTATACAGGTTGGTATTAGTTGACATATATGGCCATCTTAAATGTATGTATTGTTTTTTATGTATAAGTAAGTACAAAAATGATGACGAAGCATTTGTATATTATGTTCAAATGATGGAAAAAGTATTGTAATATCAATGTTGTAAAATTTTGTTGATCAAACTAATAGCGATGGAATAAAAAACAAAAAATTCTTTAAAAAAAAGATATCCTTGTCTACTCCCATTCCAGGAATATCCCCATTTTTGGTACACATAGATCCCCTGGTGTACTCTACTTCCAGGTATTTGCTTCCCAAAAGGTTTCAATACCTGATACACTTATCAGGCTTTTCTTCAACATTCACTTTTTCCTTAGGTATCACGCAATAGAGCTTTTTCCACTAGCACACTTTTGTTGACTTCAGTTGTTACTTGTGGCAATCCCCCCCATACTGACAGCTCATATCAGAGGGCTTGTTCAAACTCTGTCTGTCAACATTTCTTTAAATCTCTCGACTCTTCACAGTGCTTGTTCCAGATTTCCCACAACTGACATCTCATGCCAGAAGAATTGCACACATTGCCCTCTTTATTTCTCTTGCAATCTCTTTTAGCTCTTGGCAATGTTGGTTCCAGGTTTCTCCCAACTGACCTCTTATGTCAGGAGAATTGCACCATAATTGCCCATGTTGTTCGTTTAACAGTTTCTTTTGGCTTAAACAATGCTGGTCACAGGTTTCTCTCAATTTACCTCTTATGTCAGGAGGATTGCTCCATGTTCGTTTTTTCCATTTAATTCTATTTGCTCAGTATTTAAAAGTACTTTCAATGTGCTTTTTATTATGTGCGTACATACCAGTTCACCGTACGATAGCTGAGATGTGCTTGCGAGGGGCTAGCTTTCCCTTCTGGGCAGAGTCTCTGTGGGTCTCCACGTCAGCTCTCCTGTCCTTCTCTGCCAAGACCTGCACAGCTCTGCAGGACCGCGTCTCCTCTTCCAGCCCAGCTGTGTACCGTCTGCTCTCTCTACCAGAGTTCCTCTCCTCCGGTTCCACGCACCGCCAACCTTCTTCTGGTGAGTGTCTCTCGTTCTCCTCACGACCTTCCATAGGTTTTCCTCTGCCACTGGTCATGCTCCCCTCTCTGTGCACTCTGCAGCCTCCCGTCTCTCTCCTTCTTCGTTCACACCTTAATTCCTGGCATTCCCTTTGCCACAGTTGATCTGGGGGTTTAAATGTCCCATGGAATTTTTTTTGTTTCTCAAATTTTTCGTTTTTTTTTCTTTCCCTCTTTTTCCTTTCTTTAACTCTTATCAGGAGTAACCTAAAACAAGACCATCAGCATAATTCAACAAGTGCTAACTCGCAACTTTTTCATGAATTAACTTTCAACTCAAATCCCCTGAAGATCCGCCCAATACCAGACGGTGAAACACGTGTCGGGTTGTAGACCAAGAAGGCATAGTCTGACCACATTTGTACTCACATAAGTAATGGCACAAAATCTAATGATGAAATTTAAAACTGTGAAGTAACAATGATCAAGAGGGCACAGACTTAAAATAATCATCTTTGTGCATTAAAGGTACAGAATCAAATGGAACCTAAATCTGCAAAGTTAAACTGAATTTTTGTTACAACAGCACCAATACAACTGTGAAGCAACAGTATCCATATTTTGAATGCAAGGAAGTAAATACTCTGATGTAACAGGATTTATAACAATTGGGTTCTTTCTGCAACAATAACATTGGACTGAACGAATTAAAACTACTTGAATGTAACCTGCCTTTCAACTTGTACAAGCACCTGAATGCACTAAATTGTCATTTCTAATTGAATATACAATTTGGTAAAAATTAAAAACTGTGATGTAATAGTCTTTATTTTTGAATGCAAGAATTCAAATTAAAGCAAGGCTAAGAGACCAATGGGCTTATTTCCTTTCAGTGTATAAGACTTTGAAACCAACATTCACGAATAACCTCTTTCTTCGTGTTGATTGACCAATCAGACATATCTATTGCAAAGCGCGAAACACCTTTAGGTCTAATTAGTTTAACTTTTTAGAGCAATGCATTATGGCCTGGTGTGGAGCAGCAGCCGTACGAACCCCAGAACAAAGGGAAGCAACACATCTCATCTGCGGGGGTGGTGGCGAGGAGGTGAGGATGCCTAGCGGTGCGAGGCCCAAGTGAGCAGATACCGGGAGGGCAGCGAAGAGCAACTCCCGACTTCTGGTAAGCATTCCCCCCCCCGGACAACAGCGGTGCAGGCGCAAAGGTGCTGGGAAGTGCTGGTGTGTCGGAGTATCGAAGGAGCCCGCAGCGCAGTGGACACCTTACCTACAGTTTACTGGTGAGCAGACCCAGGCGAGTGTGACCAGAGGGGGGCTTGGAACACTGGGGCACTCCCACCCCGCCTGGAAAGGGGATAGAGAGACGGAAAAACAGAAACAGCGTTCTCCTGAAATTAACAAGAAGTCAGCATAGGCGGCGGGTCTCCTATTACCTGGGGAACCAAACAACATTACTACACTGCCCACCAGCCCAACACTGCGCTGTACAGGGCTGGGGCCCAGTGAGAGGATATAGGGCCCCATGATCACTTGATGGGTCCCAGAAGGTTTGGACTGAGTATAGGTGGCAGGGAAGGGCCAAGGACCACTGGACAGCAACAAACCACCACAGTGAATGGGGGGTTGGCGTTTTCACCCATGCAGAGAGCAAAGGGCCAGCCGGCAAGAGGACAATCGGAGCAACAAGTAAGATGTGCACGGAGGCACCTGCAGCAGATTGCAGACGCGAGAAGTCTGTGTACTGCGGCAGGGGGGCTGTGGGTGTGGTGTCAACCTACCTGGGCTGCAAAAATGAGGTGCCACTGGGTGCCAGTGGGCAATAGACAGTAGCATCAGAACCCTTACAACTGAGGCTAAAGAAAACTGAGACATGACCAAAGACAATGGGAGAAAGCCAAGCACCCAAACCAAAATTGATGCATACGCTACACGGAGCTCAGCAGGACGCCCCACGATGGACGGGGAGGAAAGAAGAGAATGCTAACACCACTCAAGATATCCTCAAGGGCCAAACTGGGGCAGAGGATAGAGGTGGTTGGCATCGAAGTTGGACTTGCGAAACCTGTTTGCTATGGTGCAGGAAGCGGAAAAGAGTATATCGGCCGTTGTGGATGCGCTCCCCCCACTGTAGAAAGACACACAAGCCCAGTTGCGGTGAACAGTGTTGCTGGAGAGTAGAATGGAGGATGCCGAAGGATGCTCTCTCAGGAATAACATCAGGTTGAGTGGGTTACCGGAGAAAGCGTAGTGCTCCTGAATGGAACTCTTTCTGGAGAAATGGATATAGGAATGGTTGGAATCCCTGGGATTCTCAAAATTCTTCTCTATAGAATGCGTACACAGGGTACGAGGAAGAGGTCACCCCCCAGAGCCCTGTCCAGCCAAATTATTGCCAAAATTGTCAACTACCAAGACAGGGACGCCATCCTCCAAATGGCGAGACAGAAAGGGCACTTGGAGTATAACGGGGCGGTAGTGGCAATTTACCCAGACTTTACTAAGGCGGTGCAAAAAGCACAGCAATCTTTCAATGCAGTGAAGAAAAAACTCAGAGAAAAAGGGCGTCAAGTACGCAATGATGTTCCCAGCAGGGAGTGCGTTTTTTCACCACAGTGGCTGATGCGTGGGACTGGGCAGAGACAATTGCTGGGCAGCCGAGTGATCGACCACAAAGAGCAACTGCTGGGATGGCCCATCCGGGACCGAGCAGTGCCGGGACCTCGGGAGCCAAGAAGCCCAGGGACAGCTGTTGAATGTCTGGGGAAGGGGGACACCCAACATAGTTGAAGCTGCTTCCTGATAACAACTCTGTATGGTTCAGACACGTGGATGGCTTCAAGCAATATGCTGAAAGTGAAAGAGTTCAGACGGCAGTACAATGTGGTGGAGCATGCAGGATACTATATGGTGTGCTGGGGTGGGAGTCCTAGTGCACCAGACCATACTGTTGCAGGTCGGCAGAGTGATAAGGGATGGTGGGGGTCGATATATGGGAATATTAGGGGACCTGTGTGGGAAGATGGTCCTAATACTCAACGTTTATGCCCTTCCGCCGTTTCAGGCCAACCTTCTGGCTGAGTAGGCACCATGTATTTGCCTACTGATTTGACCTTGCATCTGTGTACTGTTGCTGCCCTGCAATGGATGTGATCACCATGGACTCCTCTTTCGCACTTTGCATATGATGTATTACCTTTGCACGTTCCACAATGTTGTAATTCGCCTCTTATGCTGCCTTTTCCATAACCTGAAGCACTGAAACTAATCTCTTAAGTTTAAGCATCTAGATACCTCAGGGTTTGCGCGCTATATAAATAAATAAAAAATACAGACACTACTAGCAACACACTGGGCTAATCTAACAATTGTGGGTGGCAATTTTAAGGGCGTGGTGGACAGTGGTCTGGATAGACGGTCCCGGGAGATAGTGCCCCAGAGGGGGGTTGCACGCACCAAACTGGAAACCTTCTTGGCGGTGACGGAGCTGTGAAATGCATGGAGGTACTGTCACAACATCGAACCGAGGCTATGGGTCTTGGGCACCATGGCCCCCACCTCAGTACTGTTCCAAGGTCAGAAAGATCCACACTAGCCCGTCACGGGTGCCTTTGTCGCAATCCTGGTGCCAGTGGCACTAGGCGCACCTAGCAAGTATGGTTCCCAATGGACAATGGGTGAACACGGCTGCCCCCGCGAGGATTATCAAGGAACTGCAGCAAGCAGGCTAGCTTCAGGGCGGGGTCCGCCCCTAAGGCACCTGGGATACCTGCCGGGTATTTAAACCACGCCCAACTCGGGGCACGCGCTTCGCGTTGTTCTGCTTGCAGCGTGACGTTCACCGAGCCTGATCTGTATCCTGGCCTACTCGGGCGAACTCCTGAAGAACATCGCTATTCTTACCCACTCAGCGTCAGCTCTTCCATCCAGTAGAAGCCTTAGAGGACTTTTCCATCACTCCTCTGCCACTTATTCAGGACGAAAGAGGCAAGCATTAGAAACTTCTTACCATCCACCTGGAAGGCCTCTGCCAATCCGAACATCTCTTTTGGCGTTCTGTCCTTCACTCCATCGTCGCTTCCAGGAATTCTTCACGACCTGAGAAGAAACAAAGCACAGGTCAGCTCACTTAGAAGGACGCTCTCAGAGCCGCAACTAGCACATCCTTACCTTCTTGAACTCAGTAGTCGTCCTCAGCTTTCTCCGTCAGCCTCTGCAAGACAAAAGAAGAAGGTTATTCGAACAATTTTCAACATAGACGTTATTCTAAAAACTCTAAAGACTTACCTGAAAAGGGGGAGTCGCAGCCGGTCTGGACTCCAGGTTAACGGCAGTGAAGTAAATCGGCGGACCAAGCCAACAACGACGCGCCCCTGCCTAGCTCGGCAGAACGGAGGGTGCAGCATTACGAAAACCAAGGTGAGCAAAGTCCCAAGGGGAAAGCACGCATGGGAGGTAGGCCTCAGGAAGACAAGGAAAGTCAATAAAACATCTCTCCTATTTCCTAGAACTGATCCCCAGCCGAACGAAGTCCGGGGAAGTTGCAGAGAGCCCAGCGGTGTCCCAGTCCAGTCCTGAGGCGTCCCTGTGGATACAAGGTGAGTGTTACAGGTACATTTATCCCACCCAGCCGCAGTTCTCCTTCTGTTCCGGGGCCCACGATTCCCAGTCTACATATTGCTAACTTGCACCTCCATGGGGGTGGGAGGGTGATGGAGGCACGAAATTTGCCCAGGGGTCTATCAGACCACGCCCCACTCTACATCCAGGGTGAGCGATGGTTGGGAGAGGGGAATGGGGGCTGAACGCATAGCACCTAAGGAATGTCAAGATTAGGGACACGATCTTGGAAAGATCCGAGGAATACTTCAACTTGAACACAGCAACGGTAGACAACAGTTGCACGCTGTGGGAAACCTATAAAACAGTAATAAGGAGGGTAGCACAATCCGCGATAGGGGCACACGAGCGTGGGAGATGAGCAAAGCTGCAGGAAAAAGAGGGAGAGGTGGAGGAAGCGGAGAAGCGTTACACTGACGCACCAGCGGATGAAACCAAGCGAGCACTGGCCAGGGCAGAAGGGACTTACAAGGAGGTGGCGGCAGACGAAGCCCGACAGGCCTACCTGACCAGGAGAGCTTGGGTGTATGACCTTGGGGACAAGGGGGGGGCGCATGCTGGCTTGGCTTGAGAGGAGAGCGGTGGGGGCGAAGTGGGTCAGTGCCATAATAGATGGAGAAGGGCTGGTGTATACGGAAGCAGCGGACATAGCCCAAGCATTCACTGATTGAATTGAATTTGAATTGAAATGATTGTTTATTTGTATAGCGCCTATACACAATGTGTTTCAAAGTGCTTCAAGGAGGCAGGGAGCATGGGAGAATACAATTACATTCTTACAAGTCCTTGAAACAATTTAGAATGTGAAAAATAACTATCATAATCAGTCTGGCGACATTTCAGATAGTGCAAGGGCAAGAAACAATTTAGGAGATAAGGGGGAGGAAAGAATGAGACAAAACTAGCAGTAACATTACTATGTCTGATGACAATGTATGTAGTGCATGAATAACAAGAAGAGGGGAAGTGTGAGGGGGTGTGGAGAGAGGGAGGAGGAGAGGAACAGTGCTGGGCGAGTGGGAAGAGAAGACAAGGAGGAAGACAAGGAGGGAAGGGGGGACAGACAAGCTACTATCAGAGGTCGTAAGACAAATGATAGGAATAAGTGCAAATGGACATAAAATGGGGGGAGAAGGGAAGGTGGCTGCAGAGCAGGCAGAGAGAGGAAGGAAAGGGGGAGGGGCTGCGAAAGACAGGTGGCTACGATTACTATGCGTGACGGCAATTGAAGGTAGTGCCAGGCTTAACAGGAGAGGGGAAGGCAAGTTGGATCAGAAACAATGGCGGCTACGATTATTATGCCTGACGGCAATTGGGGTACTGCCAGTCTTTAACCAGGAAGGGGGGAGGGAGGCTGAGAAAGACAGGCGGCTACGATTACTATGCCTGACGGCAATTGGGGTAGTGCCTGAAGTTAACAGGAGAGGGAAAATCAGGGGAAGTAGGGGCAACCAAGACAATCACAGGGGGCATAGGGTAGGGAGGGAGGCACAAATACAGACAAAGGGGGGATGGGGTCGGTGGGGGACACAGATGCACTAAACAGGGGGCAGGGGGTGGGTAGCGTACACAATAGCACTCACAGAGGTCATGGGGTGGGTGGGGCACACAGTCTCACTCATAAAGGGCAAGGGGTGGATGGGGGACACAGTCTCACTTACGGGACAGGGGGTGGGTGGGGGACACAGTCTCACTCACTGGGGGAATGGGGGTGGCTGGGGGACACAGTCGCACCCAACGGGGCAGGGGGTGGGTGAGAGACACAATCTGACAATCGGGGGGCATCGGGGTGGGTAGGGGACACAATCTCACTCACAAGGGGCATGGGGTGGGCGGGGGACACAGTCACCCTCAACGGGGGAAAGGGGTAGGTGGGGGACACAGTCTCACTCACGGGGGGCATCGGGTGGGTGGGTACAACATCTCACTCACGGGGGGCATGGGGTGGGTGTGGGACACTGCTGGGGGCATGGGGTTGGGTGGGTGTGGGACACAATCTCACTCACGGGGGTATGGGGGTGGGTGGGGGACACAGTCGCACTCACGGGGGAATGGGGGTGTGTGGGGTACATAATCTCAGTCACGGGGGCATGGGGTGGGTGGAGGACACAGTTGCATTCAATGGGGGCAGGCGGTGGGTGGGGGACACAATCTCACTCATGGGGGAATTGGGGGTGTGTGGTGACACAGTCGAACTCACGGGGGAATGGGGGTGGGTGGGGTCAACATCTCACTCACGGGGGCATGGGGGGGTGGGGGTCACTGCTGGGGGCATGGGGTTGGGTGGGGGACACAATCTCACTCACGGGGGCATGGGGATGGGTGAGGGACACAATCTCACTCACGGGGGCATGGGTGGGGATGGGGGACACAGTAGTGCTCAACAGGGGGCAGGGGGTGGGTGGGGGACACAATCTCACTCACAGGGGAATGGAGATGGGTGGGGGCCACAGTCACACTCAACAGCGGCAGGGGGTGGGTAGGGTACACAACCTAACTCACGGGGGCGGGGGATGGATGGGGGACACAATCTTACTCACGGGGGCAGGAGATGTGTGGGGGACACAGTCGCACTCAACAGGGAACAGGGGATGGGTGGGGGACACAGACGCGCTCACGGGGGACATTGGGGTGGGGGACACAGTTGTACTCAATGGGGGGTAGTGGGTGGTTGGGGGACACAATCGCAATCAATGGGGGTCAGGGGGTGGGTGGGGAACACAATCTCACTTGCTTGGGGCATGGGGGTGGGTGGGGGACACAATCTCACTTGCGGGGGCATGGGGGTGGGTAGGGCATACAGTCGTTCTCACAGGGGCAGGGGTTTCGGGGACACAATCTCCCTAACATGGGGATGGGTGGGGAACATAGTCGTACTCAACAGGGGGCAGGGTGTGGGGGGGCACACAATCTCACTCACGGGGATATGGGGGTGGGTGGGGAGCGGCTGAG
Source organism: Ambystoma mexicanum (assembly GCF_040938575.1). Taxonomy (NCBI): domain Eukaryota; kingdom Metazoa; phylum Chordata; class Amphibia; order Caudata; family Ambystomatidae; genus Ambystoma; species Ambystoma mexicanum. Next base: position 581,741,181 of record NC_090935.1, read on the forward strand.
TGGCATACCATGGTGGACAGGGGTAGACAGGGCCCTAGGAGTGGGCCTTGTATGGAGGGCCGGCCAAGCCTGCCGGCCTCCTCATTGGCCCAGATGTGGTAGGCGAGACCATATTATTACCAGAACGTATGCTCAGAGGTCCCTGGGCCTTCCCCCGCGGACATAGACATATACATTGATGGTATAGATATGCCGAGCCTAGGGGAACAGGAAAGTCTGAGACTGGAGACAGAGCTAACCAAAGAGGAGCTTATGGGGGCGGTGCAGGGACTGCAAGCCGGGAAGTCGCTGGGGCCTAACGGGCTCCCGGACGAATTCTGGAGATGCATCTGGGAGAAAGTCAGGTATCCCATGTTAGAGATGTTGCCGGAAAGTGGGGACAGGGGTGAGCTCCCTGTAAACCTTAGGATGGCCGATATAGTAGTCATCCACAAAAAAGGGAAGGCCCTGTGCGAATGACCCTCATACCGATCAATCTCACTCTTAAATGCAGAGGGCAAGATTTTAGAAAAGGTCTTAGCTAACCGGCTGCTTCCACTAATAAAAAGGTTAATACACCCGGACCAAAGAGGGGCCGTCCAGATGAACCTACAGAAGATCCACAATTCTCTGGCGCTCTCTGCGTCCCTGGACGGACCACATGTGGTGATGGCTTTGGACTCAGAGAAGGCCTTAGACTTGGTCGGGTGGGCCTTCCTTTGGGCGGTGATGGCGGAGATGGGACTGGGGCCCCAATTCACGAGCTGGGTCCACTTGTTCTAGTCACGACCAGTTGCTAGGGTGAGGGTTGAAGGCCACAGGTCCTGCAAAGTTCCAGCTGCAGAGGGGGACCCACCAGGCTTGCTCCTTTTCCCCCTACTGTTTCTCATGACAATAGAGCCCCTGGCGGTGGCGCAAACCCTTAGGGCAGACCAATCAACGCAGGGCTTTAGGTGGAGGGCAAAATCTTCCTATATGCAGATGACAGATTGGTATATTTGGGGGACCCAGCGAGATCATGCCCAAGAACTATCGAGGCACTACGGGAGTTTCAGTGGTATTGCGGTCTCATGGTCAATTGGGAAAAATCAGTGATAATTCCGGTCACGGGAGGGGAGGATACCATAGGGCTGTCCCACCCGGGTGGAAGCAGAGAGTTTCAAGTACTTAGGGATTCAGGTGCAGTGAGACGTGGACCTGGTAGTTAGCAGGTTACGGGAAGATGTAAAACATTGGGCCACACTCCTGGTAACTCTATAGGGCAGGGTCAACTTTCTGAAGATGCTGGTACTCCCCATTTCATTGTATGTGCTACAGAACACCCCAGAGAAGATCCCAAATAAACAGTTTGACGCAATTAATGCCCTGATCAGAGGGGTGGTGTGGGGGAACAAAAACTTGCAAATAGCACTACGCACACTGACCAGAATGGCATGGGAGGGATGAGTGGGACTATCAGATATCATAAAGTATTATTGGGCGGCCCATATGGTGGTTGCGAACGAATGTCTATTCAGGGACGGGAGAGCTCCACACATAAGACTAGAAATAGATGCCCTCATGGAGTGGATTTGCTGCAAACGCTGTACAGGGACCCGGGAGGGAGGCAACTCCCCATGGCGGGCGAAGGTTAGTGCACATACGGGAGGAAGTCACAAGATCGATGGGATGGGGGGAAATCACATGGTTTCAGTCCATGTGGGATAACCCAGTCTTGAGAGAGATCAGGAAACTGGGCAAACAGAAACGATGGGCTCTGGTGGGGATAATGAAAGTGGGGGATGTACTAGAGCAAAACGCCCTAATGTCCTTCCGGGTTTGAGAGATAAATATGGGCTGGTACAGAGAGAAGAATACACAGATACACGTCTAGCACATACGATGGCAACACAGTTTGAAGGGGACCTTCATCTCCCAGACTTCAGCCCTCTTGAGGTAAATGTGTTCACTGAAGCACTGGAACAGGAGGCATAACAATACTGTATCAGTTCACTAATAACTTCTCCACCCCTCCACTAACACAGTTGAAAGAGAGGTAGGAGAGAGATCTGGGCACCCTAGAGGACGAAGAGTGGGAGGAGGCAATGGTGGCGACCAGAGAGGTCAACGTGTCCTCGCGGATGAGGCTCATCACGTACAAGATTTTCCATAGGGTGTATTATTCGAGGGGCCGACTTCACAGAATCGGTAGAGTGGAGACATACACATGCCTCAAATGTGGCAAAGCTAGGGGGACCTTTTACCACCTGCTGTCGGAATACAGACTGATCTCGGACCTGTGGGACAGGGTCCTCTCCAACCTGTCAGCGGTGGTCGGCAGAGAAGTCCCCAAGGACCCCAAAATGCTACTCCTACACGCCAGTGGCGACAACTAAGGGTCCAGGTGGGAGAGCAGACTAATATCAATAGCGACAATGGTGGTCAAAAGAGACCTGGCAGTTAGATGGGGGTCTGAGGACATGCCAACGGTAACCAACTGGGTATTTGGGATGGAAAGCTGTCGCTGCATGGAGAAGATAGTATATCGAAATAGAGGAATGCAGGAGAAATATTTCAAAATATGGGAGAAATGGGAGGACAGTGCGGGCTAGTGTAACGCTCACCTGATTCCCGCAGAGGCGCCGGTCTTGACTGGGTGAATGCCGTATCTTCAAAGGTGATGTGTAACACACGGTTGGCTCTTTGGGCTGGATCTCTGTGCACTGTATGTCTGACTCGAAGAGTAAGATGTCTGCAGATAGAAAATATGGGATTAATGAACTGGGGTTATTGGGTGCCTCTCTCCTCTTCCCTTTCTCTTCTCCTGTAGAACCCCAAAGGTTAACACCCTCACCTTAGGTAAGTGAACGCCGAGCTCTCCATCTGCCTCGGGGCAGGGTGCCGTAACCAGTTTCTTCACTGGATAAAGGTGCAGGCCTCTTGACCTCAGAGGACTGCTGTCCGTCGTTAACTGCACGAACGGTAAGTTCTGGGCACTTCAAATGTCTTAAAAGTCTTTTGTAATGATATCTCTTGTTTTGCAGGGTTCCGGCGATGGCGGATGGCGGGCTGATGAGAGTTGAGGATCGAACCCGCGTGAGGAATAGAAGCGCCTGGAAGCACGTAAGTAAGCGCTTGTAGCCTGCTTCACGATGCGCACTAACTGTCCCCTTTTATCTTGCAGGCACAAGTTCGGAGCTTTAGAGAAGCTGAAGGGTGCTGGAATACCCACTGGATTCGGCGTGGGAAGGAGTAATGGCACGTGAGTAATAAAGTTGCCCAATGTCTTTAAACGCACCTTCTTTTGTCTTTCAGATGCGGGATGCCGCGCCGAAGGCCTCCGGAGCGTGCGAAGAGCTGGTAAGCTTTTGTCTTTCAGATGCCGGAATGCAGTGCGAAGACCTCCGGATCATGCGAAGAGTAGGTAAGCCTTTGTCTTTCAGATGCCGGAATGCAGCGCGAGGCGTTGGTGACAGCCGATGAACCAGGTAAGAGATGCGCTGCCACTGAAGACCGTAGTGCTAACCTGTTCTTTCTTTGTCTTTACAGGTGCTGCTGAAGACTGGATTCCAGGATGGTAAGCCTTTGTTCCCTTAGGCCCAGGATCAGAAGCAGAAGACATGATGAGCATTCTGCTGCAGAGAATGCAGAATAACGCGAAGCAAGATTCATCCATCGGGTGTGGTTTAAATAGCCTCCTGTAGTGCTTAGGTGTCTCCTTCCACAGCCACGCCTAAGAAAAGAGTTCCTGCTTTCCAGAAGAGTTCCAGTGTTCTGAACCTAGGGAGTGGCTCCTGCCCCACCCAACAGGAAAAGTAGTCCCAAACAGAAGAGGATCAGGGGTTCAACTGGCAGGTAAGTAAGCAGCATGGTCTGCTGCAGGTAAGTCCACCCAAGCATTATGAGCCCAGCGCTTCCAGCGCTGGGACTGGGCATCTTTATGAGCCTGGTGCCACTGGCGCCAGGACAGGGTCCAAAAGGTCCCAATTGGGACTGGCTGGCACTCGGAACCGGGGTTATGGGTCTGCTTCCAAGGGAGTCGGGCAAGTCCTGATCTTTTGGAAGCAGAGATCATGACAGCTAGAGAGAGAGAAACAAGAACTCTTGGACAAGGGCCGGCATGGATTAATGGGGATGCAACTTAGAGGTGGGGGAGGGAAAGGGGGAGGGAACATGGGAGTGGTAGACAGTGATAACCTACATTGTGCAAATAGAAGTTTATGGATTACAAGGTTAATATGAAAATGCAAATAAAAAGAGTTTTTAAAGTATAGAAAGCTAATGTATTTGTTGTTCAGGAGAATGGCTCCCTTTTCCTGGGTTTGTGATTGCAGTTCACTTCAGGAACTTCAATAGTACTCACCAGGTGGAATGACTCCCTTCCCCTGGTTGGCGTGTTCTCAACACAGCAAACTTCAAACAAGGTTCCTCTGGTTGCATGTGTCTTTAAACAAACAAAAGAAAACAAGCCCAACAACACTTTTCCTCTTGGGTCGTTGAAGTATCTTGGGAATGTCTCCCTTCCCCTGATAAAGGCTCCTTTAGTACTGGATACCAGGATGATGACTCCCTCCTCCTCTTGATGCTTTTCCCCACAGCGTGCCAATCACACTAGACCCAGGGGAAATGACTCCCTTCCCCTGGATACTCCAGTGTTGCAGTGTGCTTGGGTCCCAGACCGGGTTCTTCTTCTAAGTATCAGCAGACCTGGTTCACTAACCTGCCAAGTATTGCCACGAGGAAGGTGACTAATGTCTTTGTTGGGACTTGGGTCCTCGACCCGGGTTTCTCTGATTGTTATTGGTTCTGTTCCTTCCACTGACACAAGTAAGATTTCCTTTGATACACAAATAGTCCTCTTGACTTTCGGGCTCCTTGACCCTTCTCTCAATGTTCGTGTAATAGGGATTACACCAGGGACCACACAGAGAACCCTCTCACCTCCACGTACCCCTTGTAGGGATTTGTGGCATGTCTCTGGACATGTCTCTGGATTTTGGGATAAGTAGTTTCTAAACATCAATTGAGCCCTTTTCCACCGCTACCACGTGATTTTGGAATCTCTATTTTTATGTCAACATAAGACAGTAATGATCCATTTCTAATATATACAATTGCGACAACAATTAATTCAATGTCACACTATAATTGATTTTAAATATGTATTTATTTACAGTATGAGCTACTTTGACAGACTCATCTGCCGCCATACTAGATTGACTAATGCAATCATCTCTCCACACCCCAAGAAATTCACACAAGGTCAGCAGGTTGGCTACTCTTTTTCATGACATTTACCCCACTGTTATTAAGGTTCTTGATATTTAGTTTGTATATAGTAAGTCTTACACTTGCCTCATTTTATCTATTCCTTAGGTTTCAACACTGACACATAGGCGCCATGCAGACAGTGTAACCTTGTTTTAAACCAACTGCGTCCTGAAGCCGGGTCTTGGGACACTACTGATGAGACTTAGACTGCAACAGTGCTGTCCTTTGCCCCAGAAACACATCAGAGTGTAGACGCTATTATACCATGTTTTTGTATAATTGTTATGTGGTCACACACATTGTTACTAACATCACGTAACCAATGAATGCCTGTAAATGATAAGTGCATTGGTGTAGACAATAGCCAGAAATGCAAATTGGTGTTCTCTCTTTTTTGCGATTACTCACATATGACGAACGCACACAATGGTTTTTTTATGTATTTTAGTGGCATTGTTTGAGAAAAATATGATAAAATATGTTAAAATTTGCTATTTTTATCGTGGTGATATATATAATTCAATGAGACTTCCACTTTGAGGAAAAAACCTGTTTGAGTAGCCCCTTTGGTGTGGTAGAGGTGGGTAGCTAGAGGTGATTGTGCTCTATTTTCTTATGTACTTTCCTCTTACACCACAGCCCCCTTTACAAAAATTGAGGAACACTTTTTGCTCTAAACACTCTCTTACCCATGTCTCTGGACCTCACTTGGACTGGAAGCAGTGTGTCATTGGCTTCACTGGTCTCTCCCGTTCTCTTGTGTTCTTCTGGCGGCTTACCGTCTTCTTTTTGTAATTGTAATTGGTTATTTATAACACGCTTAATACCCAGAGGATTCTAAGCACGGACCCGGGGATTGAACCTGTGTTGCTCTGCGTCGTCTTGCTTCCAAGACAAACGCGTTACCCCTGAGCTATCCTCCCGCTGACTACGTTCCCAACGCTTTCCAAGGACTCGCTGGTCCGACTTCTGAAGGCAGTGTTACTGTTCTTCTCGGCAGCCAGAGCTATGCACGGTACTTCGCTTCTGGGATTCGACAGAGCATTCCTTTCTTTTCCGTCAGCGTCCTCCTGTCTCATGATTCCAACTTCCGGTGTCTTACAGCATCTCCGCTCTGTATGGCTTACCAGATGGTCTCTCTCTCTGTTTTCCTTCTTCGGTTTTAAAAGTGTTCATTTTCTCGCTGGCGACTAAACTGTTACTCTCGGTTCTGGGGAGTGATTGTCATGTATGTATGCCTCTTCTTCGTCACAGTACTTTCAGGTTCTCTAAGTTCTCTACTTGATAGTAGTACATAGGTTTACTCTCTACAAAGGGGTTCTTTAAGGAAGGAGAGGTTAGAGGGTGTGAGGGTGTGCTGATGTTACAAGGGCTGCACCCTAGATGGTCTTACCTCTGAAGGGTGAGCCTCTTCCCATGAGATCCTCCCACCTTATACCACCCCCAGGGGGACTATCAAGTAGCAGCCTCACCTCCCTGTCCTCCTGGGAAGCGGCTCCCCGTTTGGGCCCAGTGATGACATCTAGGGAATGGGCATAATAGGTTATTAATACCTACGCCTGTGGGTGGTATTTTAATTTGTTCAAGAATAGTCCACTTGAAGTCATTTTCTGTGTGTTGTCTGCTCAAAAACCATTGGCGCAAGTTTCCTTCTTTGTTCATATGCACAATCTGTGCTCAGTTATGCATTTCTTGATTCGTCTGTTTGTCATACCTATATATTTCAAGTCACACAGACATGCAATGAGATACATAACATTACTAGAGTTACAGTTGATAAGCTGTTTCTGTAGCCATCGTGTGTGCCATCCCATGTTTATTTCAGTAGTGCAGCTTGTCTGAACAAGATCCGTTTGTGCTATGGCTGTTCGGTGTTGGAAGTGACCATAATGTTTGTTGTTGGGCATATATAGTGGGTCTTTTATAAGTGTGCACTAGTGAATCTTTCAAGTTTTTCCTTCTTGTGTGGTCACCCACCTTTAGAATTGGCCAAAGTTTTATTTATCTCTTTTTTTAATTTTGTTAGCGGAGTAAAACTGCTGTAATTTTGTTATCCTGCTCTTGTTTCACATGTTGTTTTGGAGTGATTTCACAAGGGATATTCTTTGCCCTTTTATATGCAGTTGTTTATGATATCCGCGCTCACTAAGGCGCATGGTCAGATTTCTTCCTGTTGGTCAAATGTATTAAGGTTAGAACATTTGTATTTCAGGTACTGCCCAAAGAGGAGATTGTCGCTATGGTATTTTGGGTGGTAGCTTACTTTGTAGCATTGCATATTTATTGGTTGGTTTTTGGTATGTGGCTAAAGTACCTTGAAATAGAGAAATCATTCAGTCTAAAAACTGAATTCTAGACGTACTGAAAGTACAGGTATTCATTTCTTGGATTTAACCAATTGCAGAAGTCATCCAGTTGTGCCTTTTGTCCATTAAAAATTACGAAAATATTATAAATCATACAACCTTGCCCCAGTATCATTCATAGTATACAAATATGGATTACTGTGCATTAGCCAAAATGCTTATACATTTTCTGAATATTTATATTTTATTTAAAACTTTAAGTTTGCAGAAAAATTTCAGGAATTCAAAGAAGCTGCACGAATAGCAAAGGAGAAATCCCAAGAAAAGATGGAGCTAACAAGTACACCTTCACAAGTGAGTACACTAGAAATATTGTACATTTTGATTGGTCACTATTATTTTATTGATTTTGTTATACACACACATTGTTGTTAATAGCTATTATGTTGTTTCTTGTGTGCCTGGGAATGATAGTTGATGTGCAAAAACTTTTTATTGGATTGGATATCAAGTGCACATGTGCTATTGTATGCCATACGGAAACATTCTGATTACTTTGTGTCCTTAAGATAAGAATATTTTTAGGCTATATATCTTGTTGTGCTCAACACTAGGAAGAAACCTAATTGTTCAGCCTACACAGAAATGAATGGGCCACAGATAAACTGCAGAATTGGGTGTGAATGCTAATGTCTGTTACTGCGACGCTGATAGCTCCATGGTAATAGCGCCAAAAATGGACAGAATGTGGCCAGATTTACCTCCAGCTGTAACCTGGAGGTAAATCTCAAACTTTCCGCCCAACTCATAGTTGTGTGAGCACCACACACCTTGAGTAATAATAAGCAGCGCTCAGATACCTGAGGGTTCGTAGCGCTATATAAATGCTAAATTATTATTATTATTTATTATAGTTGGGTAGAGTGGTAATACGGCGGTAGTAGCGTTACCACTGCATTTTTACCACTCTGCCCAACTTGTGATGTGGCCTTTAGTTGGATAATTCAAGCAGTTACATTAGTCAATGTGGAAACTTTAAAAAAAATGTTTTAAAACTTTCATTTGACACTTGGCACTGATAAACCATCCCAAAAAAGTAGTGATCAGCGGGGCATAACAGTTTTACAGCACAATTAAACAATGCACAGTGGTACATACAGACATCAATCCGGCAGGGGACAACATATGCATGATTAAGGCGGGGAACACTCCCTTGTTAGGTCCATTTGTAAGTCAAGCCACATGTATTTAGAGCAACTGATGCCTGGCAGCAAGGTAATATATAGTGCCTCTTTGTCGTTGGCTCAAGTAACATCTCCTCAGCCACATCTCACAGATAGGAGGTTGTTTATGAGTTCATCTCATCAAAATAGCCCTCTTGCCGAGGAGTAAGGCTACATATAAGAATCTGTGCTTAACTACATGCAATTTCTCCATAAAGCCCAGTACACACTCATGAGCCGTCAAAGACAACTGTTGGCCCAGAATGTCAGATAGCACAAAATTGACAGCACACCAGTAATCATCCAGCTTAGGGCATGGCCATAACATATGCAGCAAGGTCACATTGTCATCCTTACACCTGGGACACACTAGCAGCCTGTCAGTTTGTAATAAGTTCAACCTCGATAGGGGAATAATACAATCTGTTCAAAATCTTACAATGTGTAAACCTATATTTAGAGTTCAAGGACACCCCGTTCGTTAAAGCGCATATCGCCTTCCACTGCATATCAGTGAACTCAGTTTGGAGGTCGCTACACCACTTGGAGCGAGTCGGTCTGACTTTGTGTGTCCATAGTCTGAATCAGTTTGTACAACATAGAAAGGCTTTTTATGACAATGGGCGCATGCAATATATTGACAAACATGCATGTGTCAGGGGTTCCTCAGGAAACATTGGCCAGTGGGCATAGACAGTGCTTAATTTGTGGGGGTGGTTGCCAGTGCCCAACACCGGCACTCTGTTTTGGGCACCGGAACTCATGCGGAGCCAGCGCATGTGCCATTGCTTTGTTTGTTCTTCCACTTCGCTTTGCTTCGATTATAAATCATGGGGCCTCATTACGAGTTTGGAGGAAGACATGGTGCTAATAGCACCATGGCTGCCTCCAAACCGGACTCCATTACTGGGTTCCTGCAATGGGGACTTACCGGGTCATTCTGACATAGGAGGACCCGGTAATTCCTCCTTGCAGGAACCATTCCCCATTCCCATTGAGCCCTCAAAGGGCTCAATGGGAATGGGGAGGGAGGTAATAATGGGCACATTACAAGTGGCCCATTATTACCTCCCTCTTCCCCTCGCAGGACCCGGAAAAGACGTCTGGTTTTACGAGACGTCTGGTTTGGGTCCCGCAAAGGGAACCTCGTAATCGGCGCTCACGGAATGAAGGGTGCCGGTCCCGTACCGCACCCTTCATTCCGTGAGCGCCAGGGTCGGAATGAGGCCCATTGGGATTTGTCATTCTGATCTCGATCTCTCTCATGCTTGCAGGTTGAAGGCCATGGCTGGCCGGGCCTGGGAGGGGCCAGCAATAGCAATGAACAACAAACTGTTACAAACAGCCAATGAAAACTACCATTCTGTTGTTACGATGCAGTATTTGATACATTCTGTATAGTAACACAGAATGTGCAGTTTTCATTGGCTGTTCATCTGAGCCAGTGAAATTACATGGTGACGTGTTGTTGTTGCCACAGGAGGCAGCACAGCGCCACCTTCATTTCACGAGTTACTGTGAAGTGAAGGTGTCGAGATGTGGCGTCGTCGGTCCTGACTTGTGAGAGAGAGAGCCTGCCCTGCTGCACTGCGTGGTGCACCCTAGTTGCTTCCTGGTGCCCCCTCTGCCTGCTTTTTCATTTGACAGGAGACCAAGTCCGAGCTGGCAAAGCAGGTAAGTCACTTATTGCTGCGTGCGGTGCAGCCGGAGGCTGTCACAGTCAAGTGATCAGGCAAGGAAGGCCCAGGTTGGGGCCCGGGCAGCGGCATGGTCCCTGGTGGTGTCCTGACTGCCCAGGAGTCAGGACCCCACCAGGGGCCCATCCGCGCCCAGGCTTCTGTCTGTGTGACCTGTGTGCAGTGTGCTGTGCTGTGCAGTGTGCTGCTGAATGCAGTCAGTGCCGGGCCCAGGCCAATTTCTGTGACCATGGGCTGCCGGCTGCCGCAGACTGAGTCGGATGATTCTGCCGCGGGTGGCCGGGCCCGTGGATTGTGCCCAAAAGTATGTTTTTTACTTTTTTCTTTGAAAACCTGACCTTCTGTGGGGCCGGTGGCCGGGGCCCCACCCCACAGAAGGTAGGTTTTAAAAGAAATAACTTATTTTGAGTGGCGGCTGTGGACCATCACTTTGAAAGTGATGGGCCCCAGCCGCCCAAATATACGTTTTTTCTTTTAAAATCTTACCTTCCACAGGGCCGCTGCGCCGCACACCTATTTTTGTCATCATCAGGCTCAGCATGGCCGTGGTGGTGGTGGCCCCACGGAAGGTAAGTGATTGAGGCAAGGCAGGACAAAGCAAAGGACCGGGCAGGGCACCGGCGGCAGCGTGGTCCCACTAGTCTCTGTCACAAAAAGATTGAATTGTCGTTTGCAACTTTGGCCACTTTTTTATTGGTTCCGAGCCCGACTCGAGACAATTGTATGCCCCAGTCCGACCCTGGATAGCATTCATCTAAGCAAAACATGAACTGTGAATTTTTGCCTGGGTGTTTCCGTTCATCCTTTTAATGTTATCAGCCTCATTAGTTCACAAACGAGCTTCAGCGAGGGGACCCGGAACGGTGCACGTATTGGGCCGAAACCGAACTGGCTGCACTTCGCGAGAAAAGCCAATGCAAAGACGAACTTCTAAAATCCCTTTTCAGGCTTAATGATACACACATGGAAACTAGACAGGAATAAACATGGTGCACATGCCCACTAATCTGTCGTCATAAATAAAAGCACTAGTTGAGTATTTGTGTATAATTCTCAACCTCTTTTGCGGTCATTTCTTTACATAATTCCAGCGCATGTTTTATATCCTGATGTGTGGTTTATACACCAGATGTGGCCCCTTAACCAAATGAGAGCACATGCAATCCTCAGATAGGAATCCTCAGATAGGGAAGTGGGCGTCTGTTACACCCCGCAGTTTAGTGAAGTATGTCAAGAACATGTCAGTGGGAAGGAGGTATCCGAATATGCATTCTCCTCTGGCTCCTGAATATTGGGTGATAAAACATTTTTAGTTTTTTAATATGTGTTAAGGTGGAAAGAGGCCCTAAAGCAGAAGTAGCACAGGCTGTTGATTTCACAACGTCTTGCAGAAATGACTTTTTCCAAGTTATACAACACCATGCTCATGCTTGAAGGAAGGGTGAAGGGGGATGCATTTATGAGATGCGATGACTGATAACGGCTTGAGAGTAAATTGATCACACAAAACACTTGGATGAGGTGACTGAAGAACGGGCTGAGGGAGGGTGCTCTTCCTGGAGGTAACCGATTAACAGTACTTGGTTACTTTAACAGACTGTCAGATGGGGCAGAAGGGGTAGAGACAAATACAGTGCAACAGTGACTGAAACAGAATGCTTTTTGTTGTGTATGGCTTGGCTTTGCAGAAGGAATGTTGTGATGTTATGTGGAGTGTTTATGCCTGAGTGATGGAATGCATGGGTGAATGTTCTAACCTGGTCAGTTGTTCAGCCAGAGGCCTGGGTGATGGGCTGCTAGTGTTTTATTGTCCTATATGTAACTTATTGATTGACTGCTTGTAATGATAATAATAAACCTAGCAAGTCAACCTAAGAAGGCTGGGAGTCACTTCACTACAATGGCGATGAGTTGGTCTTTTAAAAGAAGAATCTACGCGTGAACCAGATGTAAAGCTGTTCAGCTGTTGCCCTGCTGCAGGGGGTGCAGGGAGGAAGAAGAGGACAACACTGCCCCCAAATGAAGTAAGGCCCATCACCCAGGGTGGCAAGGTACTGCAGGGCTGAAAAAGGGAAGCCAACTCTTAAGTTGAAGAAAGGGGAGTTGTTTCCATCAGCAGGAGAGAGAGGCAGAGCTGGGTCCCATAAGCAGGAGAGGGAACAACGGATTGGTTATTAGCCGGATTATTATGATCCAGTGACATCTTTATGGAGTCATCTTCACAGTCTTGGGGTGCCAATTAATGGAGATGCATAGCGCTTGGATGCTGGGCATGAATTGCATGGCAGGTGAAGCGAGTCTCATGTGCAGGAGAGAGGAGTCTGATGGTCTGGAGAATAACTGCTGTGGTTATGTGCACTAAAAACTGCTGCTCCGGTTATGTGCACTGAAGTCTAACATCATAGCTGGGCTTATGTGCATGTCATTACTGCACTTACAACTACGGGAAACTGTCCCATCTGTGCATTGGAGAGTTCGAGCTGGGTCCCATAAGGGAAGACCGTGGTACATAGAAGGTCTGGTGATCAAAGGATTGGAGTGGTTGGACAAACCTGCAATGAGTACTAATGCAGGGGATCGGAATACATAATGGAGGTTGGTAAAAGCTACACAGTTTGGCAACATTGTGGACACATCTGCACGATGGAGGTGTTTGGACATGGTACGGCGTGGGACAGATCCATGGAGCCTGGATTTGGGTAAAACAATGTATGCTATAAGCTATAGAGCTATGGACTTGGGTAAAATGGTTGAAGTTGCTTGCTCTATGGATTGAATGAACATGTACTATGTGGAGCATCCTAGTGTGTATTTTGCTTATGTGCTTATCTGTGTTTCATTTACTTTGATGCACATAGATGGATTGCAGGCTGGTATCTGGTGTTTTGTTTTTAAGCATGGATGGGTATGGTTTGGATGTGATGAGTGTGTTTTAGATTTAACACTCTTGAGGATTTTCAGTTTAGGGTCGTAGCAAGCGACATGGACTTTTAGTATGGAGTAAAGTGTATGGTATGGTCCAAAACTAGTATGGAAGTTGGGGTTTTCCTGAATGTTTAGTTTTTGACTTCTTTGAGAATTTTCAGCATTTACGTTGTCCCATAACAACATGGACTTTTATTTGACAACATGGACTTTTAAGATTGGATTTGGGTCGGTTTCATGACATCTAATGTTTTAGAGACTAGATGTAACTTTTTGAGGATTTTCAGCATTTAGGTCGCTAAATAGCGACATGGACTTTTAGGGCTGGATTTGGTTTGGGCTTCATGGCATATATAGTGTCTTTTAAGAAATGCATCCAAACTAATGCTGAAAATATTGCAATGTGAATTACATATTGTGTAATATGTGATGGATGGAGTAGGATATTGAAGATCTGTATGGATCTGGGCAGTTTAGTCATTATGGGGGTAGCGCCTTCAAGTATCCCTTGTATGGGTGTTGATATGGTTGTCTGGTGATTGAGGCGGTAGCGCCTCCCATGTTTTTGGTTTTGGGTGAAGCTTATATGAAATTTATAAGTATGGTTGTTGATGGTGTGAGTGCCAGGTCAGCACGTCTTACCTCTCAATGTGGTTGCTGGGGGTAGCGCCTTCAGCCTAACATTCAGTATGGATGTGGATGGGTATGCCACAAGGGTATTTGAGAGGTAGTGCCACATGGTATGGTATCTGGGGGTAGTGCCTCCAGTTTGGTGTGGGCGTGATTGTGATGAGTCGCGCATGGTTAAACAGTGTGCGTGTGTTTCTGGTGGGAGCGCCACCAGTTCCGTCGGGGCATGACTATAGTAGGTTATGCATGGTAATTCCACGTATGGCTGTGTGAGTTGGTAACGCCACCAATTTTCATGGTGTGATTGAAGTTAGTCATGCAAGGTGATTGGTTTGGTATCTGGGTGGTAGCGCCCCAGTAGGTGTAGGGGTATGTGGGTATGGGTGGTAGCGCCCCCGACTTTGGTATGGGCATGTCTGTGGTATTAGGCATTGCATGGTCAAACACTACTCCAACTTTGTGGTTTATTTACCACAAATAATTCGATTTTTTTCTCTGTGCACATGCGGTGCGGCTGTGTTTAGCTGTACTGTGTGTGCTTCTATGACTCTTTCCACCCTCATCAGGGGCCGAAGTGTGACAGTGATATTGGTTGTTGGTCCTGGTGTGCCTGGCCAGTGCATCGGGTATGAGTGTCAGAGCACGTGTTGTGTGCTAGCCCTGATGATGCAAGTCGGTGTGAATGGCTTATGTTGGTGTGTGTGGAGATGTGTTGTGTAATTACTTGCGCTGTTGTTGGAAGAGGGGAGAGGTTTGGTCTGGTTCTGGGCTGTGTGTGATGTGCAATGTAAAGGGAGGAGATGTGTTGTGTATGGCTTAGCTTTGCAGAAGGAATGTTGTGATGTCATGTGGAGTGTTTATGCCTGAGTGATGGAATGCATGGGTGAATGTTCTAACCTGGTCAGTTGTTCAGCCAGAGGCCTGGGAGATGGGCTGCCAGTGTTTTATTGTCCTATATGTAACTTATTGATTGACTGCTTGTAATGTTAGTAATAAACCTAGCAAGTCAACCAAAGAAGGCTGGGAGTCACTTCACTACACTTTTTTATTTATTTGCATTTTTAAAGCACTCACAGCCGGGGGGCATCGAGGCGCAGTTACAGGAGGAGCATGTCTTAGTTGCGTATTTACTACTAGCCTGTGCCAGCAGTTGCTGCAGCACCAAACATGTGACATGGAGCAGCAGCTTTGTGATGGGCTGGTGGTGGGCCAATCTAGGTAGGTCTAGCACTGAACTGGGGTGGCAGGCGCGCCCACACTTAGGGCGGCGCCGCGCCTGCACTGAGGGCAGCGCTGCGCCCGCGCTGCGGACGGCGCCGCACCCGACATTATGGGGCCAATATTTTTGGGCACTGGCACTTCTTTTTTTACAAATTAAGCACTGGGCATAGAGAGTGTAATACTTGTAGTGGCCCATCACCCACGGCTGATTTCATGTCATCCCAACTCACAAAGCGGCATTCCGCATATAGATTACCAGCATTAAGGATGTCAACCGCGCTCCAGACCTTTTCAACGCTCTTATCCGTGGTAGGCGGCAACATCGGTAGTCCCCACAAGGAGAGACGCCTGTCTATTAGATGACAGCTCAAGCCTAGCTTTCAGTCTTGTCCACGCCCTCCAAGTGGCCCAACAGGGTCCAGCGAATGTATAGCCTGATATCTCCCACATGCCAAAAGTAATAATAGGGGTGCCGGGCCGCCCCGCCTCGGCTCAAATCAGACATGCGGTACTGTGGTGCCAACCCCTGACCAACAATTTGCATAGTGTACCTGCGCAACTATGTAGTATAATTCTAAGTCTGGGGTGTTAAAACCTCCTTTTCATATGGTCTGGTTAGGTGCGTCCACCTAAGCCGAACTAAACCCTGCCCAATTGTGAGAAGTGCTCACCGTTATGAGTTTTTGAAACCAAGCACGGCCAGGCCAAAGTGGTATGTTGTGGAACATGTATAGATAGAAGTTTGGGCACTACCATAATTTTAATTAGGGACTGCCTCCCTGCCAATGACATTGGTATGCTACTCCACCTTTGAGGTTTGGTTTTCATGCCCTCTATGTAAACCCCATAGTTCAATTCCTTAGTGAGCACCGGTGTCCGAGTGATCACAATACCCAAGTATCGTATAGATTGCGGTGGCCATTTCAATCCCAGTCTGTATGCCGGTACCAGTGTGCAATCTGTCCCCAGAAATATTTCAGACTTGTTATTTAGACGTATGACTAAGTATTTGCCAAACTTCACCACCATGTCAATTACTTGTTCCAAGTTGTTTTTGGGATCCCTGATAAATAGCAAAATATTGTCTGCATATAACAATATGACTTCCGCCTTGCCTTCTATCGGTATACCTCTGCTGCTATGTTCAGCACGCATTTTAACAGCAAGTGGCTCAACTACTAGCGCAAACAGCAGAGGGGACAACGGTCACCCTTGCCTAGTCCCCCTTCCAAATGCAACACCTGTCCATTAGCTCAAACCCAGACGAAGGGATGTGCATAAAGCAACCTCAAGAGAATCTTTGGTGTATAAGAATTGTTATTACTAATTTTTCCCAAAATTACTCTGAAATGCTCAAGTTTTACCTTGAATTGTTTAGCTAGATAGCCATAGACAGTGTGCAGGGGACGGGAGTTCCCTAATTGGAAACTTATTTTGTCCTAGTTCATAAAGCAACCTCACCCAGGAGATGAACCAAGGCCCAATCCCATAGTTGGACAACACCTTAAACAGGAACGGCCATGGTACAGTAGTGAATGCTTTTTGCATGTCCAAGGCGACTGCTACAGCTTTTAATTCCGAGGGCGTCTGTGCTACAATATTATAGAGCTGTCGGAGGTACAATGCTATAGAGCGGCCGGATATAAACCCTGATTGATCAGGATGGAGAGTCTCATCGGCAGCACTGTGGCAAAGATGTTTTCATTGTGTTTGAGGGACAGCGGCCTGTAGGATCCACAGTCCTCTGCCACCTTATCATGTTTGAGCAAGAGTATTATAATCGCTTCTCGCACAGTCTCGGGAAGCACCCGCTTTATGAGTGCCTCCTCTCATAGGTATAACAAGTGTGTGCACAATACATCTAAATATTCATTGTAAAACTCTGCCCCCAATCCATCAGAGCCCAGGGCCTTCCCATTGGGCAAGTCAGCTATGGCCGCACAAATCTCCCCTACTGTCATAGTCACCTCTAGCGCATCCTGCGCTTCCCCAGAAAGCAGGCTAGTCAGTATCCTACTCAAATAATGTTCAGTCTTTCCAAGAGTAGCGCTCCCCTTGGGCTGATATATAACGTCCGATAAAAGTCATAGAAAACCTAATTGATATCTGCATCAGTATGAACTGTCGAGCCATCCGCCTTCCTGATAAAAGGTATATGCATGTTCCCAGACACTGATTTAGTCAGGCAAGCTAATGTTCGACACTGCCTGTCAGCCTCCCCATGTACATGAACTTCATTTCCCTCTGCGCTATGTCTCTGTAAGTATCCAATGCAGACTTAATCTTGAGGTACATGCCTGAGACGAGCACTGTTCACATCTCTATTACCGAGCTTTCAGCTCAGTTTCCTTCACAGCCAAATCCCTACTCAAGCATTCAAGGACCGCAAATTCTGCCGACATGCCCACCCCTCTATCATACACCTTGAATGCCTGCCAAAGAGTCAACACCGATAAAACAGGCCCCACATTATCAACTGAAAAGGCGGTTACTTGGTTGTGCAAATTTAGGGAAGACGCAGCATCTAACAGTGTGGCCGGTTTAAAACGCCAAGGCAGACGAGATGCCATGTCTGATGAAAAATGCATTGTCAAAAGCACCAGGGAATGGTAGGACAAAGTGCAGGGCAGTATTGAGCACTGTGTCGCCATGTTGAGTAGCGAAGCAGATAACAGCCACGCGTCAATTTGGGAGTACATATCATGCACAGAGGAGTAGAACATGTACTCCCTGTCCATTCCATGCACCGGCATCCAAGAGCTTCAGCGATTGCATATTGTGCAGTATTTCCTGTGCTGCCGTAGTCAGAGATTGGGTCAAGGTGCCAGTGTGATCTAGAGATGTCTCCAATATAGTTTTCAAGCCTCCACCGTACACAATCACTGCCAATGGGTATGAAGCTCACAGTGCAAATACCCTGCCATAGAAGCCTGGGTCATCTACATTGGGGCCGTAGACATTGAGCAGGATAATTTCCTTCTTATGTAGAATCCTGTGTATCAGCACATATCTACCCTCCACATCCACACTAGTGTCCAGGTGCGTGAATTGCAGCAAGTGATTTATCAAGATAAGCGCACCCTTAGCATTCGTGTAGTATTTCTTGATCCCCCATTTCAACGCTATGCTGAGTGCCTGCTGATCAAGCGCATGTGTTTCTTGTAGGAACAAAATCTGGGCATCTTTCCTATTAGCGTATGCTACAATTTCTCGGGCCTTAATCGGATTGCTCCGTCCCCTGACATTCCAACGGAGAAACATGACCTCCTGCATCATGCCCCCCCCCACTGAGCCATAAGTGCACAAACATGCCATACCACAGTGCGCAGAAATGTGCACGCAAACCATGTTCAGCCGTCTATTCCACCACGTGTAGTTTTCAATTACCCAACGTTGCATCTACCCAGCCCCACCCCACCACCTTCACTGTTCCCCCGACCTGTGGCAGTGCCTACCCCCTCCCAACCATTAACCAACCCCAGCCTGGACATTTGTACTCACAAGGGGGATATCTGTTACTGCTCGGAGTGGGCGACTCGCATGCTATATATGACATATTACAGCGCGAAAATCGAGCCTATCTATAAGGATGTTTGAATGAGCACGGATCACATAATCACAGTGTAACATAAACCTAACTAGGATATCAAGCCGTGGCCGTAGAGCTGGAACCCTACATCAGGGATACGGCTTCAGCCGGGACCATGAAAAAGTACACTTTGTTGTTATGTTGAAACTTAAGTTGTGCCGGAAACAGCATAGTGTAGCAGATATTCCTTTCCCTTAGTAGTTTCTTGATGCCAGCAAACATACGCCGTTCCTTTTGCACTGCGACAGTGAAATCTGGATAAATATGAATATTGTGCCACTCAAAGCGTAGTTCTTTCAGTACTCTGGCCCACCGTAGTAGCTGGTCTCTATCTCTAAAGTTCATGATGTGAGCGATAATGGGTCGTGGGTATTCTTCAGACTTGGGCTTGGATGCAAGTGCCCGATGATCATCGTAAGCAGTTCCTCCACCGCTACTTCCATGTTGCCTCGAAGTGCATCCTCTGGTATCCCTATAATGCGCAAGTTGTTCCTGCTAGATCTCGTCTCTAGATCGCCACATTTAACTTTCACCAATTTCATGTCCTTCGCCAAGGACGCCACAGCCATTTGCAAGGTTGTTATATCATCTTCTGCCGTGCTCATCCTGCTTTCAGCATCCGTAAATCTTTATGTCTCCTTCCCAACTGGGTGCGTATAGACGTGACATTAGCAGTAATATCGTCAGGTTTGTCGTTGACTGAGCAGAAACCTTTTTGCATGATATCTAGAATTTGCTGCATACTCAGCAGCTCAATCGCTGCCTTGGTGTGGGACTCCACACTGTAGCTGTCACAGAGACCACCGCTTCCGTAGCCCTGCGGGTGGTTCTCGCAAAGCAGTCCATGCTGCCGCCCTTCTTACCTCCAGCACCTTTCGTCATGCCCAGCACTTTCCCGCTCGGGGTGAATCACAGGGAGCTGCGCCAAAGCCTGGCTATGGATCTGAACAGTCCCAGGCAGCATTAGATATGGCTGTGGTGCAAGCAATGGTGTTACTGGTAGTAGTAGAAGGCAAACAGGCAGCCAACAAGGTGGTCAACACATCCACATGCAACCGCCTCTGATTTGGAATGGCTCCTCAGGAACCAACTAAATGATATGTAGGCGCACTGACTACTCTGCTCCCTGTACATGCACAAGGCCACTAGGGATGTGGAGGCCCCGACATGCCCCCGGACCCGCACTTTGTGCTCTTGAAAAATACAGTAGTGTAGAAAAGGCCGCTGCCATGTGCCTCCCTATGTGCTTGCCTCAGTAATATGCCAGTACTCAATGTCAAACAGACTGCTAGGAATTACCTTGCCTCCACACATGGGATCCAGGCCTGTGCTTACTGTGTTCGTCCTCAGGATCTTGAATTTAGACACCGCCATTGCTGCGCTTCTGGTCCTGCTTTCTGCCAATGCACTTGTCCTTCACGCTGCTCTGATGCGCGGCTACCAGGCTATCAATGCTGGGGGCAATGGGCTCCACCGTTCCTAGCAGAGCAGATTGATGTTAGTCTCTGTTCCGAACCACACCGGTCCAAGGCGCTGCAGCAGGCCTCTGAACCGCTGAGAAGTGAGGCCGCAGCACGCCCAGCCAGCACCGAGCCATGTACCGCAGCCGGCCCCGAAGGCCACTCAGGTCCCTGCTGCTCTCTTCACTGTGCACCACCTCACTTGCAGTGCAGCAGCGGCCCGGCAACCAAAGCCCTGACTGCCGGTGTCAGGCGGGCACTAAAGCCAAAACATTTATCCCAATTGCCAGGATCCCCTCCTCTGCACACCAGACCACACTGGGAGGTTCCTAAAGTCAATGGCTCGGGAAGAGTGGCGTGAATCACCCACTCCGCACAGAGCTCAAGAGGAAGCCACCATGCTGGCTTGGCTGCTCCTCAGTGCCCCCGTCAATTAAAAAATGTATTGCAATATTATAACTAACACTAATTTTCCATCAAATTGTAGGGGCAGAATTTTTAAAAAGGCAAATGCTTTTCCATTCTGCAAAAGTGGGATCAGGTAGGAGGCTGATGTTCAAAGATCACTACACTGAAATGTGCGGGAAATCCTGGTCCACCACTGAATGCTTTTCCAAGGGGAAAGTGATGCTAGACAAGCTTGATTGTGTTAATTGATTGGGTGAGGGCAAAGCACATAACATATAGTAATGGTTATGATCTATTAAGAACTCGGGAAAGCTTTCAATACCATTACCCACAGGAGCATGCCTAGGACAAGATAAAGGTTATTAAGGTGGATTTCTGAAGTCGGATGCCTCTGTTCCTTTACGCAGAACGTGTATTCTAAGAATCTCCATGCAATGTCTGTTCCCCAAATCCTCAATCATTGAAACTAGCACAGACATATTTTCCTCATCAGTGGCATTTTCGCTGTAGAGTTGTATCACATCTTCCTGTAGGGATTGACCATAGGCTTTTTTTAACACATTTTATTGATTTCAACTTGCTCATCATACATTACACCAAAACACGGTGCACAAGTACAGCTCCCCCACATTCCCTTTTCCCCACCTTTCCCTCCCTCCCCCCTAGAGCCTCATAATATTGCAGCCTTCCCTTTCTGTTGCATGGGCGTCACGCTCACTTACTATTTGAGGAGCTACCTTCTTCTGGTTCCTCTTGACCAGACCCTGACAGCGAGGTGAACAAATCCAGGCTGTTAGTGTGCCCACTTCCTCTTCCCCCGTTCTATCCACCGCTTCTTTCCATACCACTGTTTCAACAGCTACCCATTTCAGGAGATCCTGCCACCAGGCCTCTGCCTTAGGTCTATTGCTTGCCTTCCAACTCATTGCTATCCTGCGTTTAACTAGTATATACGCCAGGTCTTTAAGGTTGCACACATGTTTGAGTTTTCACGGTCTAGGGAACCCACCCACCATGCACGCCCACACAGAGTCCACATCCAAGTTTATTCCTTTACCTGCTAAGAGGTGTGCTACCTCCTTTCAGTATCTCGCTATTTCAGGGCATGCCCAAAACATATGTGCCATCCCTGCATCAGCCTCCCCACATTTCGGACATGTCTGTGTTTTGGCGTTTGTGAACTTGGCAATCTTCTTCGGGGTCATATACGCCCTGTGGGTTACATATAACTGAATCTGTTGAAGTCTCACATTTCTTGACACTTTCTTATGCTATCATTGCACTCTGACCCATAGACCGTCTCCCATTAATCCCCCACCATCTTCCTCCCAGTCTCGCCTCGTCTGGGACCCGCCTTCACAACTTTAGACATCATTAGCTCATAGATTCGGGAGACCTCATGGCCTCCATCAGACACGGCCTGAAACGTTTCAATGGCAGCGTCAGGTTGCCGGGTCAGTTCTGCCTCTGACCGGATCCCCTTTGCTATTTTCACCAGCCTAGCATATGTGATATACTGTCCACTGTGTAGACCTGTATCCTCTCTTAGCGTATCAAATTCTTTCCTCTCCCCTTCTTGCCAAACATCTCCATTACTTATTACTCCCACCGGTTCCCACTGCTCTCTTATAGTCCTCCTCAGTTGCTCATCCATCCCCTTTAGTGCCACTAGCGGTATCTGTGGGGAGCACGGAAGTGGGCTCCCCATTACTAGGCAGGCTCTACGCCACATCTTCCTCCACAGGTCTAGTAGTTTAGGCCCTTTTCCTTTCAGGTTTTCTGTCAACCACATCCATTCATTCAAAAAATAAGGTGCACACTCCGCCCTCAACAATTTAGACTCTGGTGTAGGGTCCTCAGATAACCATCTCGCCACATATTGGAGTTGGCCAGCCAAGAAGTACACGTCGAAATTAGGCAATCTAATCCTCCCTTGCTTGTATGAGTTTTGCAATTTCCACAATGCTATCCTGTTTCTTGAATTATGCCAGATGAACCCCCTGCATATACTATGTACCCTGGTGAAGAACCGTTTAGGTATCATGAAAGGAACATTCACAAAATAGTGTAGTAACCTGGGTTATACTACGATCTTCAATAGCACCGCTCTACCCATCCTAGTCAAAGGGCCCAGAACCCATACTGCATTTGATTCTTTCTACCGCCTTCTCCGTATTAAGTTTGTGTTCATCCTCAACCTTTTGATATATATCCACCCCCAGGTATCTAAAAGTAACAGTTGTCCATCTAATCTGTAACACTGGCAGCCCGTGTCGTGGTATTCTAACATATCTTCCCAGGGGGGATATGCTAGATTTTTTAGGGTTGATCGTTATGCCGGAGAGCATTGCATATATCGGTCCATAACCTCTAGAATGCATTGTAGGTTTTCTTCAGGGTATTTCAAATATAGCAACATGTCATCTGTCTATAATGATATCAGATGCTGTCCTCCTTTTGTGCTGATTCCCACCTCCCCATATTATTGCCTCAGATATATCGCTAGAGGTTCCATTGTCAAAATAAAGTGTATCGGAGACCAAGGGCATAGCTACCTGGTGCCTCTACCCAGAGTCCATCGTTCCGATGTGATCGATCCTGTTCGCACTCGGGCCACCGGCTCGCTGTACAGCAGTTGGGCCCACTTCAAGTACACTGGTCCCATCCCATATTCCCTCAGAACAGCCATCAGCCACAGCCACAGCCATTTGACCGAGTCGAATGATTGAACATAGGCCTTAGCGTTGGAAAATTAACAAGGGGGGTCCTGGGAGTCCCTCTGCCAGATATTAGTCCTGGTTACGAGAGACTTACCCAGATTCTTTAGCTCACTATCTTTCACAGAGGAGAAATATCCAAAACATATCAGTCTTTGTCCTGCCCTGGGGCAGTCCACCACCGAAATGCTTGGCAATTCTCCTCTGAACAAGAGTACCAACAGAAACCCCCCTTGTTAATTTGCTT
Source organism: Ambystoma mexicanum (assembly GCF_040938575.1). Taxonomy (NCBI): domain Eukaryota; kingdom Metazoa; phylum Chordata; class Amphibia; order Caudata; family Ambystomatidae; genus Ambystoma; species Ambystoma mexicanum. The sequence continues at coordinate 581,764,833 of NC_090935.1, forward strand.
AGTGTTGGAAAGTCAGGTATGAAATTGCTTCATACCAATCCCTGTAATAACATTACATATGTTAGTCGTTGCATATTGTATTTCTGATTTAAAGGACATACATGTATTCCTTTGGGTAATGAAGACATTCCTGCAGATCTTGCTTTTTCAGTGGGTCTACTGGTGTGCGGGATCCATCTGTGGGTGGCCCTGTTTGCTTTGAATCATCAGAATGATTTTTCCTATCAATGTTGGCTGCAGGGGAGTTGTCTGCCTGCCCATCCCGGCGGTGGGGTTGCATTTATCCATAAATCTCAATTCAGGCTAGTTTCTCTTCCTCTGATACATACCATTAAGATGGAAGCCCTCCTTGTATGTTGGTCCATTTCGGCTTCCTTTACAGTGCATATTTTGTTGGTTTACCGCCCCCCAATCCACCTGCCCTGACCCTTCCAACTAAAGTTTGTTAAATTATTAGTTGTCAGTGATTTTAATTTGAGATTTCAGTTTTTAAAGTCATACTGGCTGATGCTTAAATCCCCTTGCGCCACACAGGCATGCATGTGTACAGAACCTTATAGAAAGTCTTTATCCATTGCTTCTCTACTTGATGTAGGTTTCCTTAGAATTGCAATGCTAGGTAAGAAAGAGCGGGTTTTATAGGAACTGGAATGTTCAAGAGCCCAGGGATCGTCCAAGATACTATCCTACACTGAATGTACAAAAAAGTGTGTTTTCTCAGTTCACTCAAGAGTGTGTATGTAGTTTCTGATATGGCTTGTTTTCTTGCTTGTGTTAAGTTTCATTCCCTCATCTGAATAGTAAAGGTCGGAGTTCCAATCTTGAACAGAGCTTGAGCAGGTTTCTAGCAAGAAAGTCACTTTTAAAAGAGTTGTGTTGGTAACTTCTTATTATGGATAGATCATGATGAATTGTACCAATCATATCCACAATGACATTTCTAAGGAAGTAGATGTCTTTTTGTAGTGCAAGTTGACATCTCTAAGGAAGTGGATGCCTTTTCGTAGTGCAAGTTGACATCTGCAGCATAGAAGCTGCTCTCTATGGTATGGTCGCCCAAACACTGTTTTGCTGAAACAGCATACCAACAGAATTGTAAGGACTTTGGGCCTCATTACGAATTTGGTGGTAATTCGGAGGTAAGTCAACCAAAGTACAGCCACACCTGTTTACCGTTACCGCCATTTGATCCTGTGGATTTGCCATGGGATTACAAGTGGTGGAAGGCAAGCGTTAAGCCCCAATTTTCAAGTTGATATGACTCCAGGGGGATTTTAGCAGAATTACTGCAAGCAATAATTCTGCCTCAGTAGTTTCACCCATTTGTTACCTTAAAGTGGAGGGTTTACCTCTAGCATGATGTTTGAATCCTTCAAGGTAAACACAGCCACTTTTTTTTACTGCACCTCAAAAATTGTAATGGGGCTCTTTGTCTGTACCCTATTGGCTTGTGTCTAGGTTTCCTTAATTTTGTAACTGTGTGATTGTAATCCAATTGCCGGACAAACTCCATGTGTCAGTAATGTATGACTCAGCTCAAGTTTCCTTCCTTAACCATTGACTGGCATACATAACATAGATTGCCAAAGTTTCTGATGTTGTGTGTAAAGCCCAAGCTCTATAATAACCTAAACTGGATCCAGCAAGCTGTTACTTGCACTAATTAGATACCCCATGATGTTAGAATACCTGAAGCATATGTCGTGTGGCTTCTTCGTGCCTTCTTTGCCATTTCAATTTGGGTAAAGAGTATGTTGTTCTTCTTACAGGTTGGTCCAAAATGGGTATAATTTAAGAAAGGCTTGAGATGAGGAAATCTACATGCTAGGTCTAAAGAGTCATTTGCAAGCACATGCCATCTGCAAGGGTGTGAAAGCCCTGGCTGTTTTATTTTTTATTAACATGAAATTATGCTGTTAATCCTGTTTCTGGAAGGGAGGTCTGCTATTCGGACCCCCTTCCATAAATGCTCTGTGCCGAAATTATAGTAAATATGTGCCTTTGCTGTAACCAGTCACCCAGTATCTATAGTCTCGGCTCCACAGTGGCCCAGACCAGGTTCAGACATCACATGTGCATCCCTGGCAGCTGCTGGGACACGATGTCCTTACAGGCAGAAGTAACTTTTTAATCTTCTGTACCTCTGACCGAAGTTATAGTAATTGTATGCCTTTGTCTGGTGGCGTGCAAACCTTTACATATAAGCCATGCCTGGTTGTGGCGCACAGTTATACAGCCACAGCAATCTGATATCACACTAGTGTCGGCTCTGTGAGCAGAGCCCGCTTATGACAGGATTGATCTATATTGGTGTCTGGCCTGTCTCCAAAGCTACTATGTAAGATGATTATGCAGGGAAACAACACCTACCCTCAGGACACAGGAACCTCCCCAGGAGATCTTCTGGGAACCGTTACTTCAGAGGCAGCAGTGACATTACAAAGCCACTCTCATACCGGGGTGTTCCCTTTGAAGTCAGCAGGTAGGGGCAGAGTTAGAGTAGTGGTTTCTGTTAGGGCTCTCATCCTTTTTCTGTCCTCCATTTCCTGCAGGTAAGGTACTGTGGATTTGATGTCATAAGGAGAAGGGCACTTATTACAACAACCTGCATTGAACACCTTACAGTAGGTTTGCTTTGGTCCAATCCTGCTAAATATTACCTTTCAAAGGAGGGGTGTATTCCTTCATTCTTTAATTAATCTCTGAACTTCAAGAAGGACAAGAACATGTATTTAGACCTCTGACGGGAATACAGTCAATTCCGAAGTCCTCTGGCAGGGGTTGAATGCATCCAAGGCAGAGGAGAGATCTATCCCCTATTTCCAGGGAACATTGTGGTGAAATTCTGTTGGACCAAGGCGCCTATAACAGATTTACTGCAACCAGGCTCCTGTTACTGGAGGTGAAGGATTCCCTCTAGGTGCCAGCCATGCTCCATGGACTGGTAGTGGAGAACAGAAGGACCAACCTTGCCCTGAAGCCCCTGGATTCGGTCTCTCAGCAAACACAGAACTAAAAACATGACCCCTGGCATTCCCTGCCTCTCCGAACTGCTTCAATACTGGTTTGGACACCTTGACCGGTTCCCTTCCAGCAGCTTGGATGGTGTCGAAGTCCTCCTTGATGCTTGAAAGCTTCTGTATCTCAGAGTTTGCATGACGCTGAAGCTCTGCCGTCTCCGCTTCCAAGACCTGCTGAGTCGTCTAGCTTACCCAACTCTAAACTGTCACCCAGCATGTTTGACCTGAGAAACTGATGCTACTGCTGACCAACACAGCCTTGTCATGATCTGTCCCTTCCACTCCACGACTTGACCCCAACCCTGCGCTGAGAAAGCATCCATGCTCTAGGTTCGACACCGAAAAGCCTCAAAGACCAGAATGAAGTTACTATGAAGAGGCCCTGTCGCCCTGGTCCACATTTTGAAACCATAAGGACTTTTATGCCCCACTTCCCAGCCTTGTTCTCAAAAACATGTATCCTTTGAACAGTGGCATTGTGCCAGCCTTATGCTTGAACTCCCCCAGCTGATGCACCCGAGTACTCTTTCACAAAGGTCTGCTTTCTTTTACAGGGGTGGGTGTTTTCTGGTTAGTTATTTGCATTTTGTTTTTGTAAAAGTTTATATTTTCATAGAATCTTGATCTGATATTCTTTTATTTTAATTAGTTTGATTTGCTACTGCTATCACCTCACACCTCTACTGAAAAGTATAGCCTATCCTCGGCGCACATTATCACAAAAGGCAAAGGCGGTATACTTGTCGGCTGGGCCCGTTTCACCTTTGGTTTGATATTAGTCAGGGTGTGAGTAAGCTGGTTAGCAGCTACTCATTCCTGTATGCCTGAAGAGCAGTGTTCATTTCGCCACACCTGTGTTCCAGTGTTATTTATTTTATTTTATATTCTTTTTTATTGCCACAGTGCAATACTATTGGTACAAATCCACTGGTTACAGCACGTTACTAAAAGGCCATATAATATACAAAACAACAAGCAACCTGCAACAAAAAGTGAAGAAAGGAAAACAAACACAAAGAAAACAAGGCATCTAGGATTAACATCAACCTATGAGCCAGCAGGACTCAGGTCATGCCTGCAGGTGGATCCTCCCAGGCGGTCTCCATAGGGTAAGTACAGCTTGAGCAAATCAAATCAGGACAAATGAGGCCCATAACCTCTCTCATACGTCACTCTGCATCAGAAAAACGTATTAAATTGTAGATTCAAGGAAAGCCGTAGCCAAGCGTTCACAGGGGTTTATCATCCAATGGATGGAACATCGCAAGAACAAGTGTGTTCCATGCTGTAACATTCTCTGAAGGCTCCCGAGCGCCATCATAGCCCTGTACCAAGCAGCGGTCTCCGCAGCATTCCACACCTCCAAGTCTTTGTACCATAAGCAATATTGTGGCCCCTTCTTTAATTGCCAGGACATTGCTGATCGTCTTTTTGTCAAAACACATTCTAGGTCCATGAATGTGATCATATGCCTAAATTTATCTAGTCTGGGGTATACGCCCAGCAAACATTCAGCCAGGTCCCACTGATAACAGATGACACTGGCATTTACACAAGCAAACTCTATCTGGTGTCAAAAAGCATGAACCCGCGTGCACTACCAGAGCATATGTATGAAACATGGACATACAGGCGCCACCTTAGGATCAAACCTGGCCACTTGACCACGTGTCATGTACGTTCAGTGGAGCACATTAAGTTGCAGGAGGCGAAACCTAGCATGCCGTGAAACCCTTTTGACAAAAATCAGTTCATTGTCCCATTGGACATCAGTGAGTTCCTGGCCCAAGTCCGCCTCCCATCGCACCTTCAGTCACACATTCCGCACACTGACTGCATTCAGTAAGCATCCATATAGTCGAGACACCAGCGATCTTCCAGCTCATACATCAGTGTTAACAGCGGAGTAGACTCTGGCTTTTCCGGCCAATTTGCCCATTTGCTTTTTGCCACCTGTACAAGCCTGAAATACTGTAAAGACTGGACTTTAGACAGGCCCTCTGTCTGCTCCAAATCCCCCAGTGCTCTGAACATCCCATCTTTGTACATATCTCTCCACGTCATGAGCCCCATCTCATCCCATCTCCTGGCAACTTACCCACCTCGGAGCATGTGCCTGCTGTTATGAGAACGTGCAGTGAATAAGGGTTGCGTTCCTTCAAAATCTTAAGGATGCTGTTCCACACCTGCCACCCTAGATTGACCAATAGTGTCAGCTGACCCATGTAACAGTCCGAGACCCACAAAGCACCTTTGATCACTGCCGGGCGTAGCTCCACTTGGAGCAGCTTAGACTCGATAGTAGGTTCATCTGATAACCAGCCAACCACATATTGGAGTAGTGCAGCAAGCTAGAGTTCTAAACGCAGGAGCTGCAGACCCCCATTTTATATGCCAGGCACAGGGTATTCAATGCAATATTCTGCCTCTCAGACCCCGAGAGAAATCCCCTAAGCATAGTGTCCAAGTTGCGGAAGAAACTAGCTGTGAAATAATAATGTACATTTGCAAAGACATACAATAGGCACGGTAGTATTATCATTTTCACAAGCGATATCTGTCCTTTAAGAGACAGCAGCAGCTTGACCCAGAACACTATAGACCGTCTCACCCAATCAACCGGCCTGACCGGCCTGTCCGTATTTCTGGTGTGCATGTCCTCCAGCGTATGTGCTACATGTATACCTAAATACCTAAAGGTGTGTACTTCCCATCGCAAACCCAATTCCGGCAGGTCTCTAACGTCAAATCCCCGTAGCCTGGCTAGGGAAAAAAACTCAACTTCTGCCTGGTAAAGGAGATTCCAGACAGATTAGTGAAAGCATCCAGGACCTCTAGGATGATGGGTAAATTATGTTCCGGTTCACACAGATACAACAGGACATCATCTGCATATAGAGAAACGAGATGCCTAGAACCCCCAACCTCAACACCAGCTTCTAAGAATTACTGTCTTAAAAACACTGTCAGGTTTCAATGCCAGTATCTGAAGCATAAGTGATAGCGGGCACCCCTGTTGTATCCCTCTCTGTATACCCCATAAGTCCGACACCTGCCTCCCTGTTTATACCCTGGCCACCGGCTGTGTGTACAGCAGCATAACCCAGCAAATTAAGCCCTCTCCAATCCCAAAGCCCCATAGCACAGCGCACATCCATTTCCAATAGATTGAATTGAACATTTTAATAGCTTCTAGTGATGCCACTGCATATGGTGCATCTTGGGGATTAGCCCGGTCGCTTATATGTTGCAGGCAGCGAAGATTCAAGGCAGTGCTTAGTCCGGGCACAAATCCTGTTTGGTCCTCATTTATTAAAGTGGCAATTACCCTTTGAAGCCGTCCCGCGAGAAGCGCAGCTAGTATTTTAATGTCTTTATTTAGCATTGCCAGGGATCGGTATGATCGCATGGCTCTGCTGGCTTCCCGGACTTCAAAATGGGGACCACCAATGTTTCTCGCATACTAGGTGGGAGGAGACCCTTTCATAGGCCTCGTCATATACCTTTAGCAAAACAGGGGTAAAAGTGCGCTGAACGCTTTATAAAATTCTGCAGGGATTCCATGGCCCCCCCGGTGTCTTCCCAGTTGCCAAGTACGCTATCACCCCACTTAACTCATCCTACGTTAGAGGCAGTTTAAGCGCAGCAGCTTGCGCAGCATTGAGTCATGGTAATCAGATCTGGGAAAGCGCAGAGCGCACTTCGACTGTATCGACTGGTGTTTCATACTTTTACAGGCTGCTATAAAAAGTACTAAAAATATTGTTTATTACTGCATGATATTGCCAGGGGGCACTGCAGTTATCCTGCAGCAATCTTATTGCGCACCGAGGATGTTCAGTCCTGCACAACCATGCAAATAACCTCTCAGACCTGTCCCCTTCGCTATGCACACGGGCTACGTGCACTGAGTGGTCAAACTTGCGGAGTCTCTCCCATGCCTCTGGAACATTGAAGGGCCTAAATGTTTATCATGTTCCATAATTCTTATCTGGTCCGAATTTCAGTTCCAGGATCTCCAAGTCTTCATGCAGCGATCGTCTAATCCCCCCTCCTTCAGCGATCACTTCAACTCTAGCTACCCCTTTCAGGGTCTCCCACACCGTGCCCCAACAGTCAACGCTACCCACATTAGTCTCCAGAAAAGCCACAAGGAAGTCCCCTAGGCGTCCTCTAAACACATCGTCCCGCAATAGTTCAGCTGACATGCGTCACATCGGGACCAGAGGTCTGGACACTCTATTGTCCCAACACACCATCAGCAGAAAGTGGTCTTAGATAGAGCACCCCATATATTCTGCACTCGAGAATTCAGCCAAATGCTCAGCTCCCACAAACAATTAGTTAATCCCAGTATGCAGTCCATGAGGCGCTGAATAATATGAACATCCCCTTTCGCCCGCATTCAACTGCCTCTAGATATCTGCCAGCAATAGTTCCGTTAGTATTGCGTTATGAGTCATTGATGCTGGTGAGGCACCGCTTTGTACAGGGGCCGACCTATCCAGGTAAGGGTCCCTAACCGAATTGAAATCTCTTCCCCAGAGGAACATTACATTCCTCTTTTGGGTCAGCAGGCCAACCAATGAGCAAAAGTGAGCCGAAATCGCATGGTTAGGGCAGTACAAGTTTATATGCATACCTCCTGATGTTCCACGTAGCCATGTACAACCACATACCTGCCCTCCCCATCAGCTTCCACATTCAAAAGTTGAAAGGGGACCACGGCATTAATCCACACCAACACACCCCTAGCGAAATTCAAGTATGTGGATCCATACGCTGTCCCCCCGCCAACCTAGCAACAACCCGTTCATACTCTTCAGGTAGCAGGTGCATTTCTTGCATTAGGGCAATTGCTATCTTCTTCCTGCGTACATATGATCGCACTTCATTCCTGTGCAAATAGGAGCCCAATCCCCTGACATTCTAGGTCATTATTTTAATCGACGCAATCTGAAGAACACACAAATCTCCCCCATAGTATCTCAAGGATCCGTAACCAGAATCTCTGCCACATCTCCCTCCCCATCAGTTGTTCCCAGGTTAGTAGCCCCCCAAGCTCACCCCCAGGCACCACATGCAGAAACCCTCCGCCTGCATCCCTCCACCTTGTTTACAGCCAACTCTCAATGTCCCAAAGGCAACAACCGCAACAAACCACCACAACCAAACATGCTGTAGCAAAAAACAATGCACCCGCAATAGTGGGGCAAAAACTGCTCAACAGCGTCAGGCCGTTAAGGCGCTCCCATACCCTCTAGCCAAAACCTTGCCATCAGGGTATCGTGGCAGGGGCACCGGCAATGGTCCGGCACCAGTAGTGTCAAATGTGCCATGGGCAGCAGCATTCCCTGCCCACTGCACAGTGTCTCCCCAGGCAGCAGTGACAGTACAAGTGTCAAGCATGTCCCAGTTATGATTGCACAGGGCTCACGTCAAGGAGTTCAGGGGCCCTTCCTTCTCCCAGGCAATTCGCCATCCCTATCTCTATCTGCCATGCAATTCTGGTCCATCCACATGTTCGCAGCCTTCAGAGTCTCGAAGAAGTGCTCTTTCCCTTTGCATAATACTTTCAGTTTGGCAGGATAAACAAGCATATATTTGAGTCCTTGCTGAGAGAGACTCTCCTTCGTGGGAACAAACATGTTTAGTTTCTTTTGGACTAATGGCGTATAATCCGGGTACATAGCAATCTTGGAGTTACCCCCTTGTATAGCGTTGCCCTCTCTGGAATACTGCAGTATTACCTTCCTATCTCTGAAATTGAGGACCCTGACAATTATGGGCTGTGGGTTGGCCCATGGCAGCGGTCTCTTCTTCAGCGAGCAGTGCACCCTCTCAATTTCAAAGCCCTGCGACAACCTTCCTGGGCCAACTTCTTGCAGTATCAGGTTCTCAATATAGGAGGTAGGATCCGTGCCCTCAGGCCGTCCCAGCACCTGTATGGTATTCCTTTGCAACCTTCCTTCTGCGTCTTCAGCATGTCATTCTAGTCTAGTATTCTTATCTTCAAGGGCTTGCACTCTTGACTCCAGATCCACAGTAGTCATCACGTTCTTCCGCAGCAGTGACTCTGTAGCCGTGACTCTCTTCGCCAAAGACCGTACATCTTGCCTCAAGAGGTGCACATCTACTTTGATTTCCTCAATTTTATTCCCCAAAGAGGACTGCAAAGCTGCGATAGCAGCCAGGATTTTATCTTCCTGGGACTCTTTTTGCGATGTCAGCACATCTGCTTGCTCCACATCCTTCTTGGATCACGGTGCTTTCTCCTGAGCAGCAAAGGACTCCATAATTGTGGTCCTGTTGCCTCCTTTCTGCTTGATGGCTGGCATGGCAGGAGCGTGCAGGATGCACGCCCCTTAGTACTCAGTGTGTTGTGGATCAGTATAAGGAGGAGGACTCAGTACATGCCGAAGCACCCCCCCTTTGACAATCGCAATGTCCAGTTAGCAGCTAGGGGGGCCCACGACCAGGTGGTGCCCCTAAATTTCTGCAGGGCAGTCAAAGTTGTCAGGAATGAGATGCAGGCCCAATGTGCCCCAGGGAGATGGCCTTTACCAGCTTCATTCACCAACTTTCCAAGAGCGCAAGTCTGGTCGGCGTGGGTGGCAGTGGAAAAATTAGAGGCAGCCACGCAATAGCCAACCCACACAGGACAGCTACTGATCAAGCAGCCACCAACATGTAATGACTTGTGTTTTCCCCCATCAGTCCACTCAAAATTAACCCATCTGCGCGAGCATGGTAATCTTCACACCAAGGTCTCAACCACATAAACATGTTCTTGAGCATGAGCCCCCTTCAATTGTTTCGATGCGCATTGCAATATCCAGTCTGTTCCATTCGCCGGGCAGCCTATGCCTGCAGCTCTCAGCGTTCATAGAGCTAGTTCCAGAGCAGAGCGAGTTGCTGGTATTAGTAAGCAGCCAACGGGTACCCAGCATGTTTAGACCCGGCACACACCGGGATGGCTGCCTCCTCCGCAGTGGCCTCGTAGGGGAAAGCAGAGCCAACGGAGTCAAGTGTGTGACGGCCCAATCCCTTTCAGCTATATGCCAGTTTCCTCCAAAGCCGTATCTGTAATGAGCCGGAGCGTGACGCAGCCACAGCGGCCCTCCTTCAGCAGGGGGCCGGTGTTTGACCCCATCTTCGTCCCGGGCCATGCAATCCTGCAGGAGGTACACAAACTCCACTGCAGGCCACAGCGCCAAAGTGTCTTCCTCACTTCAGCTCCTAGTGTATGGCGGAGGGAGCTGCAGTCTCCCGGCACGCCCTCACTGCATGTTCAGTGCTGGCTCAGCCACCGTTTGCATTCATACGAGCCCGCCGGAACCGGTCAGTATCATGCCTTCTGGGGCTCCAGCACACATTGGAGCACGCCACAAAGTCAGCCCAATGCTGCAGCAGTTACAAGCAGTGCAACGTCTGACATTAATGTTAAAATAAAAACTGCTGCAAGGATCTTTTTCAGGATCGGAGTGGGTGCTCATGCCAGGCATGTCCTCACAGCATGGACTCTGGCTACTTTGTGAAACTGTGCTTTAAATTCCGGAGGTTAATTTGACAATGGAACTGCGCAACGTTTGCTGCCAGTGGGTCTTATTAATCGACTGTTATGGGGCACAAATTGTGTCAGAATATCTAACAAACATGATAAGCCATGTCCCGCATTTATTCTATGTCATCTGCAGGATTTAATTGAGATTCTTGCAAAAAACTCAAATCTAGCCCCTAACAAATCCCTATATACTTTAGAATCAGGGACACTAGGAGGGAACCACATTCATGGCTCATCTATCCCCTCGACTGTGTTTACCCGGATTTTTATGATAGATCCATTATATGTTCTGTATGGTTTTCACCAGGAAGTAGGTGTATGCTTATAGTTGCATAAACTCTATCCTGCACGCCCCTCTAGCAAAAATTAGATTTTTCCTTTATTTTCATTGTTAACTTATCCCCACCATTGCTTTATTACTGACCAAGTTGTTTAAGAGGAAACATGTTCTCTTTCGGTTACAAGAGAGTAACCACATGTAGCTGCTTTCAGGTGATCATTTGAAACCTGATTTATTTATTCGCTTTTTGGGAGCGGGGGTGGGGGGTAGAAGCTGGTTAGGGCTGCTGTTCTTGTACCTACAAGTGTAATAACCTTCATGGGTTGACTGTACTTAATACGTGATTGTCTGCATCATGCAGTTCTTAAAAAACCAAGGTACCCTCCTTTAAAATATTCTCTGCAGCTAGAAGCTTTCGCTCTACCTTCAAATAATCTGTGTTGTGTAGTGGCAAGCAGTTGATTTGACCTTGTGAGGGAATTGGAAGTATTGTATAAGTTGGGCATGTACATTGATGTGCCATACATCAGTTTATGAGGTGTTTTACTGCCAAATTGTTATTCAAAGAAAGTGGTTTGACATGTACGGAACATTTGGACCTGGTATGTGTTTGAAATCACTATTATAGTGACTGTTAATGTATAGATATATGCGAACAGATTTTTGATTGAATGTACCGCCCTGATGAAGGTTTTTTACAACCGAAATGCATTGGCATATGTACATATAATCTCATTGGCACAGCCTCATGGAATATGATACAAAAATATTCATTTGAGTAACTTTCTAACCAAGAACCACCAAAGGAGATGTGAATAAACATTTCTTTGATATATTGAATTAATGCTGACAATTTTCTTATCAATCTTTGGCAATTGGTCCATATTTAATGTGCAGCCCTATTTTAGGGCCAACTGAGAGCACCGGTTTTTTGATAGAGCAGCTCAACTCTATCTTTTTGCTTTGAATTTTTTGGTCCCAATGCCATAGGACGTCTTTATAACCGGATGCCCCAGGCTAAAGTTTATCAATTTAAATCAACTGAGAATAAAACTTAATTAACAGTATTTTTGTAGTGCCCACCTTTTCACTCAGTTTTGACATGTATGTTGGCCATGCCTGGGGTTGAGCGATATCTCAAGCCATGTAGTTGTTAGGCATACTAGCATGTACATCAGTGAGCATATATTAACAGTTATTACCAGAGGTTCTCATTCAGTTTGAATGTCTGGCTGTGAACCAGACTGATCTGTTATTTTGGAACACACTGGTACAATACAATAGCAATACTTCTGGGCTGCACTCCAGTGATCTGAGATGTGTTTCAATAGTTCTCTTTGTTTTGATAAATAGTTCTGAATGGTCCCGTTAACCATAAAAAAATATTTGAAAGACTACAACGGACTGCAGGGCTTCTGGACTAAGTGGGACGTGAGAGAGAATGTTGACTGATGGAGTTTAGAGATAAATCAGCATTTTGCCTTTAGAAACTTGCTGCTGGCCTTGAGCCGCTGGAGATAACTCGGTATCTTGCCTTTAGCAAATTGCTGTTGGGGCGGAGACGGCTTAAGTCAATAATGCTCCAATGCTATAAAAAGACTGGCTTCTAGGAGGGGCAGAAAGAGAGCTGATCGCAGAGCTGAAAGAAGCAAGACTAGAGGCAGACGAGGCTGGAAGGACCCAGATGCAGACCGAACCACTATTTCCATGCACACCAATGGAGAGGGGAGGGGGGATTGTACTTCCTTTTTCTGCATTTTAAAGCACCTGAAATTGTATTATTGGGTTTCTTGAGACTCAAGTGACTTTCTTTTTGCTTTTTGAGAGGAACTATTATTTGTGACTAAGCTGCATAGAGAAGCATTACTATGGCAATTAGCTTACCACCTATTGATATATTGTATTCTTAATTGGTTGTTGTTTGCAATTGATATTATCCTTTTAAGGCATTTTTACCTATTTTGACTGCTTTTTGCTAAGAGACCATGGGGATTTTGATGGGTGTTTTTTCCTTTTCATTTAACACTTTATTTGAGTAACAGGTCAGCAGGTTACACTAGATACCATGTTCACACAGTTGTATCACAATTGCATTTCTTTTTTGACATTCTTTGCACTCTAGCGATCCACTTTCTATATTACATCTTTCTAGATTTTCTGATTCATTGTCAGTGAGGTAGTCTCTAAACGGACCCCAGATGTTCTTGGGTCTACTCGTTACATGAACTGACCACATGTATCTCTCTTCCATCTCACTCACAAATGTAATTTCTCTCAACCATTCCTGGCAAGTTGGTGCCCTTCTGGATTTTCATATCATTACTATACATGTTTTAGCTAATATACATCCCATATTAAACATAGGTAGGTGTTTCTTCCAATTGGATTTGATATTTTTGGTTTTTGGACTATTCTTGGATTGTGCAGATCACAGGCCTCCAGGCACCCAGCCTCCAGCTCTCGTCTCCCTGCTATTTGATGACAATAGTGAGTATTAGGGCCTGTTTTACTCATCTTTAATAACACATTGAGAAAGGGGAGGTCTAGTGAGAACTAATGAAGTAGTCAGTTACTTTTCAAGTGGCTTTTATACTTCTGAAATGGCTGACTGATCTTGGGTAGACATAGAAGAAATGACAATGATAGCTGCGTAATCATTTATAACATTTTGCATATTGAGTGTATTATGTGTCGGTACAATAATAGTAGCAATGTTTCTTTATTATTTATTTCTCATAATAAAACGAGTTACACTATACAGGAGAGTGTAAGAGCATTCCTTGAGTGTTCATTATTGAGAATCAAGTCACAAATATTAGAGCACATATATGAAGTGTGGGGCATTTATTGGAAGTACTGTATATTGTCCTACTGTATATGGTGCATGTTTTGATAAGAAAAGGGTTAGTAGAATGTTTGTGCAGTGGACCATCAATAAAACATATGCGATAATAGTAAATTAATGGGAGGTTGAGATACAAGGATTGGGATCTTCTGGATGACGTAATGGAGATTTTGCTTTCGGCCAGAAGACCAGCAACAAAATCTTTGTACCGGTGTCGTTGGAACAAATTCAGTAACTGGTGCAAAGATAAGGATATGGACCCTTTTCAATGTGGCACCCCAATGGTGCGCTTTCCTTTTGCATCTAGCCAATCTGGGGCTCCAGATCGGAACAATTAAAGGATATCTAGCTGTGCTGCCCATTTCCAAGCGCTCCCCAGAAGAGGTTTCTTACTTCAAAATTCCATTGATAATTCAATTTCTGAAAGGGCTTACTAATGTATACCCTCCAGTCCCTTTTCATGTCCCAACTTGGGATTTAAATCTATTACTTAAGTTTCTAACTTGTATACCTTTTGAGCCTCTGCACTCCTATCCCTTGAGGCTTCTAACATTGAAGACTGTCCTTCTTGTGGCCTTAACATCATCCCGCAGGGTTAGTGAACTACAGGCTCTCTCATGTAAACCTCCATACACTACTTTTTACAAGGACAAAGTGGTTCTTAAGGTTAAACCATCTTTCTATCAAAAGTAATTTCTGACTTCCACTTGTCACAAAAAATCATATTACCAACATTCTATCCTCCTCCTCATTTGGGCAAAGAAGAGGAGAGACTGCATAGACTGGACCCCGAAAGGGCTCTCAGTTTTTACATTTCGAGAATGTCAAAAGTACGTGAAGTTGACCAACTTTTTGTGGCTTATACAGGCCATAAATTGGGATTAGCAGTAACAAAACAAACTATCTCCCACTGTATCATTCTGGCTATAATTGAGTGCTACAGATTGGCAGGAAAGACCCACCGGATGGGCTGCGAGCCCATTCCACTAGGGGGATGGCTACTTCTGCTGCTCTGAAGAGGGCAGTCCCTGCAGCAGATATTTGTTCAGCTGCAACATGGGCATCAATCCATACCTTCATCAAGCATTATTGCTTAGACGCCTCTTCCTCCAATGAGGGTTTATTTGCCAAGGCGGTACTTCATTCCGTCCATGAGAACAATAACTAGTACTCCCACCTCCAAAATGAACACTGCTATGGGAGTCTATCATAAGATGAGGAATACGTGGGAGGACACAATCCATTCGAAGAACAAGTTACTTAACAACTGTAACGTTCTTTCGACTGGATGTTCCTCCCACGTATTCATCATTGCCCCTCCCATCCTACCCCACAGTACAGTTTACGTTACATACACTTTCCTCTCACAAAGAGTCTATCAGTCATGAGGCACGCCTGGGTGTTCCTCAAATGTTTCCTTTAAAAAACAGAACTGAAGCCAACGGGCGCGGCACAAGCTATTTATACTGATGTTGACATCGACGTGGTACGGAGCCTGTCGAGGGACATCTACGCCACAACCTCGTGCACAGCGCCCTCTGCCGAGAATTTTCTTTTCCAAAGCAGCGAAGCTGGCAGGATACGAATTTCATAAAATGAGGAATACGTGGAAGGAACATCCAGTCCAAAGGACGTTACAGTTGGTAAGTAACTTGTTCTTCTGCATGATTCTACAAAGACTCCCAGTCGAAAGCCTTCTTGAAGTCAATAGCTAATAGCGCAAGAGACTTTTGGAGAACATGAGCTCGCTCTAGCAGCAGGTGTAAATGCTGTATGTTCATGCTTGTCGATTTACTTGGCATAAAACCACATTTGATCCGGGTGGATTAGGGAGGAGATCACTGTCTGCAGTCTGGTTGCAAGCACCTTTGCCAAGATTTTCGTTTCCCCATTCAGCAGTGAGATCGGCCCATAGGAGCCTCATCATTTCGGGGGCTTTCCGGGTTTGGGAATAACCACGATACTGGCCTTGCGTAAATCAGAAGAAAGAACACCCTGTTCTTTACAATGGAGAAACATTTTGTGAAGAGGGTTCGCCATTTTCTCCCCACCCGGTTCTTTCCACAGGTTAGCCGTGAGACCGTTGGGACCCGGTGTCTTGCCAGAGTGGAATTGGGCGATAGCTTCCACAATTTCCGTTTCAGAGATATCTACGTCTGGCTGAACGCGTTGAGCTCCGGACAAACAGGGGAGTGTGACATCCCCCAATATAGCATCATTTATCGGGTGGTCTGGACCCTTATGTAATGCAGCATAATATTCTCTGAAGGCCTCTGCAATCCCACTGTCTGTGTTATGTGCCAGCTGTATTTCACTAACATGACGGTGTCCTTCATCCCGTCTTTCAAGCCAGACCAGTATCTTGCCAGCTTTGTCCCCATTTTCATAAATGCTCGCGTGCATTTCCCAGTGGGCATGTTTAGCGTTGTCCAGTGAAATATTTCGAAGACATTCCCTGGCCGTTAAGAGAGATCTATGTGTTTCGGTTGACCCATTAAGTACATATCTTGTTTCCCATTCTTCTACCTCTCTTTCTGCCTACCTTACTTTCTGCAGTTTTTTTTTTTGTGCAGATATCCAGGAAATCGTTTCCCCCCCAGACCACCGCCTTATAGGCTTCCCACATTATCTCCGGACTGTCAACTGTGGAGGTGTTGATTTCAAAGTATTCGGCAGTCTTACCTTGAATATATTCCACAAACTCTGGAAAGCCAAGATAGTAACTGTTCAGTCGCCATGAAGAGGGGGGAGCGGGCCTATTCTTCATTATCTCAATTGTCAGGGGTGAATGATCAGAGATGCCCCGGGTAAGTAATGTCGCTTAAGTAGCCCTGTATGTGTCTGGGATTGGGAGAAAGAAATAGTCCAGTCTAGATAGAGAGGCTTGAGCCCCGGAGTGAAATGAATATCTGCAGCCCTGTGGGTGGAGCTCTCGCCACACATCGCACAAACCAAGCGCGGATCCAAAGGCTGCTCACTTGGTGGGTATATTGGGATTCCTACTTTGCATGTGTGTGCGGTCTAGCGTTATATCCATAACATCATTGAAATCGCCCCCAAGGTTCTATAGGTCAGGCCGGTGCCTAGCAACCACAGTGACTACGTCATCCATCACTTCTGCAGTAAGTGATGGTGGGGCATATCTGGCCAATATATCTATGGTTTCCACCCAAAACGTACCCTGTAGCAACACAAATCTACCTCTGGGATCCTGTTCCACCAATGTTAGTGTGAAAGGGAGATGCTTGTGGAGTAGAACCAAGACCCTAAGAAATTGGGTAACGAGGTGACGCTTGACCCCTTACCCCAGGCTGTTGACATTCCATGTAAGTAATTTTAGAGATTTACTGTTATTGCTGTCTCCTGCCATAGCTTAGTTGTAAATTGTGGCTATATCAGAGTATTTGGCGGTGTGTAGGCAGTGTCATCTGTGCATGTATCTCAATATGGGTAGGTGAATGTGCAAATATTCCAGTCAAACCGACTTGTAAACAAAAACCAGAACCCTTCCATCCCCATTCCCCATACTCCTTCCCAACCAGAAGCATCTGTCGCCGAACATTTGCTGGCGGCAAAGAGAAAGTGTCAGAACATTATTCGCCCCAAGAAATACCTATAACGTGGAGTACATCAAACAGTTGAGTATTATTGATTGATATCCTCAAACACAGGCGGGGGGATGGGCTGTGTTGGATTACACAACAGGTGTTTTGGGCCCTGGCCCTAGGTCGTTCCGAGCCTCAGAGAATGTCGGAGCGTTCATCTGCCAGTAGCAGGTTGCCACTCTCTCTTCTTCATACTCATTCAGAGCTTCCCTTTCAAGTGTTTTCTATGGATTCAGCCATATCTGGTTCTTGCAGGTGTGGCATCTACTCCGGGGCAAAGGCGGATCCCCACTTTGCCATTGGCGCCTCTTGATTCTGGGCTCCAGTCCCCCTCTAGGTGTTGTTCGGCCCATCTCCAGGCTTCTCGAGGGTCAGAAAAATGCACTGTAGTGCCTTTATGATAGATCTGTAGTTGTGATGGAAACAACAGACCTTATTTCACATTCATGGTTTGTAGGTGTCGCTTCAGACGATCAAAGGACTGTCTAGCCCGCTGCACCTCCTGGGTGTAGTCTGGATAGAAGGCAATCCGTGAACCGTTGTGCGTAATTGATACTTTTGCACGGGCCATGTGGAGTAGTGCTTCTCTGTCTCTATAATTTAACAGTTTAGCAATGACTGTCTGTGGTGATACCCCTGGGGTAGGTCTTCCCGATTGCACGCAGAAAGCTCTCTCCACAGAAAATTATTTTGAGACGGTCTTAGGCACGAAGACATCCACCAACCACTGATCGAGGAAGAGTTCCATACCAGGCCCCTCCACGTTGTCATGGAGCCCAAGGATGCGTACATTATTACGGCGTGATCTACCTTCTCCCTTATCAATTCGGGCTTCCATCACCTTGAGTCATGTCATCACTCTTGACATTTGCTGACCAACATGCCCCAGAGATGCAGAGTTCAGCCTCTTCTCTCTTCAGTACAGGAGGACAGCTTCTGTAAATCCTGTCGTAAGAATGACACCTCTGCAGTGATGCTGTCCATTTATTTCTCCAAAGAAGAGCAGGAGTTGGCTGTAGCGGCCATCACATCCCTCAGGGAGAGGGGCTTATCCGTTACAGAGGTGTCGGATTGTGTTGCTTGCTCAGGAGGGGGGCTAGCAACGCTCACTGCATATTGTTCCATTTTGCTTTGTGTAGTCAGCTTCTTTGGTTTTTCCTTGACCATGGTGTGTGAGTGGGTCAGCCGAGCGTCGCAGTCTGCTATAAGTATAATGTGCACGTAAGCACTCCAGTTGTTGCCCAACCAGACAAATCTAGTGTACAGATACGTAGTGAGCCACACTGGATCCGTAGTTCAAGGCAGCGGGGGCAGTTCAAGGTTTTCCCCTTGATGGTAGGTGTGTATAGCAATGGTGTACGCTTTAGACTTCACAGTTTCCCAAGATATGGAAGCAAGGATCTCACTGCAGGGGGAGGTGTAGCATAGTGAGTTGCCGGTTAGAGGTGTATCCCAGGGGCTGTAAAGATAGGGTCATGTATCCCCTCCGCAAATCAACTCCTATCTTGTCATTCATTCGGGCAGCATGCATCTCACATTCATACTGTTCAGCGCTCATGTTACTCACAATCTTCCTTCCCTCGGGTCCTGCCTTCCCCCCTGTCAAGGAAGAATGCCCAGGCTTCAGCCGGTCTTGTGCCGGAGCACTGGTCCTATGTCGAGTAGAGGTGCACCTTTTTCATTTCTGTTCCACTGTTGAATTTGTCCTCAAGCAGGAGCGGCAGCCAGGTAGCAGTAGGGCTTATTTTAACATGTTAGAGAGTCCCACGGGCCCGACCAGTGGAGGTGATCAACCCGGGGACTCTGCATATGGAAATATCACTAACAAGTTACATGTCTCGCAATCCTGGGTCTAGTGGAGCCGGGAGCTTAGCAGCTGTCAGGTTGCAGGGAGTGCAGTATTGGGTTGAGGCAGCCTCCAAAGCTTAGGATTAGTATTCCCTTTGTTCAGTGGGGAGCACTTGTATCCGGGCAGAGTATATGTCCATCGAGGGCCGTATGCTACAGTAGGGCTGTATTATGGCAGTCCCTCCTTACCTCGGTGCCATGGCTCCTTTGGGAACCGCCTCTCCTCTGGTGTGGTAGTGCGTCAGGGCATTAGCTGGCCCCAAGCAGCGGTGCAGTCTCACTCTTACCTGGTCTGCGCTGCCTGTTTCTCGCCCGCTAGTGTAGCTGTTTCCTGGCTGCGACGCTGGACTCACACTTAGGGAAAACGTAGCTTAGCGCCCTACCACATTCATCTCCTCTGCCGGTGTACTTGGGTTCTGGGGCCAGTAAGCTCCTCTTCCCACATTCGTATTGGGGTGTGTAACCCTCAATTTGCAGCCACAGGGAGTTCTGCGGTTCTAGCGGGTCGAGCCGCGCCGACCCCTCCAAGCCGGTATGCTTCACGCCCTGAAGGCCACACATTAGTTACATGCAGGGTTGTCTGAACGGCGGTCCGCGGCGTCCTGGCTCCTCAATCTGCAAAGCTGAAGGCACCAATCAGCGGTGTCATCTGTCCGGCTAGTGGGATGATGTCATTCGCTTCATCCACAACCGGAGACGTCTTCGAAACTCAGAGTCACACCACCAAGGCAGTCCCCGATCGCTGAGGGGCCTGGAAAAATGGCGGTTGGTGCAGCCCAATCTTCCATACTTGTAAAACCCGGCAATCCTCACCTTCAGCCCCTCTAAGATCAGACAGATACAGGCTCCACAGTGTTTACTTTCAAATATCAAAGTAGCAGTGACATTTTTCAGCAATAAAACAGAATAATGATCAGGATGTATACTGCTCCCACAGAGCTGTTCACAGACACATCTTCACTCGTCCATCGTCGAACCGCGCCCCTTACCCCCTTTACAACCTTGAATCTGGATGCTAAGGCCTTGGTATGTCGGTCGTAGGGGATTCTTCCACTACTTGTCCACAAAAGGCAGGCAAGCTTTGTGTGAGAGTGCGAGACATTTGATAATACACCGAGAATCTTAACCCTGGTCAACGTGGCTTAAAAAAGATTGTAAAACCTTGTCATTATCAGTTTTAAATGTTATAAAGGAATTCATTTGGCTTGATTGATGTTTTATTCAACATTTTCATACTAAACATGGATTTGGCCAGACATGTATAAACTGGTTCTCCTGGGAAACCATCATGCTCCACAAACGAAAGATACCTTTCTAAGGGATTTTGTCCTCCCACAAATTCCTCATCTTTGATCAATTCCTCCAGTAGCGCCAAACTTCTGAAAAGATTTTCACCACCAGGGGGTACAATGCGAATTTGGAGCTTAGGTTTCTCGACACTCCTCAGCGTCATGCCAGGAGGTGACATCAGTATAAGTAGCCAGCACCACACCCCTTGACCTCAGTTGCTTTTTTCCGCATACTTCGCACACTCATCTTAACATTTCACACCTTAGAAAAGTTTCTGATGTACTCTTAAAAAATGTTGACCTACAAGTCTTCCAGCTTAAATGTTGTGAGGAGTGAAATGCAGTCATTTCACTTACTGATGTAGACACACTTCTTCATGATCCTTACATCATAGGCAAGTAAGATTTCCTGCTATGTCTGCTCTGGCAAAAAAATGGGAGGAATTTCGATGTAAAATGTTGGAGGTTTTTACAAAATCAACACCCTCAGCTTCCTCTTCGGAGTCGAAGGCAAAAAAGGAAATGGAGCCCACCTAGCCAGACAAAGCTGGCAGGGACTCCAGCAGAGACTCACCCCATGCGCTGAAAAGCCAAGTGTGAAGTCGATGACGAAAAGGCTCTGGAAGACCCTGACGGCTGAGACCATCTTGAAGTTCTTTGACACCATACTAGAAACCCCTCCTAAGGGTCAGTAGACATTGAAGACTCTTGGATATTGAAATATGTCCCAAAGTCCAGCAAACAGTTCATGTCTTCCTTCCCACGGACAGTCAACAAAGAGGGGGATGAATAAAGTCCCATTAGGACAGAAGCTTTTAGGATAGTCCTGACCTTTCTGAGAAGTTTTTCTCAGAGGATGCAGGGATTTAGGATTTAGCAAATGACCTTTAGGATGCAAGGGGGCTTGACACTTCTCCCAAGATGGATTTTTACCAACAAGATACCGATGCTCACCCTAATGCTATATATATTATGGGAAAAGTCTCTGAAACTGTGGAATGGGGTCCTCTGCTCAAGAATGTCACAAAAAATGACTTGACTGATATAAATAACGGACCAATGAAGGACCCGGCACTTCAGTTTCATGCAACCCCTTATTAGAGCTATGTCAAAAGCCTTGCTCGGCACCAGCAGTACAGGATGACCTCCTCAAGAAGTACAAACCAGTGCCCACAGACTGCAATTATTTGTCACAGTATCCCAGCCCAGAGGGTTTGGTCGTTCAGGGAGCCACCTCAAGGCAAAGTCTGCAGTCTACACTTCCTAATCCCGGATAGAGATGACAAGAAGATTGATGCGTGGTCTAAAAAGATTTTTGCCACAGGCAAGGAAAGGAGTTAATACTTAATGTGCTCTGTCAAAGTGCACCCACACATTGTGGGCTGTGATTGAAGATGCAGAGGAGCATATTCCAGGAAGGGGAGAGAATGGAGGGCTGCCTAATAATATTGCAGATGTGAAGGAGGCAATGTGCCATTCTCTTCACTCTGGTCTAGATGTTTTACATGGGTAGAGCAATGGGCACAAGCTCAGTGTTGAAAAGTATCTCATGTCTCAGAAAATGTGATATCGCACCAGATGTCAAATCGAGACTGCTAGATATGCCCTTTGACTGACTTATCCTTTTCAGTCCCAAAGCTGGGGACCGCTTAGAAAAGTTGCAGTCTGCTAAGGCGGCAGCAACATCTTTGGGAGTCGAAGTTCAGCAGCAAAATAGTCTGCCTATGCCTCAAATGTGGAGGACTAGACCTTTTTGCTACTATGACTCTTTTGGCCAAAAAGGCAGAGGCCAAGCTCTGGGAAGACGACAGTGAGATTTGCTAAACCTGAAAGGGTTGGAAGGGTTACAGCGGTGCAAACCTCTTCTGCTGTTGTCCCACTGGACATAACAACTGCACCAAAACCTCTGAGCACTCTTGCCACCCCACTCTGGTGGGGGCACCTCTGATGCAGCATTCCGTAGAAGGGTACACATTACCTCAGAGGTGTGGGTGAGACAAGTAGTTAATCAAGCGTACTGCTCCCCTTTCAGAAGGTGTCTTTCACCCTGTCCACCCTCTCCCCTTACCCCCAGTTCCCAGGTCTGTTTCTGCAGCAGGAGTTTGCTTCCCTGCTGGAGAAAGACACACTAGAACCATGCCTCAGGCAGAAAGGAACCAGAGGTGGTACTCCCACTACTTCTTTATACCGAAGGAAGGATAGGGGACTGCAACCCATCTTGGACCTGAGGCGCTGTTGTAAGGCCGCTGGCCTACAAAATACGCTGCGACAACGGGCACGTCTTCATTCAACCTTTATTAATACAGAACTGCCCCTCGTCCCAACTTTCCCGCTTCCCCCTCCCCTTGCCCCGCCCCCCGTTCCCTCTGTCCTTATCTTTCCCTTAAAGGGGCCCTGTCCCTTTTCCAATGCACAACACCCCCCTCTTACTTATCGTTGAAGTTCGTCCTTACATCTCTTCGATGAGCCGAGTGGGCCGTCTGGCTAGCCGGTGGGGCCGCTCGGCTCGCTCTCCTCCTTCGCCCTCCTGGCTTGCCGGTGGCGGCGCCTCGGGCGGATCGGGAGGGGTCTCTGGGTCCATAGGGTCTTCTTCCTCAAGAGGTACGTCCTCAGATCTGTCTCCTTGGAACATTCGCCTGAAGTATGACGCGTTGCGGGTTATTTCACCCCGGTCTCCTAGGGCGGTGATCATGGGTCCTTTCACCTCTGTCACTATCATGGACTCGGGCTGATGTCTCGAGTCCGTTTTACGGCGTTGGGCCTGCCTGACTAGCACTGTTTCTCCCACGGGGATCAGGGGTTCCTTGGCCTTCCGTTTCCGGTCAGTCCATTCTTTGGCCTTTTGTCTCCTCTCTGCTTCTCGTCGTCGGATCTCGTCGTCCTCCTCCGGCGTGTAGTCCTCGAGTTGGGGAAGCCTGGTCCTCGGTTTGTATTTGATCATGAGTGCGGCTGGGGTGTGTCCAGTTGCCTCGTGGGGGGTATGCCGGTAGCTTCGTAGCATTTGTGAGATGGCTTGTGGCATCGAGGCTTGGTCTGTTGCTGCTTTTTGGCGTGTGCGCTTAATGTTCGCCATGAACCGTTCCACCATCCCGTTGGCCTGGGGCCATAATGGTGTGATCTTCTGGTGGTGGAATCCAAGGTGCGCCGCGAATTTCCTAAATTCTTGTCCTTGGAATGGGGATCCATTGTCCGTTTTCACTACGTTGGGGACGCCCCATTCGCTAAATACTTCGTCTATCGGGCCTACCACGTGGTGGAAGGCTGTGGATTGTACGTGTTTTACCAATGGGAATCGGGAGTATTCATCTATGGCCACGAGCAGGTGACCCCCCTCTTCGAGTGGGCCGTAGAAGTCAAGTGCCACTCGCTGCCACGGTCCGTCAGGGAGCGGAACTATGCGCAGGGGGCAGGGTGGTGAGCCGGCCGCGTTTACCTGGCAAGAGTTGCAGTGTCTTAGTATGTCGTCTACAATGGTGTCCATGTGGGGGAACCACACCTGGTTTCTGAGTATCTTTTTTGTATTCGCCGCGCCTCGATGACCCTCGTGGGCGATCATAACTAGTGGCTTTCTAAGACTCTTGGGTGCTACCAGGCGGTTCCCTCTGAGTAGTGTGCCTTGGTTTGTTGTGGCCAGTTCGTTGTGTATTTTCTCCATTCTGGCCAAGTCTCTTCTGTCTACTTCCCCTCCTTCCCCCTCTTCGAAGTGTTGGTTGGCCGCCTGCCGCCACTTGTTGGTGTTGGTGAGGTGGACGGCCGGTTTGATGGTGGGGTCAGCTCTGCTCTTTTCTGCAAATAGTTCAGCGGTGATGGCTGGGGGAAGAGCATTGTGTGACAGGTATGCAATGTATTCATCGGCTTCTCCTTGCATTGCGGTGTCTGGAGCTCCTTCCGGGTGCCGTGATAGATAGTCTGCTGGGTTTGCGTCGCCTCCGGGCTTGTGAATGATGGTATAGTCGTATTCCTGAAGACGGATTCCCCATCGTTCAATGCGTGGGGGCATCTTAATTCTCGGGTTGCCAAATAGGGCCAGTAAGGCTTGGTGGTCCGTAACGAGGGTGAACCTTTGTCCGATGACGAAGTGGTGAAATTTTTCGCACGCCCACACTGCCGCCAGGCTCTCCCGCTCTGCCTGTGAGTATGCTTGTTCGGTGGAGTTGAGTGCGCGGCTGGCGTATGCCACTATGTTGGTTTTGGAGTTCTCTTGTGGATCTGTTTGAGCCAAGATGGCACCCAGCCCCACTGGGCTAGCATCCGCAGTTATTTCTGTCCGCCAGCTCGGGTTGAAGTACGCCAGTTGGCGGTTGGCCGCTAGCTCTTGCTTTTTCGTGGCGAAAGCCTGTTGGCATTGGTCCGTCCACTGGAAGGGTTGGTCTTTTTTCAGCAGGTGTCGCAGTGGGCATGTTAGTGACGCATATCGTGGGAGATAGCGGGCGCAGTATCCCGCCATGCCCAGGAACGAGCGGAGTTCGGAGGCGTCCTGCGGGCTAGGCAGGTTGGTAATGGCGCGGATCTTGTCCGGGTCAGCTTTTATTCCTTGGTCCGAGAAGATGTGGCCGAAGAAGCATAGGGTGCGTGTGTTGATTTCGCACTTCTGACTGTTGAGTGTCAGTCCGGCATCTTGTAGGATGCGGCACACTTGGTGTAGGGCTGTGTCATGCTGATCCTGTGTGACGCCAAAGATGAGGATGTCATCGCTGTAGTTGAATGCATTGGGGACGGAGCAAATCAGTCTGTGGATTGTTTCTTGAAATATCTCGGCAGCGGACGAGATTCCAAAGTTAAGTCGTTTGTAGCGGAATAGGCCCTCATGGGTGGTGAATGTTGTGATGGGCCTCGATGCAGGGTCAATCACTAGCTGGTGGTATCCCTGGTTGAGGTCCAGTTTTGAGAATTTCGTGGCTTGGTTGAGCCTGATTAGCATGTCCTCTATGTTGGGGCCCGGGTGCCTTTCCCGTTGGATGGCGGTATTGGGGATTCTCATGTCCACACAGAGGCGGAGGCGTCCATCTGCTTTGGGGACGACTACCAGTGGGGAAACCCACGGGGTGGGTCCTGTTGCCCTCTCAATGATGTCATTGTCCAGTAGCGTTTGCAACTCGTGCGATACTTTCGCCTGCAGGTGGAACCCTACCCTCCTGGGGTGTTGTGGTACTGGCTGGATCTTGGGATCAACATGTAGCGTGATGACGTTGTCCTTCAGTTTGCCGACGCCTTCAAATAGGGCCGGGTACGCCGATTTCAGATTTCCTATGTTTGGGGCAATGTGGTGGATGGCTTGTATGACGCAGGAATTAGGCGGGACGCCTTGGATCACCTCTGATGCGTCGTAGTGGAAGTCGATGAGACCTAGGGCTGTGGCCGTCTTGTGGCTGAGCAGGCATCTGGCAGTTGCCTGGCTGTGGATGACGTGTATCGCGGTCGGTGCTCTCTTGCCCCTGTGTATGAGGTCACATGTGAATTGTCCTTTTGAGGTCAGTGGCTGTGTTGCGCCCCATTGAAATATGTGGGCGTAGGATGGTTGTAAGGGAAACTTGTTCGCTAGATGGCCGTATGCTATGTAACTCATGACATTTACGGTTGCGCCCGTGTCCACTAGGAATGGAGTGTCTATCTCTCCCTGGTGTACCGTCACTCTGGGTGCCGCGCTGTCGTCGGAGGCTTCCGAGATGAGTCGGACGTATTCCCTGCTGTATCGGTCGTATTCAGCATAGGGTAGGTATTCTGCAGGGTGTTCTTCGACTGGCGGGTTTTCGTATGGGTCTCTGGTGTTATCTTCCCTCCGGGTTTCCTCTTCTGGGTACGCTTGCATGTGATATATTTGTTCTTGGTTGGCATACGGTGCATCTGTTTGGTCCACTTGTAGGTTTTCGACCGCCCTGATGAACCCGGAGTTGTTTGGTGTTCTGGGGTTGACGGCTGGCTTGGCGTATTCTCGTTCCGCGTATGGTCTTGGGTTGGGTGGTCTCATTGGCTCGGGCCGCGGCTCGAACTTCTTTGCGGTCGGTTGCTGGTTGTGTGGTCTATATGCTGACAGCGGGGGTGTCTTCTCCCGACACATACTCTGAAAGTGATTCTCTTGTCCGCACCTCATGCACATCTGGCCAATTGCGGGGTATTGACCTCTGTGGGGAAACTCAAACCCGCATCGGTAACATTGTCTTTCAGGTGGTGGGCGTCTTGCGTTGTTCCATTGGTCTTGTCTGTATGTATTGTTGTGTTGGCGGCTGATTTGATTGGTGGTGACGGCTGCGATGGAGTCTATCTTTCTCGGGTTCTCCATGTGTGCAGCCTGAGCATCCACTCTTTCATATACTCTGGCGAGTTCAGCTATTTCTTTCAGAGGGAGGGGTTTTTTTAGAAGATGTTTGCGGAAAATGGATGACAGGCATCCCTCTATCACTCTCAGGCGGATGGCC
The DNA here is from genome assembly GCF_040938575.1 of Ambystoma mexicanum. Classification (NCBI taxonomy): domain Eukaryota; kingdom Metazoa; phylum Chordata; class Amphibia; order Caudata; family Ambystomatidae; genus Ambystoma; species Ambystoma mexicanum. Next base: position 581,791,700 of record NC_090935.1, read on the forward strand.
TCGTCATCGTTGAAGTTGGCGAAATCACAGTATGCTATTTTCCTTTGTAGGCGTAATATGAATTGGCCAATTGTTTCTTGGGGTAACTGGGTGCATTGATTAAAGATGTAACGCTCGTAGTCTCTGTTCGGGACTATTATCAATCGACCATCGATGGCTTCAATGAGTCTTTGGTATGTGTTCCTTTCTGCTGCAGGGATGGTCTTGATGACGCTTTTTATGTCCTTCCCAACCAAGTTAGTGAACATGTCTAGTTTGTTCGGGGCGTCTTGGTTTCCTACTGCCCTCATGAATTCCTCGAACTCGTCCATCCATTCTTGCCACCTTTGTCCTTGGTTTTCTTGTGGTTCTAGCGAGAATGGGTTTGGGCGGCGTAGGAAGGAGACTGGATTTGTGGGAGTCACGCCAGGCGTGGCAGGTGCCGTGGTGTCTCCCGCTGCGCTCCCACCACTCCCTTGTTGCGACATGGCTGGTGAGGTCGAGTGTCTGCTGGTATGCGTGTTTTACTTCCCTCACTCTCGGGTGGGCGCTTTTCTGTTGCTCGTACTCGTATGCTCCTGCGTGCATACAGTTCCTCGCTTTCAAGTGGCGCTTTAACGCGTTCCTCGCTTTCGAGTGGCCGTTAACACGCTCACACATGCACACAGTTCCTCGCTTTCAAGTGGCTCATTAAATCCTTCAGTTCCTCGCTTTCAAGTGGCTCATTAAATCCTTCGTGTAGGTATAAAGTTCCTCGCTTTCAAGTGGCTTGTGTTGCGTTGCCGTGCCTATCGCCTTTTCCTCTGGGCCTGTGGGGTTTATTCAGTACTTGCGTGTGCTCTTGGCACCTCACGGCCTCCAGTGCCGTTCCGCGGTCCACTGGGTTCCTCCTCGTCCTCGGCGGCGTGCGTCTCCTTTCCTTTCTTCCACGGGGCCCCTCCTCGGCTCCGGCTGCTCTCTCGCGTGCGTATGTACCTCCGACGTCGGGTCCTTCCGTTACGCTGGGCTCCGGCTCCTCCTCGCTTTCGGGGTCTCCAGCTGCTCTCTACGTGCGCGTAGGTTCCTCCGCACCTCGCGTATAGTCCTCGGCGGCGGGTCCTTCTGCTGCTCCGGATACCTTCTTCGGGCGCGCTGGCTCCTCCTTGCCTCGCGTGCTCCCTGTCTGGGCGTTTTCTTCGTGTGCGCGGTCCGTCTGTCTTCGTCGCCAGTTGTTGTAAGGCCGCTGGCCTACAAAATACGCTGCGACAACGGGCACGTCTTCATTCAACCTTTATTAATACAGAACTGCCCCTCGTCCCAACTTTCCCGCTTCCCCCTCCCCTTGCCCCGCCCCCCGTTCCCTCTGTCCTTATCTTTCCCTTAAAGGGGCCCTGTCCCTTTTCCCATGCACAACAGGCGCTTGAACAAGTTCCTCAGAAAAGACAAATTCAAGTTGGTACACTTTTTGCAGATCCTTCAGGCTCTGGAAGGTCAGGATTGGTTGGTGTCACTCGATCTCGAGGACGCTTATTTCCTACTGTATGCCAATGCATCCCAGGCACAAGAAGTACCTCAGGTTCACAACTGGCAGCTTACACTATCAGTTTTGGGCCCTGCCGTGCAGACTCACCTCTGCCCCAAGGGTCTTGACCAAATTGCTGTCAGTTGTGGCAGCCAGTCTCAGGAGGGAGGGAATCCATGTCTTCTCTTATCTGTAAGATTGGTTGATTAGGGCCAGATTGCAGGAGCAAGCCTAGGATCATCTAAACTGTAACACCCACTTCCTACACAAACTCAGCTTCTCCCTCAACTTCAAGAAGTCTCAGATGACACATTCACGAATGCTCCATTGTATTTGGAGTGTCCCTGCATTCCTTTGGAAAGGCTTTTCCTCCCAATGACCGAGTTTTGCACACCAAGCAGAAGGTCACCAAATTCTAAAACGCCCACACACTACCGGCCCTGGACTTTCTACGGTTGCTGGGTCTTATGGCATTGTGCATTTTACTGGTGCCAGAGTCCAGACTGAGAATTACACCACTTCAATGGGCTCTCAGATTTTAGTGATCACATTTTTCAGGCAACATGACAGAAGCTGTACTGATCACGACAGAGCACAGTGGCCATGCACTACCTCAACAAGAGAGGGGGTGTAGGGTCCCTAACACTGTGCAGAGAGGCAATGCAGCTCTGGTTTTGGGTATTGCAAAATGGATGTCTTTGTAACATAGCTGGGAAAGAGAACACAGCGGCAGACACCTTGAACAGGCAGGGCTCAGTCTCTAATGAATGGGAGCTGTGCCAGGAAGCCCTTACAGAGATATTCTCCTTCTGGCTAACCCCTATAAATTGTTATTATTAAAAGGCCTCATTACGGCTCAGGCGGTTAGGGTTTTACGGCGGCGTAAACAGCGCCGACCCTTACCGCCTGATTCCGAGGTCCCTTAGCGCCATGGAGGTTTTAACACCTGCTTTTAGCAGGTGTTAAAATCCATGGCGCTAAGGGACCTTGATGTTAATTACGCCACCGTAATTTACGGTGGCATAATTAACGCCTTCCCCACTCCCATTATGGCCTATGGGGCAAAAATGTGAATGGGGAAGGGTAAATGGGGATTGGGGACTTACCGCCCCGCCAACCTCGGAATGGGGCGGTAAGTCCGCCAACCACCATGGCGTAAACATAGTTTACGCCATGGTGGTAAAGGTACGACCCAGGCGGTAACTTACCGCCTGGGTCGTAATGACCCCCAAAACCTCCATGGCGCTAAGGGACCTCAGAATCAGGCGGTAAGGGTCGGCGCTGTTTACGCCGCCGTAAACCCCTTACCGCCTGAGTCGTAATGAGGCCCCTAGTCTTTCACTTCAGTGTCAGCACTCTCGATCTACACATATGGCTACTGAGAGGAAGAGGTATAGACTGGAATCTCCCCGACAACGCCATAGAGGTGTTGCTTTCAGCCAGAAGGCAAGCAACAAAGACACTCTACCTTTCTGTTACAGCGGTACTTTCCATCTTTAAGTGCACTCTGACCAAGACTCTTACTTAGCTATGCCCTTTAATAGCCCTTTTCTTTTTGGAGCTATTCACGCAAAAATGTTCATGTGAGGTTACTTTGTGCTTTGGATCAACAGAAAGAATCTCACATGCACTTGTGTATATGTCGAAGAGACACTGAATTTGCTGTGCAACTCAAGAATGACTTATTTTATTCAGAGCTTTTATGTATTTTTAATGAACTAAGCCAACAGATGCTATTATGGAGTCGAAGTGACTGTTACTTTCTTAATGAAATCACATAGCCTATATTGCACAATTGCTAGTTTGCACATAACTCGATTTCAATGCACTCTTTTTTTTCATATTTCGAAAGAGAAAAATGCTTTTTTTTAACTTTGGTCATGTTTTAAATCTAAATCGGTGAAAACATTGAAAATGTTTTGAAGATACATCTGTAAATGTTTGTAAAGGTTTTTTTTATGTATATAACCAAATCCAAATAAAAAAAATAATTAAATAGCCCTTTTAGTACTTATATTTGGTCTTAGTGTTCTTAATGGGTACTCTGTTCAAACCAGTGAACTCTTGCTCACTCAGGCACCTTTCCCGGAAAACAGCCTTCCTTGTTGCAATCCCCTCTGCACGCAGAGTGAGTGAGCTCCAGGCACTTTCATGAAAACCACCCTTTACTATCTTCTCCAGGGACAAAGTTACACTAAGGGTACGCCCAGCCCTCCTTCCTAAGGTGGTGTCGAATTCCATTTGGCACAAAAAAATTATTTACCAGTCTTTTATCCTCCCCCTCATCCATCAAAAGGGTGGTCGCATTCTTCAGCCCGAAATCAGGACCCTCAATCTTCATGCCTGGTTTTTATGAAGTTAAGGTACAAAGATTGGGACCAGCCGGAAAACGTCATGGAGGTGTTGCTTTCGGTCAGAAGGACAGCAACAGAATCTCTATACTGCTGCTGTTGGAACAGGTTTTGCAGCTGGTGTAGCGATAAAGTTATTGACCCTTTCATTTGTGAGACACCATCTGTGTTGTCCTTCCTTCTATGACTAACACATCAGGGTCTACAGGTTTCTAGGGCCAAGGGCAATCTGGCTGCGATGTCCATTCTTAAGCACTCGCTGAAACACAGTTCCTATTTCAAGGTTCCTTTTGTCATCCAGTTTTTGAAAGGGTTGACTAATATCTTCCTGCCGGTTCCCTTCATTGTTCCGGTCTGGGAACTCAACCTAGTCTTCAGATTCCTGATGGGTGCTCCTTTGGAGCCTTTGCATTCCTGTCTTTTTAGGATGCTTTGCTTAAAGACTGTGTTTTTGACAGCCATTACCTCTGCTCACATGGTTAGCAAGCTCAAGCTTTGTCAGCTAAGCCACCTTTTACAGTTTTTTATGAAGACAAAGTAGTCTTCAGGGTTCGCCCTTAATTTCTTTTCTTTTTTTTAAAACTTTTCTTTATTGGCAAGAAGTAGCAGCTGGTAGAGTACAAGTTATAACAATGACATGCATTTCATATTGAAGCATGAATGATACAGCACAAGTTCCACAGAAGGTCACATGCCATCCTGACAGCGATTGATTACAATAGAAGCATTTATCATGTAGAGTGATCCGCCCCCTGATGAGGAGAAGGAGGGGATGACAATAGCTCCAGGTCCACCTTGCAGTTCAAGTAACTACAAAACTCTGTCCATATGTTTTTAGGGCGAGCATTACTAGGCAGCATGTTAATGTAATCTTCTTCACAGGATTGCGGCCAGGTGAGGGCCTTTAGCCATATTTCTAGGGAAGGGGGGGATCTGCGCTTCCAGCATTGCAGAATGCATTTCTTAGCCACAATCGCCGCCACATTCAGAAATTTAGCCTCCCGTTTCGCCTCAGCCCTCTCCCAGAGCCCAAACAAAAGAGCCAAAGGTTCAGGATCCACACAGAACCCTACTATTTCGGAGAGGGTATCAAGCACCGCATTCCAGAACGGGGCCAGCGCCCCACAGGACCAGAACATGTGTGCATGGTCCGCTTCGTTAGATTTACATCTCTGACAGGGGTGGGACTGATCTCGGGCAAATTTCCCAATCACGTAGGGGGTGTAGTACAGGCGATTGAGTAGCTTGTATTGAATACACCTAACTCTGGAGTTAAGAGAGACCTTGCGAGTATGCATGCACATTTTGGTCCACATATCATCCGTGATGTCTAATCCCAGGTCCCGGCTCCAGGCATCCCGAGCCGTGTGGGGGGGTTCAACAGCACGCACCATCAACATTTTATACAAGGAGGATACAAGGCCCCTACCACCAGCGGAATTGGCAATATAGCAGACCTCGGGGGACTTAGGGAGTTCATCCGGATACGACGGCCACATGTTATGGACTGCCGCCCTAAATCGGAAGTATTGCAGCAGCTCCAGTGAGGAGCTGGAGTGCCCTGGCCTCCAGGTATCTGGGGTGATGAATTTCCCATCGGGGAACAGGTCGGAGAATGATCTATATCCCAGTTCCGACCAGTGACGCATGAGGAGTTTATCCTGTGTGGGGGTGAAGCCAGGGAAAGCCCAGAGGGGAAGCCATTTGTAATACGGAGGGGAGCCAGAACCAGGCGACAGAATCTGCCGCCACGCCCTTATAGTGGAGGCCACTGGGTCAGCCGGGGGCCCGCGATCGGTACGAGGGAAAAAGGATCAAGGACATGACATTCACCTCCTCGGTCGCCAGGGGGGTTCCTGATGATGGTACCAGTATGTAGCATGCTGGGCCTGGGCGGCCAGTACTGGTTGAGATCAGGTGCACCAAAGCCACCCCTCTCGTAAGGCAGGGTCATATGCTGCCACTTTCTGCGCACGGCCCAAAGGAAACGGGCGCACCCCGCGTGCAAAGTACGCAAAGTACTGTTTTCTGGGCCAAAGTGGAACGTTAGCAAATATGTACAGAAGTTTTGGAACGATTATCATTTTTATTAGGGACAGTCTTCCTGATAGTGAAAGGGGGAGGTTTCGCCATCTCTCCATCTTGGTGTTGGTATATTGTGCGGCCGCCCCATAGTTATCGGACAATAAGGAGGATTTAGAGATGGATACCTGGACCCCTAAGTATTTGATGCCCTCAGGTGCCCATTTGAGAGGGAATTCGCATGCAGGTTGGGAGGTTGCAGGAGTAAGGGGGAAGATTTCTGATTTAGAGTAATTTATGGTGAAGCCCGAGAATGTGCCAATTTTGATAATTTCACGCATGATCGGGTCGAGGTGGACTGAGGGGTCCCTAATAAATAAAAGCACATCATCGGCGTACAGTGATATAATTTCGGGAGTATCCCGCAGGCGAATCCCTTTGCGCACGTGGTTGTTTCGTACACTATCAGCCATGGGCTCAATGGCCATCGCAAATAACAAGGGAGAAAATGGGCACCCCTGTCATGTCCCCCTGTGTAGGGAGAAGGGAGCCGAGAGGTGAGAGTTAACCAGGACTCTGGCCACGGGGTTTGTGTATAGCAGTCTAATGCAGGACATCATGTATGGACCTATTCCCATCTTCTCCAGCACCGCCCACAGATATTGCCACGAGACCATGTCGAACGCTTTTTGGGCGTCCAATGTCACGGCCACAGCGTCGGCTTGGGAGTCAATTCTAGAGATGACGTTAAATAATCGCCGAATGTTTAAGGCAGTGGAACGGGCAGGGACGAAGCCACTCTGGTCTGGGTGAATCAGATATTTCATGATGGGGAGGAACCTATTTGCTATGATTTTGGCGAAGATTTTGGTATCAGTGTTGATGAGGGATAGAGGTCAATAAGAGCCACACTCATCCAGAGGCTTACCCGGCTTGGGGAGTACAGTAATGACGGTCTCACGCAGGGACCGGGGGAGGGCAGTGAGACGCATCGACTCCTCCCAGACCTCGTGAAGACGTGGAGCAAGGAGGGCAACGTGCTCCTGATAGAACTCGGCGGTCAGGCCATCAGGTCCGGGGGCTTTACCCTTAGGGAGGACAGAGATGACAGCGGTGATCTCGTCAAGGGTGACAGGAGCATATAATCGTTCTTTAGTGGCTAGAGATATAAGGGACATTGGAATGCGGTCTAAGAGGTCGTCCAGATCCTACGGGTTGTGCTCTGGTTGCTGGGCATAGAGGGTTTCATAGAAATCTGCAAAGGTCTCAAGAATGGGCCGGTCAGACCAATGTCGCACTCCGTCATTGTCAATGATACTATCAATCCAAGCTCTACCTCCCTCGGCTCGGGCGAGGCGGGCAAGGGTACGGCCTGGCCTCTCCCCTTCACCATATTTATGGGCCGCAATGGGGTGGGCAAGGTATTTTATCTCATTGTGGGTGAAGGACTCGAACTGGTCTAGTTCAGCTCTGATCTGTGCCAGTTTGGGCGGAGAGGGGGTGGTCGCATACTCGCGCTCTAGCTCCCCAAGTCTGGACTCAGAGCGGCGCAGAGAGTTTCTAATGTCCTTCAGGACCCCAGCCTCCCTGGAGAAACACATGCCCCTGATGAAAACCTTAAAGGCCTCCCATCTCACCCGATCCGTTGTGTCGTGGCGTTTGTTACTATCAAAAAACGAGGTGATGTCTGCAAGGATGTCAGCCTTAAAAACTATATCGTGCAGTACGTCTGACTTAAACCGCCAGTGAGAGTGCTGGGGGCGGGCCGGGTGCAAGGTAATGTCCAACGTGATCGTGGAGTGATCGGAGAGTGTGCTAGGCAGAATCTGTGTGGTAAGTGTTTTGCCCATGAGCCCGGTGGAGAGAAGGAAAAGATCAATCCTGGAATGACTGTTATGTACGGAGGAGTAAAATGTAAACTCTTTCGACATTGGGTGGAGTACTCTCCAGGCATCTACCAGACCGGCAGTGAGCATGTGTTCATGGAGGCGGCGAGCGGCTCTGGACAATATTCAGGGTGCAACACCGGATCTGTCCAGGTCGGAGCCCAGAATGAGATTCATGCCCCCCCCAGATGTTGGGAACCCCAACATAGCCAAGGAGGATGTCAAGGATGTGGTCGAAAAAATCGGGTACATCAATGCATGGGGCATATGTGTTGACCAGGAGGCATTCTGTTTTAGCAAGGAAACAGTGGAGGATCACATATCTGCCCTGGACATCTATATGGCTGATGCGAAGGGAGAACTCCAGGGATTTGTGAATCAGGGTGAGGACCCCGCTGGATTGTGAGGAGAACACAGTGTAGTATTTATTGGGGCCGGATGCCAGGGCTAGAGAGGACGACAATTGTGCGAGAGCATGAGTTTCTTGTAAGAGAAGTATTTTGACCCCGTGCCTCTGGACGTATGCCGTGACCCTGCGTGCCTTTGTGTAGTTGCTGAGCCCTCTGATGTTCCAAGACATTAGCCTAATGGCCATTTAGTAACAATTTAGGGGGGATCCGAGTAGTGTGTGTCATATTTTGTTCAACAAGTGCCGGCCACCAGTACAGTGACCAGATGTGTCACACCAAAAGCTACCATTGTCTCACCACTTTTGTAATTAAAACATCCCCAACAACACCTCCCCCCTCCCTCACTGCCTCCCCCAACACAGCAGTGCCCGAAAGCCCACCCAAAGTCTCATGGCTTTTGTGCCAAACCCAACGGGGCTGGGCCAGCCCCCACACCAAACAGGGGAGCAACCAATGAACAAAACAAGCCAAACTCAGCATTGCAACTGCAGCGGGGGAAGCTGCTGCCGTGAGCCCGCTTAAAATAATTGAACGGTGGAGTACACCAAATAAAGTACAGTGGTGACTAAATTAAGTTTTAGAGGAGTCAGCATGGCGGGGTACGGCAAGTAGGGGTTGTGGGAATAGAGGATCTCATTAGAGGTACAATATACCGTAATCCATACAGCTGTGACCCATGTTGTGCTTCATGAAACTTCACAATGAGTTACGACAATAGGCGAATACGCGAGGGAGAGAATACATGAGATTGCAAGAAAATACAAATGTCAGGCGTGGTAATAGTACCACAATGATTCGAGTAACGGGTGCATGGCAGGCCGGCTCAACCCTCATCCACAGGGTCACCTTCAAGGCCTGGGACATGCATATGGGCCTCAATAAATTTCACAGCCTCCTCAGGGACTGTGAAAAAGTACAGTTTATTACGGTGGGTGAGCTTCAGCCTTGCAGGGAACAACATGGCATATTCAACTTTCCTCTCGCTAAGCATTTTTTTCACACCATTGAATTGTCTGCGCTCCATTTGAACGCTGACCGAGAAGTCAGGAAAAATGCGGATAATCTGGGACTCAAGTCTCAGTTCCCATTTTTCACGGGCAAGCCGTAGAATGTGGTCTCTATCTCTGAAGCTGAGAACCTTGGCTATAATTGGTCTGGGGAAGTCGCCCGGCTTGGGGTGTGGGGCTAGTGAGCGATGGGCACGCTCAATAGTAAAGGAAGGGGAGAGTTGAGGATCACCCAGGAGGTCTCTCAGAAGGGTCTCGACTGCAAGTTCCATTTTGCCTTTGAGGGCTGCCTCAGGAACCCCCACAATACGGATATTATTCCTGCGGGATCTGGACTCTAAATCATTGCATTTCGCCTTGACCTGTTTCATATTTTGTACCAAGTCAGAGACCGTATTCTGGAGCACGTGTACCTCATCCTCAGTGGCCCCGATTCTGGTCTCGGCCTCCACCAGCCTAGTGCCATGCTGATCCAATTTGGTACGTAGTGAGGCTACATTGGCGTTAATGTTATCTAATTATTCATGAAATGATGCAAAGTTTTTGGCCATAGACTCCATGAGTGTCGTGAGGTCCGGCTGAGGAGAACATGAGGATGCATCCGGGTCGTCTTGAAGGAGGGCAGCCCCAGCCTGGTCTTGCCTGGCAAGCGATTTGGCAAACTTGTCCATTGCCCCAGCCTTGTTGGCCCCACGTGCTTTGCCGGACATCTTTGAGGGCACTTTGAGTAAGCAGAGAATGTGTTGTAGAAAGACAGCAATGGGGCCCAAGGGGTTCGTAGAGGGACTACGCCCTTAATCGGCGATGAGTCGGCAACTGCCTAGGAGGCAGAAACAAGGAGCACTCCCACCAGGCATGCTTTAGGGCGGTGGGCCCACTCTGTGAGGGAAGCAAGATATTCCAGCAGCAGTACGGCCTGGGAGGATCCGTATCCTGCGGCGCCCACCTCCGAGCCAGGAGGCCCAGGCAGAGGGAGCCAATAATGGAGGGCAGCGTAGTCAGGGGCGCCTGGTGCACCCAGGGCTCAGCAAGTATGTGCTCAGATAGGGGAGAAGAGAGTGGTGGAGCACCCGGGGTGGCGCCAACATCGGGTGAGCGGTCGCAGGGGAGGCTGGTGTGCGTGGGGGCCACTGTCCCTAGTGGAACGGGACAGGCGCAGCCCGAGGATCAGGGAGACACAGATGGGCTCAGTGCGCTGCGAACTGTCTCTCCCAACCTCCTCACCTCGGGACACTGCGGGGCGAAGTGCAGATGACCATCCGGGTGGTGGCAGGCCTCCCACCTGTAGCTGTAGATCCAGGAGCGGGGGTCCAGTCAATTGCAGGAGCAAGATGGCGAGGAGGCTCCGGCACGGCCACCAGTCCCAGCAAATTCGGTGGCAGAGTCGCAGGGCGGGGATGACAGATTGTTATCTGTGCGGGGGGCCACTCCAGCAGCCCCCGCTATATTCGGAGCGAATTCGCCCGTCCGGGGGCCGGCGCAGTCACCGCCGCCCACGATCAGGAGCGGGCCGACGGGAGAAGGCGCGCTGACAGGCCGCGATCCGAGGCGCACCCCCGCGGGGAGATCGGGGGCGCGAAGAGCAGCGCTTCTCAGCTGCACACAGCGGTGAAGTCCAGGTCCAGGGCGGGAGGGCGGAGACGGGGGAACCTCTGTGCCTCAGGCAGCCACACGCCACGCCGGCAGATGGGGAAGCCAGGCAGCCGGCCGCCGGCGTGAAGTAATCCCTCGGAGGGCGATGGGGGGGATGGGCAGCGGAGGATTAGCGTGGCCCGGAGGCCTCAGCTGGCGGTAAAACAGCCCCAAAGCGCCGATTTCGCCCCAAAACAGGGCAGGATGATGTAGAGGCGGCGTGCAGCAGAGTGCTCAGGGTCTCAGCAGCAATAAGTTTGTAGAACCGCTGATTGAGGCGGATTTGGAGCTAACGGGCCACGGAGCGTAAAAGCTAGGCGGCCAGCTTGCTGGCTGCTCAACAGCGCCCCCCGCCCGCCCTTAATTTCTGCCTAAGGTGGTGTCAGAATTCAATATGGCTCAAAAGATTGGTTTTCCAGCTTTTTACCCTCCTCCTCACCCATCAAAAGAGGAGGAGAGACTTCACAGACTGGAGCCTAAGAGAGCATTAAACTTTTATATCAATAGGCTCTCTAAATTGAGACAGGATGATCAACTGTTTGTTGGCTATGCGGCCCACAGCCTTGGACAAGCAGTTACAAAACAAACGCTGTGCTGCTTGATAATCCTATGCAGTTCTGAGTGCTACAATTTGGCTGGGAAAGAAATTCCTGAAGATCTAAGAGCTCACTCGACTAGAGGAGTAGCCACTTCCTCAGTCCTTCAGAGGGGGGTGCCGCTGCAAGATATTTGCAATGCCGCCATACCATCACAAAGCATTATTGCTTAGATTCCCCATCAGGCTAGAAAACCAGATTTGGAAAATCTGTGTTACACAGCATAAATCAGAAATACATTCTCCTTTCTCACCTCCTACCAAGTATTGCTACGGGAATCTGTCAAAGATGAGCACTACGTGGGTGGACGCAATCCATTCATAGAACAAATTACTTACCCCTGCTAATGTTCTTTTGACTGAATGTACCTACCACATACTCCTCCATGCCCATTCCATCTTACCCCTCTCTCAGGAGAAAAGTTCAGTGATGTACACCTTTCTCTCTGTTAATGCCCACATTGTTCTCATCTTTGAGACTGCTGTGTTGGTGAGAGGAAAAACATGAACTGAGGCAACGGGCTCGGTGCGTGCCATTAATGCAGACGTCCTACTCGAGACAGACGGAGCCCGTCGACGGACTCAAAGTTGCCGATAATAATGCACAGCATCCTCTGCTGTGAAATGTTTCCGAGCTGCAAGCAGGATATCAGAGTATATCAAAGATGAGGAATACGTGCGAGGAACATCCATTTGAAAGAACATTACATGGGGTAATTAATTTGTTCTCGGGAACCACGGCATATCGACTCCTTCCCTGGGCCAGCTACGCACAGAAAGGGTCCTCTGGGGGTGCCCCAAAGGCTGGAATGGCTGTTACCAGCTCTAAGGCCGATGCTTCTTCAGGCCCTAGTACCGGATTAAGTTCCAAAGGGGCAGGTATTATCTGCAACTTCCTTTCGGTGTGTACTTTGGTACCTCCCAAGCTTACGCTTAAGACTCCCATCACCCCTACTACCAGGATCCATCCCAAGGATCTCAAGACCTAACTTTCGGGGTTCCAGGTTGGTAGGCAAAAGCCCATGTGTCCCTAAATGTATAGGCCTCAGTACTCACAAAATGGCTCAGGGTTACAGGCCAGTTCTTCGCCGGGGAAGCTGGGTATGAGGTCTATGCCCAGAGACTGTTAGACTGCTTCTGCCGCCTACAGTGCCACAAAGGTAGTTTGCTCCTTGATCGGGTGGCAGCCCCAGCGACTGGCACACTTCTTAACCAACCTTAACATCTGCATCACCTCCATGGACCCGTATGGCCTGGACAGCTTGACACAGACAACCGTATTGGTCCCATCTACATCACGCCCTCACCTTGGAAGCAAGACGACGCGGAGCAACACAAGTTCGATCCCCGGGTCCGTGGTTAGAAACCTCCAGGTATTAAGTGCGTTATAAATTACCAATCATAATTATAACAATGGACTCCCCTTCCTCTGGCCATGTTGACCCCTACGACATCCACCCAGCCTCAGACAAACTCACAGGATAGGTTATTTGACTGGTTTCAAACCCTCATGAAGTTGAGAGCCATGACAGAGTATTTTAAGGAAATTATCAGTGTGATGATGCCTCAATCGCCGACATCTCCAATGTAATGAAGGCATGGTATCAACAGTAAGACGGACACAGTGACCACAGTTCAAGAGTGTTTATTGAACTTCAGAAAGGGTTTGAAAAACGCCTATCTAATCCTAAATCTAAAGATGGGAGCAAGCTACAACCATCAAATAACAACAACGCAGTCCTAGTGATGTCTTGTCAAAATAAAAGGGACTATTAAACTCGTTGATCTAAATATACATTTAGACTCTCCTTGCTCCTCCTCTGTACTCTTCCGTGACCTCTGCGACTCCCTCTCCCTGTCCATCCTCCCCTCTGGCCCGACTCACTCTGCAGGGCACACACTGGATGTCTTGATCTCCTCTGACCTCCCCCTCTCCATCCCTCTGACCACTCCTCTCTCCTGGAGCGATCACTCCCTCCTCTCATCTCATCTCTCCCTCTCTTCCCCCCAAGCCAAGCCTACCCCAACACTGCCACCTACCTTCTCGGACATCCGGCCCATGAAGCGTGTGTCAGTTGAGGCTTTTGCCGCCACTTTCTCTCCCCCCCTCCACCTTTGGCTGTCTCACATCCTGACACAGCCCTGTCTCTGCTCTGCTCTTCAATTTCTGATACGCTTGATGCTCTTGCCCCTGTCATGAGGATCCGTTTGAAGTCCAAAGCCAAGTGCAATTCCTGATATGACTCTGACCTAGCTACACTTAAACGTAAGTGTAGGGCAGCTGAGAGGAAATGGAGGACTTCCTGTTCCTCCTCTGACAAACTGGCCTGTCGCCTGCTACAAAGGCAATACCGACTCTCTGTCCTCACCAAGAAGAGAGTCCACATTCAAGCTTGTGTCTCTGCGGCATCTAACAACTCAGCTGAACTCTTTAAAATCTGCAAGGAGCTGGCCAACCCTGCTGCAGTCTCTACCCCTCCTGTTGCCTCCCAGGTCCAACTTGGGTCCTTCCTTTCATCTATCTTCCTCTCTACCTGTGGTGTTCCCCAGGGGTCTAACCTCTCGCCCTGGCTTTTCTACCAATACCTGGCAACTCTCGCCCACTGCATTGCCATTTTCTGCTCAAATTTCCAGTGCTAAACTGACGACACTCAACTCATTTTCAGGCTGCCCTCTGCCACCTCCTCTCCCTCTCTCATCTCTGATTGCCTAACTGCCATTCAAGATTGGTGTGCCACCAATGATCTTTGTCTGAATGCCAGCAAGACTGAGATCCTCCTCATCTGCACACCTTCACCATCCTTTCCCCTCACTCTCTGGCCGGCCTCCCTTGGCCCTCCTCCTACCCCCACCTGCGAGGCTAAGAACCTTGAGGTCATCTTTTACTCCTCCCTTTCCTTCTCCTCCTACATCTCTGAGGTCTCTAAATAGTCAAATTTCCAACTGCACCTCCTCAGAGGTACTCTGCCTTTCCTCTCCTTGCCCCAGAAGCTCATGGTATCCCAAGCTCTGGTTCTCTCTAGCTTGGACTATTGTAACAGCCTCTTTCTAAATCTACCTGCCTCTACTCTCCGCCCTCTGCAACTAATCCGGAACAGGACTGCGAGACTTGTCCTTGGCCTCGAGCCCTGGCATCGTATCTCTCCAGCTCTGAAATCTCTCCACTGGCTCCCAGTGGATGCAAGGATTAAATTCAAAACCCTCTGCATTGTCCACAAGGCTTTCTGGGGCCTCAGCTATCCCTCCGCAAATACCTCCCCTCTCGAGCTCTTCGCTCCTCTACCTCCAACTCCCTCAAGGTCAGTCGTTTTTCTAAGAAACAAGCTGGGGTAGATCTGTCTTCGGCTGGGGCCTCCCTCTGGAACAGCCTCCCTACTACTCTAAAACTTGAGGAGAACCATCTCCGGTTCCGGAAGCACCTCAAGACCTTCCTCTTTTCTTCTGCCTTCGCTCCCCCTCTCCCCTGCTGATCTGTTCTCTCTTGGCACCATGCACCTGGCCACCCTCTGTCCTTTGGGCCCAGGTACCTGCTCATCCTGCCACCCTCCCGCACTGCCTCTGGGCCACCCCTTGCACTGGGGTGAGTATCTGTACCCATACAGCCCCCTCTTTTTCTTCCTGCACTTATTAGACCTACCCTGTCTGCTGCCTTAAACCTAGCACTTGCAAATTGCTGGCTGCATTACCACTGTTTGTTGACTTTATTATTTATTTATTCTTATTTATCTGTTTCTCCTCTGCTTCGCACTTTCCACCTCTCCCCTTCCATGCACTTTTCCCCTCCCCCCTCTCCCATGCACTTGCGCGTTCTCAATGTCACTGGGCCTAGTAAGATCGCTGTATTGTTCTCCCCTGTGCCCCTCCCGTGCCGTGTCGCGCTCTGAAACACTTGTGTACGAGCGCGATAGAAATACAATATCAATCAATCAATCAATCTATACTAATAAACCTATTACCAATCCTTACTTCTAAATACAAATAGTGTGGGAAACACTGTTATGCAAAAGAAAATGGTTCAAGAAATGATATGTCAGGATATTCAAGTTGTTGGCCTCCCTACCCCCTTTTTCAGCACTGGAAAAGGCGGCACATTCAAGCTTAGCACAGTCTCTGGCTTCTCTAGCACGAGGGTGCAGTTCAAACATTAGCAGCAGGGCCTTCCGTGCCGACGTCTCTTTGCCTTTCAAAGTTTCTTCTTTCAGAGGGCCTGATGCGACAAACCAACAATAAGTTCCTTTCCTCTTAGAATTTCACACGCACTAAATTTCGCAGGTGATTCACTCTTCACTTCGGATCCCCCCCAGCCGGGCTCAGATCCCCTTTAATGCAATGCTCAAAGGATTTTCATGTATCCAATTTATGTATCCAATTTCTCGGGTGATTCACGGTTCATCCCGGATCTCCCTAAGCCGGGCTCAGATCTATTTCAACACAATGTTCAATCAGTCCGCTGGGCTTGTCCAATTTTAATTTACTTTAACACAAACTTGCTTTAACCAAAAGCTCTCACCTGATCTCCCTCGTTCGGGCTCGGACCATCTTCATCTACTTTGTCATTAACTTTCTTTACTCTATTAACATCGAAGACTTTTGATTGTGCATGTGATTTTGCTTGACCAGTTGCAGGACCACTTCGATTCACAATCCTTTAACAGTGTTTCGCTTTTGCCACCTCCCACTCGGATACCTTACAGAAACCTTTGAATGAGCACTCACGCAGTGCTGGACCACTCTTTGCCGTCTTTTGCCTTTTGTTAAACTGCCATCCTGGAACTGCTGTTTCCTTGCATGCTTTGCCTTGCTCAGAGCGTGCTCTCATGCTCCACCTTTTATCCGTGTTGGGAAATGTAATGGAAATCAGGTGTGTGTGTGATGGGCAGTAATTGCCTGACCCTGCCTGACTATCATATCGGGACATGTCAGGTATATGGCTTGGGTGCCATTCCGTTTTCTCTCATAGCTAGTTGTTTGTGAGAAAGGGTTTGTGTTGTGAAGGGGGGGTTTGAGTTCCTAAGTATCCTACTTGGTAGGATGGGATGAAGGTGTTACAGTGAAGGGGATACCGCGTTTCGCCATCCTTCGCCATGTATTGTTTATTGCCCCCTCCCCGTTCCCCAGGCATTTTCCCCCTCCTCCCTCCCCTACAATTTTTCAATCTCAATGTCACTTGGCCTAGTAAGATCGTTGTCTCTGTCCTTTCTTTGTTCCCCCTTCCTTACCTCGTCGCGTCTTGAAGCACTTGGGTATAGGCACGTTACAAATGCCATACCATATCATATTATATCATCCAGTGTCCCACTCCCACTCCCCGAAGACCCCTCACCCAGGTGATCCTCCCGCACTGGTCCACCCCGAGGAACTGGATCCAAAAGCGATGGCTGTGTCCTGGCCACCTGGATGACAGATCCCTGGAGACTAGCGGGTGAGACACCCGCAGATTTCTCACATACCCTTCCCCTCTGCGAAATAGCCGCAACTGTTTCACAAGAAAACCGAGAAAGGAAATATACGTTTCCTTGGTCTTTGCCTTTTCGGGGGTTCCACAGTGAAACAGTAGGGTTGCAGGTCTAAGAACCATTACATGACTCAAGGGTTAGAAACCTTTTGCTGGCTAATCCATACTAATGGAGTATGATCTGTGACGAGTGTGAACTTCCTTCCTAGGCGGTAGTATTTAAGGTGGTTGACGGGCTTCCAATTCCAGCACAGAGTAATTTCTTTCACATGGGAAGAGTTTGCGACTAGTGAATAAGTTAGGGTGGTCCAATCAGTCGCAAATTTGTGACAAAACTGCTCCTAGCCCTGTAAGGGAGGTGTCTGTTTGCAGCACAAATTCCTTTGTGAAATCTAGTACCTTTAGAATCGGGTTTTGGCACAAGCGTTTGTTTTAGATTGTTGTAACATAGATTGTCCTCATCAGTCCAGTGAATCTTCTGGGGTTCGGCTTTCTTTAATTTGTCTGTCAGCCTGGCTGTCCTGACACGTTAGGTTTAAACCTAGGGTAATAACCAATTAACCCTAGGAATGCTCTGAGATCTCTTTTAGTTTTAGGCATGGGGGCATCTAGGAAGGCTTTCACTTTTTCGCATTGAGGTTGGACTCTGCCATTCCCTACAAAGAAGCTGAGTAATTTCACGACTGATTTAGCCAGGTTGTATTTGGATGGATTGGCATTTATGCTGGCTTCTCTGAGTGCTTGCATAACTGTAAAGAAAGATGGCCTTCCCAAGTTTTACTATAAATGACTATATCGTCATTATAAGCCCCACAGAAATCAGAGTAGGGCTGTAATATTCTGTCCATAAGTCGTTGGAAAGTTGCGGGGGCTCTGTGTAAGCAAGAAGAGAAGACTTTGTTCTGGAATAGTCCCAAGGGCGTTGAGAAAGCTGTCTTTTTCTTATCAGGTCAATTCACTGGGACCTGCCAATACCCCTTGGTTAAGTCTAGGGTTGATAGGAAGGTAAGATTTCCGAGTTTATCGATCAATTATTCGATGAGCCGCATGGGGTAGGCATCGAAGTCGGAGATGGCATTGACTTGGCGGAAGTCTATGCAAAACCTCCAGGAATGGTCAGGTTTTTTTTTACCAATACTATAGGGGAGGACCAAGGGCTTGAAGAGGGTTTGATGCTATTCGCCCTTAGTATTTTGTTCACTTCCTCAACCACATCTGTCTACGGGCTTCCGGGAGTCTACATGGTTTCAGGTGGACCATTTTTCCCTTGGAAGTTCTAATATACCGGTAAGTGCCTTGCACTCTTCCTGGTTTCTCAGAGAATACATAGGGGAATGTTGTAACTAAATCTTTTAAATCTTTTTGTTGTTGACTAGACAGCTCTTGGGGATTTTATTCAAGGTTATCTATGTCTTCAGGTACCAAACAAGATAATATTGTGGCATTGGCGGCGGTAAGATTTTCCTTCCACTCTTTTAAGAGATTTATGTAGTAGAGATGGGTCTTTTGTTTTCTGTCAGGTTGAGCTACCTTATAGGTTCAGGTCCCTGTTCGTTCTAATATTTCATACAGCCCATGACAAGTTTGTTTTCCGAGGTAGCGAGGTAGGTAAGAGGACTAGTACCTTTTGTCCTATTGAAAATGATGTCAAGTTTACCTTTTTGTTGTAGGTGGACTTTTGCTGTGCCTGGGCTTTTTCCATATGAGTATAGACTAGATTTCGAACAAGTTTCATATGCTCTCGCAATCTGGTGGCCGTTTGCGAAAGGGGAATGGGTGCCTCTTCTCTTTCGTCCCAAGTCTCCCAGAGCATGACCAGGACACCTCTAGGTTCTCTACCATAAAGTAGTTAAAAAGGAGAGAATCCTTTCTTAGGATCCTTTTAAGGGTTTTATTGAATCTTTCTACCAGTCTGTCTGTTTGGGGATGGTAAACTGAGGTTCTTAAGGTGGCGATATGGAAACATTCCTTGACTTCACCCATGAGTTTGCTCATGAAATTGGATCCTTGATCTGTTAGAATTTCCTTAGGAAAACCAACCCTGGAACAATATGGTAATAGGTGTTTTAAAATCTGCTGGGTGATATAATTCCGCATAGGGAATGCCTCTGGGTATCTGGTAGTATAATCAATGTTTACAAGGACATATTTGTTACCCAGTCTCGAGGTTTCCAACGGTCCAATGATATCCATCCCAATTCTTGGGAAAAGGACTTCTATTATTGCTAAAGGATTCAGAGGGGCAGGCAAGGGAATATGAGTACTGTCTTTCTGACATATTTCACATGTCTGAATGAAGTTCTTTATAACAGCATGGATAACTGCCAAGTACAACGTCCCACTGATGTGTGCAATTTTCAGTTCAATTATACTTTATTTGGTTTGGTTAAAAACATTTCAACATTTTCAAAACAAATATCACAATACAATATATCATTTCATTACAAATACACAAATTCATTACATTCCAAACAATACGGTTAAAAGAATACCATTTTTTAGAAACAATTAAAACCATGTTAAGATTCTAAAAGGCCTCATCATTTTTGGTACAATTCATTTTAAATTCACAAAAGTTTCAAATTATTTAAAAAAACATACAGCAGCTATATTCAGTGAAATGTATTCAGCGTTAAATAGCCTGGACCACATTTCAGCTTGCGAAAGCACTTTGAAAGCTCCAAAATATGTATACAAACTGTCTTTCCTAAGTTGTAGCAGGGCCGGACATTCAGTAAACAGGTGTTCTAAGGTTTCACTCACCAAGACATCATTATAAAAGCGACATGTGTTATTTTGTTCATGGTCTTTTGACCTTTGCTCGAACACTCTTAGTGGGCCATAAATCAAAAAGAATTTGTAGCAGGGCATTCCGGTAGTCAGGGTCAGGAAACTTTAATAGATATTTTGGAAGTTGTTTCCTCGCTCGAGTAAAGCAGCCAATTTTCATTATTCTATATTTTTGGCATGACTCCCATAAATTAATCCATTCTGATTGATATAATTTCCGCTTAGCACCATCTGGATTCTATAATAGTTGCTTTTCTTCAATATCAGACTTAGTCATTACTAATACACAGTGATCTTTCCAGGGGTTAAGAAAATTATCATGGCTAGAGGTTATAACACCTGCTATTATTGGATTTTTATTTATGGTACGCTTGAAACAGGCATTTCCTATATAAGGACAACATCAGCCAATCTACCACTATTTGTAGTGATGTTAGGCTGAGTTCATACCTGATCACTTGAATTGGCGTGCTCCCCGGAAGAACCCAGGACAGATTTCTAAAATGTTCCCTTAAGATAATCCCATTTTGGTTGATCTGAGGGCTTTTTAGAGTGAGCACCATAGGTGACAATTGGTATTACTTTTTGCACATAGAAAATCAACATCGGTTTACATGAGAATTTACAATATTCCTGAGATAGGACTTTTGCTTGAGATGTTAAATTAAGCATCTTGTTTAACACATCTTTTTTGTATGGTATTTCTCCTATACTGGTGTTATTATTTACTCCAAGATATTTATATTGTTGAACAATTTCCAACTTGTCATTTCCGACCTACCATTTGTATTTTACTGGTTGTGGTTTTTTTGAGCTTGGGAGACTAAGATACTTGACGTAATTAATTGAAAGTTGTTTTTTCACTGAATACATTCCTAGGGCTTGCAATTGCCTGTGGAGGCATATTGGCATTTGATCGATGACCACTTTGTCATCAGCAAAGAGTAAACGTGACATTTTAGCGTTTCCTATCTTTGGGGTACTGAACGTGGAGTTTCCAGTGCTTTAACTATATTATGGATGTAAAAGTTAAAGAGTATCGCTGCCAGAGCACAACCCTGTTTCAAACCCCTAAAAGTTGGTATCTCTTCTGTTAACATCCCCTCTTGATTGAGTTTTACTCTAACTGAGGTCTTAGTATGCAGCTGTTCAACCAAATATAAGAGGGCCGGGGGACAATTTGCGTTTTTCAACTTCTGCCATAGTATATTTCTAGAGATTAGGTTAAAGGCCTGTCTGAAGTCGACAAATGCTAAGTAGATATTCTTTTTTTTTCCAACTCTTTTTATTAAAATTTCAACATAACATAAACAAGAGCATAACAGAGTACAAGCAATGTAAATCACATTTACCATCTATTAATGCGATAGAATGAGCCGGAATATCTGGACGGGTGAGTATAAAATAAAATATACTTAGGAACATGGACACGCAGCCGATAAGGGGCATAAGCTAAGTCAGGGGTCTTAAGGCACAGCCATGTTCCGACTTAATTCAAGTCATTTGTAGTCCTCCAGCAGTTCCCAATATTGAGCTGCTGTTGCTGGATTGACACTGGATTGTCTCTTAATGCCGCCCTTTCCAGCTTGCAGGCCTTTGAAAGTACGTCTGGCCAAACATTGACCCCGGGAGGCACTACAGACTTCCAATGAATCAAGAGTGCTTTGCACGCTGTGAACATCGCTATGGATATAAGCTTGCGCGTAAGATAGTCGTCATGCCAATCTTCTTCCTCATGGCCGAGGAGCATCTCCGTTGGGGTGAATGGGATGTCCGCCGCCTCAATGCTTAGCAGTTTGTGGTGGATCTCTCGCCAGTAAGGGGTGATAGCAGGACAAGACCAAAGCATGTGCCCCAATGTTCCCATGTCGTTACACCCCCTCCAGCATAGTCCCGTGGATGTGAGACCCATATTGTGAAGTTTGGCTGGCGTATAATACAGTCGTTGTAAGATTTTAAATTGGGTTTCTCTATTTCTGAGGTTTAGAGATGCCATGGGGATGGCCAAGAAGCACCGCTCGAGGTCATTGACGCTAATTGGAGTTCCCAGGTCTTTGGACCAGGTTGCTGCGAGCGTGAGCACCCTATTTTTATTGTCTGGTATGGACATTAGATAAAAGGAGTGGATTTGCGAGTACATGTTGTTATTATTATTATTATTATTATTATTATTATTATTATTATTATTATTATTATTATTATTATGTTGATGTTGTGTGCCATTTCATTCTCACATTGTGCGGGGGTGGTCTGCGTGTGTCCGGTGTGGTGTGTTTAGTAATAGTGCGTTGGATAGTTTGGTATGTAAACCACTCACCAGTCTTTAGGCCCAAAATTCAGCTAGTGTCTTGAAAGCCCAGCAGGGCCCCCTCCTCTGTGATGTCCATTATCCGCACCTTTGCCCATGAATCCGATCGGTTTCGGCGGATTGTTTGCGTTGTTTTATATTGTAGGACCAACCGGATACTGGCCCAGGCTGGTACTCTTTTTGTTTGGATTCCTTGTGTTGCACGCAATTTATGCCATTGTAGCAAGGTGGGACCTATAATTGGGTGAGTCCTTATGCACTATAGTATGTATTGTGTATGTAAACTCTATAGGTGTGAGTGGGGCCATGGTCGCAAGCTTCATGGTCCGCCAGCTGGTGTCATCCTCGGTGTTGAGCCATCTTTACATCCACATCATCTGTGCGGCTTGGTGGTATGCTCTGAGGGAGGGTACCACCAGGCCTTTGTTGGGCCTATCCGCCTGCAAGATAGGCAGCCGGATCCGTGCCTTTTTTCCCCGCCAAATGAATCTACTGACAGCTTTATTCAGGTCTTTTAGTATTTGGGGGGTCAGTCCCATCGGGAACATCATTGCTGCATATATCAGTTTTGGAAATGAGTTCAGTTTCCGTGCGTTGATCCTACCCGACATTGATAGAGGCAGTGTGTCCCACCTCGCCAGAGCATTCTGGATATTTCTCAAAATCTGGGGGTAGTTGAGGTCCCGGAGGTCTGCTATTGAAGCGTTGATGTGGATTCCCAGGTATTTCACTGAATTTAGTTGACGCGAGAAGGGGGTCACGCCTCCCGGGTCCCAGGGGATGTCACGTCTGAGGGTCATAACTTCGGACTTGCTCCAGTTAACTTTATAGCCAACCATGGGGCCAATGGTTTACAGGACAGTTTTGATGTGTGGAAGGGCAGTGGGACAGTTACTGACATACTTGAGGAGATTGTCTGCATAAAATGATACCTTGTGCTCCTCAGTTCCCCGCTGAATGCTGGTCCAGTTTGGGTCTATGAGCATTCTAATTGCCAGGGGTTCAATGAAGAGGGCATATAGAAGGGGAGATAGTGGGAATCCCTGCCAGGTGGCAGATTGTAAGGTGAATTCTTTGGAGGCTACGCCATTAGAGACGACCAAGGCCGTTGGGCTAGTGTAAAGGAGTTTGATTCGTTGGATTAGTTGCGGCGGAAAACCATATTTAGTTAGAACGCTAAACATGAAGTCCCATTGGACCGTATCAAATGCCTTCTCGGCGTCCACTGCAATTATGGCATTGTGGGGATCTCTGTCGCCTGAAATTATGTGAAGGAGCTGGGGGATATTGCCACTTGAGTGCCACCCTTAGCTAGGATCTTGGCGTCTGCGTTTATTAATGATATTGGTCTATACGATCCACAGGCCTCCGGGTCCTTGCCATTTTTATGGAAAACTATGATGTTAGCCCCCATCATGGACCTAGGTAGTCGTTTGTGTGTCAGTGCTTCCTCAAAAAAACTGCCGTGAGTTTAGGTGCGATTTCTTTGGCAAGTTTCCCGTACAAGTCTAGGGGAATGCCTTCCGGACCGGACGCCTTACCTTTGGACAGGGATAATATTGCGCGGGTCACCTCGGCTGTGGAGATGGGAGCATCTAACCCCTCTAAATGCTTGGCAGGGATTCGTGGAATGGGCTCTGTGTTCAGGAATGAGTCAATGGCCTGCAGCGTGTAGGTGTCAGTGGCGGTGTAGAGCTCTCGATAGTATTCTGCAAATCTATCATTGATCAATTCATCACCCACTACCAGATTATTGGCGCTGTCCCTAATTGCAGTGACTAGTTGTGTAGCTTGGCGCTATTTGAGGGCTAGTGCCATTTCTGCGAAGGGGTCTGTCACCTTCTAGACAATATTTTTGTGTCCAGCTGTTATAGGATTTTTGCGCTCTGTATGTGGTGAGTTGCTTGATCTCCTGTCTCACAGTGCGAATTTGGTGTCTAAGCTGTTTATCATGGGTCTTTTTGTGCTGGAGCTCCAATTGTGCCAGGTCCCCCATGTGTCGGGTCTCTGCTTCCCCCCCATTCCCTGTGCTTATGAGCCCACTGTGCTATGCTTTGGCCCCTAAGGTATGCCTAGAAGGCGTCCCAGCACCTATATGGGGAGTATCCCGGGGTTACATTTTTCTCCCAAAACCCTTCTATGTCTCCCCTTAGATGGTCTACAATGTCTGGATACTGAAGGGCGCTGAGGTTGTGGCGCCAAGCTGGGAGTCAGCAGGGCATATCACGGATTACAAGACGGAGTGACCGGTGCATGGTCAGACAGAGTGATTAGTTCGATCTTGTAGTCATTAACCATATGTGTTGCGTTCTCGGTTACTAGCCAATAGTCCAGACGTGAATAGCTATCATGGCTGTGGGAATAGAAGGTGAAGTCCTGCCGATTTGGGTGCAAGTGTCGCCAGATATCGACCAGGCGCAGGTCCTTCATCAGAGTCGTGAAGGCATGCCTCTTTTTAACGTTGGGCGTGCAAGTGGTCTTGGGTCCTTTGTGATCCAATTCCAGACTAAGGGTAACATTCAGATCGCCACCTATTATAGCAAAATTGCTCATAAATTGGGCACATTCTAGAAAGGTGTTGGTGAAAAATGCCGGGGAGTCTGCTGTGGGGGCGTAAATGTTTAGCAAAGTGATTGGGCGTTGGAGGAGTCGCCCTTGCACAAGGATGAACCGCCCATCCTTATCGCTTATTGTGCGTACGATCTGCATCGGGACTAGTTTATGTATTAGGCTAGATACCCCCCTGCTTCCCCTGATGGGGTGAGGGAGCCGCGGCCCCCACCCAGCCACAGGTCAGTTTCTCTGCCTCCGCTTTATTACGATGCGTCTCTCTTGTAAGAAGACAATATTGCTTTGGTTGTCCCGCATGTAGTTCAGCATACGTCTACGCTTAATGGGGTGGCCTAGCCCCTGGATATTCAAAGTCACCAAGGTGAGCCTAGCCATCGGAGGGAGGAGGATTTAAGATATGTGTGAGGGTACGCATGTGGGTGAGTGTCGGTGTCTTCCCAAGTGCTCATTCCATCCGATTGTGCCTCTTGTCTTGTGTTAGCCCTATAATATCCGTGGGGGAACACTCACTCCTCTATACTGTCAGGTCTGAACACTGACCTGCTTGTAACCATGAACAATAACATTGGGTGGGCCCGTATCCCTGCCCATACCCAATACGTGGCTTCAAAGCCCATACTTGGGATCGGCGAGTGTGAGCCATGTACTCACTCCCACTACCCACATATACTCTGGTAACTGTGGGGTTGTGACTGGCAGAGCTGTAGTGTGTAGAGCATTCTTGTGCGATAACTCATACAGTCCACCCACATTGGGGTTCGGAGGTCCTACTCTGGTGTTTGGTGGCTGCCCTCGGAGCAACTTAGTTCCACCCCCGCCAACTATCAGTTTTAGGGTGATTTCAGGTTGTGTCTTTGTGCTTTTTGCGGTCCGGGTTCCATCCACGAGGCCCTCTCCTGGCTTTTTGCCATCTCCCTTTTCTTGCCCCTGATCGCTCTGGGTGCGCGGGGGGGCTGGATGGTCCTTCCTCCGTAGGTGAGGCTGATTCCCAGTCTGTTGTTACACTATTTTGTTGCTGCATGAAGCTCCAGGCCAATTCTGGTTTGTCAAAGGAGTGCCACTGTTTGTTGTGTTGAATGCACCATGTCGGGGGGAATTTTAGATAGTGTCTGACATCTTTTCCTTTCAGAGCCTCGAATACTGGGTTGAACCTTTTCCTGCGACTGGAGACTTCGACTGAGTAGTCGTTGAAGATATTTATCTCAGAGCCACCTGTGTGGACTGTGGGAGATGCTCTGAAGGCCTTCAAGATGGCCACCTTGTGCTGAAAGTTCAGTAACCTCATTGTTATGAACCTTGGGCGTTCTTTCGGTGGAGGCTTTGCTATAGGGACTCTGTGCACCCTTTCTATGATAAGTTCCCTGGCATTTGGTAGGTGCAAGTTGTTTTGTAGGAGATCATAGATACATTTGTCCAGATCTGGGCCTTTGGCGTTTTCCGGTGTTCCGACCACTCTGAGGTTATTTCTGCGTGATCTATTTTCCTGGTCTATCCGTTTTTCCGCCAGCCGTTTCACCTCGCGGATGACTACGTCCAAATCTGTTTCCATTGTCGCTTGGTTGTCCTCTATGGCACTAATGCGTTGTTCATTATCGGTAGTCCTCTCTGCCTGGGTCGATAGCTGGTTTTGCACATCATGGAGATCTTTTTTGATGTCTTGAACCATCAGATTGGTTTCCTGTGTCTGTTGCCCGATCAATCTCATTTCGGCTAGGAAGGCTTGTAACTGCGCTTGAACATCCATTTCGGACTTGTTCTGAGTCGATCTCCGTGGTAGGCTGCCTGCTTTCGTCGCATCATTGCCGTCGATCTAGAGTTGAGTGTGTGCAGCTTGTTGCATGCCCACAGTGATGATTTTATTGCCCCTATGAGAGATCAGTAGGGGGGTAGCTGGAGTGTACCAATCCAGGTCGACCCTTGATTCCTCTTAGCCTTGGCACTTGTCGGGACTTGCTAATAGCTTTCCTTCTTGTACCTTACAGACCCCGGTATGCTGCAGTAGGGTTGCCGTTCATCTGTTGGCCTATGGATGTGGTTTATGTCACCATGGAGTGGGACAATTCTGAGGGGTCGGGCTCCCTTGCGCGTACAGAGTTTATCTTTACCGCCATATATGTGTGGGGCCTGCCGGTCCCGCTGTATCAGTGTTGCAGGCTACTCCTCGCTTCGCTGTCAGGAGTGACTGTTTGCTGCGTTCTGCTGCGAGACCTTATGGTTGGGCCCGCTGGCGGGGGTACATATGCCTCCCTCGCGCTTGTAGTGCTGGTTTCAGTGGGTATAATGCACCTTCGTTCCTGCTCCGCGTTGTGCGTTCTGGGACGTCCTCTCCCTTAGGCATATGATATGCGACTCCCTGTTGGCTAGCACTGGCTATGGTGCCGCATCTCTTTCCCAGACATGCGGCGTGTGCGAACTCGGTGTCTGCCCATTGTGTGTTGATGCGATCTGCAGTAATTTCACTTGCAGGCTGCCAGTCCAGGGCTGTACTAGCGGGTAAGCGGGTCCTCCGCAGATATCATCTGCATCTAGCCAGCCTTGGTTCAAAGTTCATCCCACCTTCTATGCACAGGGTCGTGGTCCCTGACATCGCTTCCTTGTGTCGCTCTACCAGCTTTTCCGCTCTGTCCGCTCTGCCTAATGCCGCACTTACTTGTTGATTGATGCAGGTGGTTTAACGGGCCCTTCCGGGTCCTTCAGTGCGATAGCAGCAGTCCGCCTCACTTCGTACGCGGCGCCACTCCCTCCCACGGGGCAGTTGGGGCGTCTCTCAGCCCTCATGGGAAACCGTCCCGTTCGGGAGCCCGGCGTTCAGCCCCCGGTTCCGGGGTTAGGACCTCTTTGCTGCCACGTCCGGTGCAGGATCCCGTCAGCCAGGGTGCAATGCTGCTTGTTCTGGTGTCCGGAGCCTACACTGTGGCTCGGGTTGCCATCTGTCCTCAGTGCCGACTGCACTGTGTTGGGGCTTGGTGCGGGGCAGGCTTCGTGTTCACCAGTTGGCACCTTTTCTGAGTGCCATTGGCACCCGCGTGCCTGTTGCTGCCCTGGCGATTTTCTCCCAATCTAAGATGCGGTTTTCCTTAAGATTTCACCCAGTGGTGCCGCATCTATTCCGACACATGTACTCTTCTTTTCAATGCAATTTACATCGTCTGTTAGGGTGGAAGGCGGTCGCGATTGCCTTCTGCCGTCGGAGCTCACTCAGCCCGCTGCCATAATACTCGGGCTCTCGAGCGCCCCAGGTAAGTAGATATTCTGATTACACTTCAAAGCCTGATATTTTAGTTCTGTTAGGATTGTTAGGTTTACTGCTTTTCCCAAGCCTGATACAAAACCTGATTGACAAAAATCAATTTTCTCAATTGCTTTCAGCCATTCCGTCAGCTTCACCAAGATCAAACGTGCGAAAAAGTTTCCCAGAATATCAAGAAGGGCAATAGGCCAATTGTTAATAGGATAGTTCCTATTGCCCTTTTTGAACAGCGGAATGATGACTGAAGTCTACCATGAAGGTGGAATGACACCTGTTGAGATTATTATCTGAAAAATTTGATACAAACTACTTGCCCATTTTTCAGGTTCTGCCTGATAAGATATGTTAGCCCGTCAGGGCCTGGAGCCCTCGATGAGCTTAGTCGCTTAATCAGTGTTATAATGTATCATGGTTAAAGGTAATTGCAGTCAAGTTTGCATCATCCCTTGACAACAGAGCAACATCATCATCATTGTTTGCAAACAACCCAGAGAAATGGGTTATCCAGGTCTCATTGATGGTGTTCAGGATAGTTGAGGCAGAGGCATCAGAGGGAAATTATTTTAACAACCTCCATATTTCAGAGCTGGATTTAGAGATTAGAACATTCAAAAAATGTTCACCCGCTGCTTGTGTTATTCGTTTTGATGATAACGTAAGTAGTTTTTGTACTTAGTGCGCAGGTTAGTTACGAGCTCGATCATATTATCGTGCTTTGAGCGCATAATATTTCTTACGGCTCTTCTTTTTTGTTTTTTAAATTCTGGACAATAGGGTCATACATGGTTTTATGTATTATCTGTACTCAACCTCCTTTTTTGTGAACTTGTTCAAATACCTGCAGGGTATCAGTATAGGTTTGCTGTTGGTTTAGAGCAGAACTCTGCATATCATCAGTCAGGAGTTCATTCAATTTCCTCAAATTGAATGAAGACCATCTAATTCTGTTCCTCCCATGAGTTTCTATAGAGTAATTATAGGACTCGCTCTTTTTATTATAAGATGCTGACCATGAAATCGCGAGCATATTGTGGTCACTAGCTATAGCCTGTTCTGATATAAAAGCATAGTCCAGGATTGCTCTAGTTGCTTCTCTTGACCACGTGTGTCTTGGTGGTGTGTCTCTTTCTGATGAGCCATTTAACATTTTGAATCCTCTCATCTTCATTAGGTTTAACCATGATTTTGCCCGAATTGTTAGCCTCGAATCTATTACTCCCAATACATTTCAGTCTTAGGTCTCCCACTATCAAAGACATGCCTATGTCACTATACTGGGCCATCAAATCAAGCATATCAGTGGTCAGTTGCAGAAAGTGTATATCCAATACCATCGCAGGATTCCAGTATAGATTTAGGATCGCTATTTGGGATGTTATAGCATTTTCTTGGTCTCTAAATGCTAATCTTGACATTTGTAGACATGGATGAGGTGAAGCCCAGGTAGTCCACTTGCCATTCATATCTAACTTAACAGCTGTCAATAGTCCTGCTGACGATCTTCCCTTGCCGTGATGGACTGCGAGAACCCATTTTAGTTCATAACCGGGCAGGGTTGGTTCAGTCAGCTGCTAAGTTTCATGTAGAGCAATGATTTCAGCATTTTCGAAGGGATCTGTATTAGATGGATTAAGTAAATGCTTATGGCCTCGGGTATTCCAGCTCACCGACTTAATAATTTGTGCATGATCTTGCTTTTGGCATTAATTTTAGCTTTGGGTATTCGTTTTATGAATTGCTGTCGCTAGCCTTGTCCATTCCGAATGGTTACCTCGGTGGTTATTTGATTCGAAATGTACAGTTCTTGCCAATATGTCTGAGTCACCACTACAATTTATATATATATCATCTCTTTTATGATCAATATACTCACTATGCGGCTTGCCGATCGCTTTCCTAGCCACTACTAGCTGTTTTATCTGTAGCTGGAATCCTTCTTCTCCTAGGCTTTGCTTTTCCGTCCATATTTGATCCTTAATAATCATGGATGGAACCATTAAAATAACTGTATCCATAGCAAGATTATTTTGGAAACGTTAAGTTTCGATGTCACAGGATCTGATTAACTGCAACTTTGGAAATGTTTCAAATACAGTCATAAGAGTTAATCTATTTGAGAAGGGGTCGCCTCTATGGTGATTGTTCATTGCTATAATCAAAAGATCTGAGTGCCCTAAATGGGTATTTCTTGAG
Source organism: Ambystoma mexicanum (assembly GCF_040938575.1). Lineage (NCBI taxonomy): Eukaryota > Metazoa > Chordata > Amphibia > Caudata > Ambystomatidae > Ambystoma > Ambystoma mexicanum. Next base: position 581,821,650 of record NC_090935.1, read on the forward strand.
GCTTTTTCTGTGTGCATGTTAGGCATCAGAATTTTTACTTCGGTTTTTGTTTCTGATATTTTTCTTACTGTAGCGACTTTTATTAACAATTTCCGTTGCTCTTCTAGCACAAGGAACTGCCTTTCGTCATAGTCACTCGGGACATTAATCTTAAGATCATCTAGTGCATAGTTGTTCATTCCTATGTTATCACCCTCAATAGGTTCCTGCTCTTCATGAATTTGTGGTGGGAAGGATGATAATGAATATGTGGATAAATTAATGAAAACCTCCTCGTCCAATGTATCACTCACGATATTTTCCGTATTTATTTCGCTACCTTTTATGTCCATCACTGTGTTATGTTCAACAGGGTTCCGCCCTTTCTTAATTTTGCATTTCGTTTTTTTATTTTGGTGTTGTACAGGGGTTGTCAGTTGATCTATACATGTTTTGGCCTTATTGGATCTATTTTGTTTGGTCCCTTGTTTTTTTATGTTTTTTTTTGTGAGACTCTATACTCAGGCACTTTAGTTTTCCTCTTGCGCCCTTTACGCGTTCTAAAAACTTCATACAATGGTTCCTCTCCTTGCAAAATAGCAGGTGCTATTATGTTGCTTGTATCTGGTGTAATCTCTTCAGACTCAAGCAACAATTGCTTAGTAGTTGAGTTTTGATTTGATTCTTGACTCGAGTCATCTACCATGGATATATGGATAATGTTCAGAACTCCTGCCAACATTCATGCTTGATTTGTTTGCAGACCTACATCGTTTGGACATTTAGAATAATGTTCCATTATTCGAGTAGTGTTTATTCCATTTTTTAAATTTGTTTTTAATTGATTTCTATCCTGATTCATTTTGTGGGCTATCCAATCAATCTTTGAACACAATAGTCTGCTAATATCCTGTTGTACTGATATTTTACAGACATGTGTTTCATATAATTTTGTTAATGCAAATAGGCCATTATTTATAGAATTCAGGGTGACCTCTTGAGATAATAAGTTAGGAGGTCTTAACCCAAAAGATTGTCTTGGTGTGGGTTTTTCAAATTATTCCGGCGAGGATGTCGACGTATCTATCGATGAGTTTCTCTGGTTTGAAAAGATAATTGGACAGTGTGACAGGTTTAATTAATTCCTCTTCGGTTGCATTTCAGTTTGAGTTTCAAATACTATGCTATTTTCATTTCCTTGACTGGTAGCTCAATGCATGTGTTTTATATTTTAATGGTGTTCTCTTTGTGGATATTGAGCACTAGACATGGTCAGCTTTTTGTGGCTATGAACATGGACTTGGGATACCGCTTGTGAATACAACATGGAGCAATCTGTGGTATCAGCAGCATGAAACAAGACCTTTGTTAAGGAGGGGGTTTCGGGCGTGTTAGATTCTAACTCCTTACACTCAACATTTGTTGTTTGTACCTTCAAAGTTGTTAAACAATTACCACAATCCTTTGACGCTATAATTACACTATTTAAACCGCTTTGGGTACCTAGAGCCAGTAATTCAGCATCAGAAATTGGGCATTCACTACGTCAACTTGCTCATTTGTAACCTTTCCACCAAGGTTATTCACGGAATTCAATGTGGGTTAATTTATAGTTCCGGCATTTTGATTTGATCAACGCTGTTTTATAGAGGCATTTGTACTCCATAGTCATCTAACATCCATCGTTACAGTTTTCGATCATTTCATTTTGTGCTTCATGTCGCTCTGTATTTGATTGATATTTCGTGCGTCCAAATCACTGAGCTCAAGTTACACAGCTCTTGTCAATTTCGCTGCTAGAGAGATAGCTTCTCTAACCATGAGTTAGGATGGATTTAATAAGAGGATATGCTGCTGGCTGTGAGCTGTGCTCTGCCACCAAGCCAGCAAACAGCCAAACAGCACTCCACAAGAGCAATCACTTGATGAGCAATTGCGCGCGTGCCTGTTGAAGAAGCCATGCTACAAGGGGGGCATGGCCTACACAATTCTGTATTGAGAAAATAACGTTGATACGCTTAGAAGTGTTTTCCAATGAATATTTATCTACTCCAATATAGTTCACACGTACCAAGTCTTTTCTTAAAGGGTCCTTGTGTGTATTTCACACACGTAGCGATCTAAGAAAGGAAACGGCAGTTGTGCAGAGTAACGTGCAGGAGCAGGCAGCCAAACAGCACTCCTCGAGAGCACTCACTCGATTGTGAATATTTCCTTTCTGTACAGTAATCCCTGTTTTAAGAAGAAAAAGGGACTTCTCTTCTCAATCCTTCCCCTTCAGGAATCTCTTGAAAGAAAGCCTCTGTGGTGTGGGGTGATTATTGAACTTCAAAAAGGGTTTGTTAAACGCCTTTCCAATCCTAAATTTAAAGATAGGAGCAAGCAATGACCATCAAATAATTCCCAATCCTTACTTCTAAATACAAATAGTCTGGAAAACAATGTTATGCATAAGAAAAGTGTTCAAGAAATGATATGTCAGCATATTCAGGCCGTTTGGGTTGTTTTCAGCATGGGACAAAGTGGCACACTTGAGTTTAGCGCAGTCTCTGGCTTCTCTAGCCTGAGGGTGCAGTTCAAACATTAGCATCAAGAGCTTTTGTGTCCAAATATCTTTGTCTTTTAAAGTCTCTTCTTTCAGAGGACCTGATGCAACTAACAAACAATAAGTTCCTTTCCTCTTAGAATTTCACACATACTCAATTTCTCAGGTGATTCACTCTTCACCTCGGATCCCCCCTCAGCCGGACTCAGATCGCTTGTAATGCAATGCTTGTAGGATTTTCATGTATCCAAATTATGTATCCAATTTCTCTTTTGATTCACGGTTCCCCCCGTATCTCCCTCAACCAGGCTCATATCCGTTTCAATTCAATGTTCAATCAGTCTCCCTCCGCCAGGATCGGACACAATTTAATTTACTTTAACACAAACTTGCTTTAACTAAACGCTCTCAGATGATCTCCCTTGTACGGGCTCAGTCGAACTTCATCTACTTTTTCATTAACTTTCTTTACTTTCGATTGTGCACGGGATTTTGCGTGACCCGTTGCAGGACCACTTAATTTCAAAAGCCTTTGTCACTCTTTCGCTTTTGCCACCTCTCACTCGGATACCTTACAGAGACTTTCAAATGAGAATGCACGTGGTGCCGGATCACTCTGTCTAAGGTATCGGGATCGGCCTTCCCAACTCATCGGCTATGTTGATTTCACTGGCGCTGCTTTGTTGTAGGAGTCAAGGACAGTACCACAGCAGCAGGCGATTCTCCCTGCCTTTATTATCGACGCGGGAGAGGCGCAGGTACCTCCGACACACAAGGCAGGATTCTTCAGCCTGGTTTCCTGCTCTTATGCTTTCTATTCTCAAAGTTTTGTGAAAGTAGCGTTTCCTCGTCGAAAAGGTCAAGGGCACTTTCCTCCTTGCGATCCCCTTCGGTTTTGCTGACTTTTGCCTCATGTTAAACTGCCATCTTGGAACTGCTGTTTCCTCGTGCACTTTGCCTCGCTCAGAGTGTGCTGTCGTGCTCTTCCTTTTATTTGTGTGGGGAAATGTAATGGAAGTCAGGTGTGTGTGATTGCCTGACCCTGCCTGACTATCGTATTGGGAGATGTCAGGTATACAGCTCGGGTCTTAGTCCATTTTCTCTCATAGCGAGCTGTCCGTGAAAAAGTGTTTGTGCTGTGAAGGAGGGGATGGGGGAGTTGAGTTCCTAGGTATCCTACCTAGTAGGATGGGATAATGGTGTTACAGGGAAGGGGATACCGTGTCTCGCCATCTGGTGTCCCACTCCCCGAAGACCCCTCACCCAGGTGATACTCCCGCACTGGTCCACCACCAGGAACTGGATCCAAAAGCAATTGCTGTGTTCTGGCCACTGGATGACAGGTCCCCGGGGACTAGCGGGTGAGACGCCTTCAGGTTTCTAACACCACTCACCCTGTCAACTCCAGTCATGGCTACGACGCCTATGACTAAGCTACGCCAAGCCCCCGTCAAGCTCCGGAGCCTGCCCTTACGACGCCAGCGCCATCCGACCCTCCTCTGCCAGCCTCAGCAGCCATCTGGTCCACCCCCAGGAACTGGATCCAAAAGCAATGGTTGTGTCCTGGCCCCCAGCAGCATACATGCCAACATTCTGTGACCAAAAATCTGTAGGAATCTTAAAGTTTCAAAAATAGTCAGGCGAGGAGGTAAGGATAGGAATAGGGCGCGTCAGAAGCCCATTGTCATTGAATGAGCCCGCCGCCGTGGGTGTATTCAATGACAATGAGGCGCCTGCCACGCCTTCTGCCACCACGCCAGCTCCTGGGAGCCCTTGAAAGACTCCCCCAAATTGGCGTGGTGGGGGGCTAATGGTGCCTTTTGTGAAAGGCACCTGCGGCGGAGGGGCGCCCTTAGCCCACCGCCGTGGGCGCCTTTTACATCAGAAGCCTGCATGCTGCGCCTTCTCCTTCTACGCCAGCTCGGGGAACCCCTTGAAAGACTCCGCCGAGCTGGCGTGGTGGGGGCTAATGGCGCCTTTTGTCAAAGCCACCCGCAGCGGAGGGGCGCATTTGCTGCGCCTTCTCCTGCTACGCCAGCTCGGGGAACCCCTTGAAAGACCCCCCGAGCTAGCGTGGTGGGGGGGCTAATGGCGCCTTTTGTCAAAGGCACCCGCAGCCAAGGGGCGTATTTAGCCCACCGCCGTGGGCGCCTTTAACATCAAAAGCCTGCATGCCGTGCCTTCTCCCACTACGCCAGCTCAGGGAAGTCCTTGAAAGACTCCCCCGAGCTGCCGTGGTGGGGGGCTAATGGCGCCTTTTGTCAAAGGCACCCATGGCGGAGGGGCACATTTAGCCCACCGCCGTGGGCGCCTTTTACATCAAAAGCCTGCATGCAGCGCCTTCTCCCGCTACGCCAGCTTGGGGAAGCCCTTGAAAGACTCCCCCGAGCTGGCGTGGTGGGGGGCTAATGGTGCCTTTAGTCAAAGGCACCTGCGGCGGAGGGGTACATTTAGCCCACCACCGTGGGTGCCTTCGCCATCAAAAGCCTGCATGCCGTGCCTTCTCCCACTACGCCAGCTCGGGGAACCCTTGAAAGACTCCCCCGAGCTTGCGTGGGCAAAAAAAAAAAATATTTTTTATTTTTTACAAAGGAAATCGGTATTTGGTGCCAATAAATTGGTAGGCGGTAGGACTGCTTAAAAAGCGGTATCCTACCGCCTAAATCGGTATGGTTGGCAAGTATGCAGCAGTCATCCTCTCCACTAGCTCCGCAGAGCCTCCAGAAACTCCTTGATGAACCTCTGGACAAAGATTAATCACCAAGCGAATCCGAGGATGACATTCCTCATTCAGCAAAACATTTGCACAACAGAATGCTTGGACTATCAGCATTCCTAGGAGTTCCTCACTGAGATTCTGGCACTCAGATCTTCTGACAGATCGGGATTATAGATCCACTAACATGTCTTGGCAGAGGCTAACAAAATCTGGCAAAAACCCCACACAGTCCAAGCAATTAATAGGAAGCTTAAGGTGCCTCTACAGGCCCCTCGTTTCTGAGAAATTGTCTCATCACAAACTCACAAACACACACTGCGTTTGCCTCTTCAGTGTCACTCTACGCTAAACCTTTTAAATCTGGCAGCTCCTCTTCATCATTATTGAATAAGGAGGACATGTTTTTGGAGACATATGGTCGCAAGGTATAAACCCGGCACTTCAAACAGGCTAATGCAGACACACAAGTGGCGGGAGATGGGCGATTTTCAGGCTTTTCTTCCCACGACAAACAACAAGCTTTTAAATCTGGTATGATAAAGGCCAACTCGTCACTCAGGACCTCCCTGAAGCCTTAGAACACTACATTGATACCCCCAGTTAGAAGCAAGGCGTTGGGTGTTGACATGCCCATGGTAGCTTTGATGCATGCTAACAGATTCTCACAAGAGGTTCAAGAGAGAATAGTAGAGTTGTCTTTTAACGGTCAAGATCTATTCCATCCGTCCACATATGAGGAACTAAACAAGAGGAAAATCTCTACCAGACTGCCAAGTCTCTAGCGATCCTCTCCAAACCGACCCACAAGCCCTCGCAGCAGTTGGCTTTCTTCAAGGGTGCGAGATAGAGGTCATTTGGTGGGTTTAGTGGCTACCTGGACAGGAAAGCCAGAAACCCCAGCAGGTCTCTCAGTGGCCTTAGAAGGAAGCAGCCTCGCTCCTCCTTGAATGGCTACTTCACGAGATCCTTCTGTGCAGCTTCAGCAAACCCAAAGAAGCAATGGCATGACAAGCCAGGTTCACACACCACCAGTCGGCTGCAGGCTCCGCAATCACTTTGCACATAGCAGACTATTTTCTAGGACCCTTGGATGCTACCCATGGTCTCCAAGGTCTCTCAATTCCTGTACACATTCCCTCCTATCCGCCACCTATCCAGATGGGTCCCACCCCTCTTCTGGTAGAGCTCAACAAGCTCCTCTTCTTGGAGACCATGGAAGCTGTTACCCCAGACCAGAGAGGCCTGAGCTTCCATTCCTGTCTATTTTCTGGGCCTAAAATGAACCCAGCAGGCAAATCTAGACCTTTCTGTCTTCAACCTTTTCCTCCCCAATGAAAAATTAGAGATGGCCACGCCTACCGAGATCAAGCGAACTCTAATTTTGCACCGTGGATGTCAAGGACGCATACCTGCACGTTCTCATCTGGGAACCCCATCGGCGATTCCTGAGGTTCTCCATCTGCGTAAGGCATTTCAAAACAGGACTATCCCTTTTGAATTGAACTCAATTCTGAGAGTATTTACAAATCTGATGAGCACTGTCACCAGCTCCCTTCGTTTGGGGATACAAGTCTGCCCATACTTGGACGGTAGGCTGGGCCAAGCCATTTCTGCATGCCAAGCAGCTGCATCAGCTCAAGCATTGACTTCAATCTGGGTTTCTCCATCAACCACCAGAAATCGACTTTAGTCCCTTCAAGGAGACCTACCCTTCAGGGATTTGACTGGGACCCACAGCTGCAAGGATTTTTCCATCCAAGCAGAAGATCTTGGATATCTCAACTTCTTTGAGCCATTTTCAGCAGAGACAGGCTAACTCCACTTGGTAGTTTCATAGAGTCCTAGAGTTGATTGCTGGATACATACTTTATGTTCTGCTAGCACGTCTAAAGATGAGGCGCCTCCAGCTGCACACGCACCAGCTCCTAGAACCAATCTAAGGGGAAACAATAGAACAGTATCCCGATTCCAGCCTTTCTAGGCCAAGATTTGACATGTTGGAGCCAGCTCTCCAACTTGACTCGTGGAATTTCCTTTCAGGACTGGATCGAGAGGGATGGGTAACCACTGGTTGGTGTCTCTTAAAACACATGGCCTGTAATCCCCAGAGGAGAGACATCTCCATATCAACCTCTTTGAGCTTCAGGCTATATTCAACGCCCTGAGAGCCTTTCTGCCAGTACTCAAAGGGAGGAGAGTTCCCATTCTGATCCACAGATCAACCACCATGCCGGGACAATCAGGGAGGAACAAGAATGCCCCCCGCTGTGTTTGTTAGCAATGAGGATATGGGCGTGGGCCCTTGTGAGGAGTCAAAATTGTGAGGCGGGACACAAAGTTTTAGTGTTCACATTAGCTGACATTTTTATTAAACAGAAAGGGGTTGGATAAACGCCTTTCTAACTCTATCCTTAAGAAGTGTTTCCCTGCCTAGAAAACTCAAACTAAAGATCAGTCTGTGTCAAGTCGCTCCAAACTTAGAAACTGTGCTTGTGTCCGAAACATTCTAATCTGATCCTCACACTAGAAACAAACAACTAAGGGTGCAAGAAAATGTCTCTGATTTATGTTTAGCAAAAAGCATTTATAATCAAAATACAAAGATAAATCAAACAAAAAGTGTTTTCCAAGGAGAACCCCTTGGATCCAGAGGGTGGTTCTCTTCCCGTGGATGGTTTAGGTAGAATGGCAAAAGGGTTTCTTTTGAACAACAGTGTCTTGGTATCACAACAGTGCCTCTTTATCCAATAGTTCCTTTTGGTTCTTTATACTAGATTCAGAAATTTCTTGCTCAAAAAATAAATTCCATGACATCGAACACTTTCTTGGTTTCTTTGTAAAAGTTTATGTTGATATGATAAATTCCACAATAAGCTTTCATGTCTTCAGATCTCGTGGCATACTTCTATCCCAGGAATCTTGTCACAGTGTTAAACGTCTTCATACAATCCAAGTGCCTGGTGTATCTACCTACCAGGACTTCTTTCATATGCTTCTCAGATTACCTGTATACTTCCCTGACAGTTATTTTGCAACATGGTTACACTTTCCTCTTTAACTATGGTTGGTCTCCTGGTATGCTCCTCTGCCAGGAATCCTCTTATGGGTTCTTCAGATGCCCTTGTATACTCCCCTGTTAGGTATATTCCCACAGTTTTAGACTTTTCTTTACAGCTTTGATGGATTGCCTGCTATACTTCTCTGGCAGGAATCCCCTTATGGGCTCTTCAGATCTCCTGGTATACTCCCCTGCCAGGTATCTTCTCACAGTTTTAAAGTTCTTATGCAGTTTTAAAATGCCTGCTATATTTGGTTGTCATGACTTCTTTTATGGACTTCTTAGATACCCTGGTATACTCCTCTGCCAGGTATCCTTCCACAATGTTAGAGACTTTATACAACTTTGGTGGATTGCCTGTTATACTCCCCTGCCAGGAATCTTTCTCTGGGGTCCTGCAGATCCCCTTGTATACTTCCCTGCCAGGTATCTTTCCCCAAATGTTAACTGCATGGTGTATTCCTTTTACCAGGACTTCTTAATGATTTCACTGTTCTTTTATTTCACTATGTCACAGCTGCATCAAATGTGTTGTGTTTGAATATGTTTACTTAGGGTAACACTTGCTCCAGCTTTCCCCCAAATTGACATCTCATGCATAGGTATTTGTTCAGGTTTTGTTGCTGCACTTTATCTTGTCAGTATTCAAATATTCTTCTTTTTGAGTATTGATTTAACGAGCCTTTGAGCATTGTCCAAAATAGCAGCCTCACGTAATTCGTTGACTTGATTGCATGCGTTTTGATACGCCCTGGGATCCCCAATGGCTCTGGGCAGACTCACTAGTAGTTTGCAGAGTCTCCAACTTATTGCGTGCCTCTGTGGTGAAGCTTCCTCCTTTTTACACGATGCAGATGCTTCTCTAGCGCTTCCTGCAGCTCCACGTTCACTCGCTGGCTTCCCTCCATGACTAGGACCGTAGAATGCTGCTTCCCAGCACAACCATATTCCTCCAGGAGCTCTGCTGTGGCTCCCAGTGCTTCTACAGTCCTTCAGGTGTGCTTGCTGTGTCTCTCCTTCCTTCACGCCACGCCGGTATGCGTGACTCGCGTTTGCGAGCCGCTGCATGACTGTGTCTGTCTTCTCTCTGTCGGCTTTCTCCTTCAAGGTTTCCCGCACTACTCCTTTGTTGAGTGTGAATGCCATTTTTAAATACCCCACGCACTTTAGGTTCAGCCAAAGAACTAGTCTGCACATTAGGTTTTCAGGCTTTGCTTAGTCTGCATCAACTCCTCCGTCCTTTTCTTCGTCTCTGTACTTGAGGCTTTATGGGAGCTGAAGTCCATAGATGTTATTGAATTTCCAAAAAAGATGTTGTTGAAATGTTTTATGTAGAGAAACATCAGAAATTGGAGATGTTACATGTGTTTTGTGAATGTTTGAGATATAGATAGATGGACTATTGTCTAGAGTGACAGAAAGGAAAGGGTTTCTGATTTTTACAAGAAGGGGGATTTGTAGGATGACAACAGGCTATCTAGAATGTGGGTATTAGGAGGTCTTCAGGAGGAAGGGGAGAATACCTCGTCTCGTCGGATGGAGTCACCACCTCCCCCCGACGGCTGTCTCCTCCCATGTGATCCTCCCTCGTATATCCACCCCCAGGGTCAGTATCGGAGAGCGACTGTCGTCCCCTGGTGACATGGGAGGAGGTCACTGCCGGGTAATCAGTGATGACTCCACCGGATTCATCACACCATCCAGCATCACATTTTTCCTGAAGTCCATTCATCTGCTGGAACTTCTCAATGTGGAGGCCGACCTTCTCAGCAGAATGACATCCAAGGTTCACGAGTGGGAGATCAAGCTCTCAGCCTCAGAGACCGTTTTTGCGCATTCCGCCTAGGTAGAACACTTTGCCACAGCCGAGAACAGCAAGGGTCCCCTCTTCGCCTACAGGTGAGGGATTGGCAGGAACTCCATGTGAGATGCACTTTTGATCAAGTGGGACTTTTTTCGGACTCTGGATGCGTTTCCTACCATTCCCTCTTCTTCCCAGGATTATGGAGAGATTCTCCTTCACCAAGGGCGCCTCTCTACAGATTAAGCAGTTCAAGAAATCAGATAACTTTTTCTCCTTGGCTCACAGGCCTCTAAGGCCACGATTGCCAAGTGGGCTAGTCCCACCCATCAGCCACTGTTATTCCATGTAGAAGTGTGAGCCTCCTAAGGGCATTCTCAGCACAACGTGCCTTGGAATGTTATTAGTAGGGCCGCCACATGGTTTTCACTATCTACTTTCGAAGCACTATTATCTGGACACCAGCTCTAGGGCTGATGTCAGATTTGACCAAACGATCCTTCGCAACCACTTCACTACACAGTAAGGGTTGCCCCTCCCAAGAATACTATTTCTTGCTTGGAAATCTCCCATCAGTATTGAGGAAAGGAGAAGGGACGTTGGAGCAAGAAACCGCTACTGAAGTGACTACTGCACTATTAGTTCACAGTCGGTTTTCCGCCATACAACCCACCCTCTACCACCCGTAAATCGGTAAAATAGTAGTAGTCGATGAGCGGTCAAGGACTGACAGGAAAGGCAGGTGGGAGGAGTCTGGGTGGGTTGGCTCGTCCAGGTACACCCTCGCTTGCCACACATTTAAAGGGGAAGTTCACTCTTTTGCAGTGCAAAATGCTCCAATCCAGTCCCCATGGAACAAACTCCCAACAGTATAGAGGAAAGGGGACTATGGTCTAGAAGTACAGTAGTCACAACAGAGTAATTGTTTTTATTTTACAGATGACACAATTAGATTATCAACTAGGCATTTACATTTTCTAACTGGACACAGTGCTTCCTGCACTTCAGTGCCTTTATGTGATGATTATTCCCTACTGTGACCGCTTTAAAGAGACTACAGCGTCGGTTAGAATGAAAAGCATTTGTCATTTGGGAGTGCCTTGCCTGGAAATGTTGTCCACCTCCGTCATCTGAACTTTAAAGTACAGAGGTATATGGAGGTTAATTGTATTTTCACTGCATAGCTGTGAGTGCAACGCACAGTACATAGCATGCCATTGGGAATCATTCTGTCTTCAATATTTAAGTCTCTCAGACCCTCTTCCCTGTTTTGCCCAAATCCCTACAGAGGGTCTGGTCTTCCTGTTGGCAGCTTTATGGAGGCGTGAACTAATAGTGCAGTAATGTTTTCAGCCCTCTCTGTAAGAGGGCAGTTTATTGGTTGGAACGCCCTCCCCATACTACAGAGGGGGCACTAGAGGTGCTCTAGGTGTGGGGTGGTCCCTGTCTATAGTATGTGCAGTCATGCCCTAACTGGATATAATTATTTTGCTGAAAAGGGTTTGTTTATTGTATGAGGATTTGCATTCATAGGAAAGTGTGTTTGAATTCTCTGCTCGTAGGCAGTAACAGTCTGGAACTCCCAGCCTCCTGCTTGATTACTGCAGCAATAGCATGGAAATAAAGAAACATGTTTCTGCATACAAATCCTTTAAAAGCAGGAATTTACAGAGAGGTTCTTGTTATTTTACACAGGAACTTTTTTTTTAAAAAGTAAATATATATTTTTTATTATGGGCAATATTTGTAAACATTACCTTTTTTGAGAAAACATCTACTTTAATGACCAGCAAATTGCTGGTTCTCTAAATTCCTGGGGAAAGAATGTTTTGTTGGATTGGTGTGCCTGAACTATTTAACTGTAAATGCAGGGTGGTAGAACACCTAACCTAAATCTAAGATGGGAGCAAGCGTCCTTATGTTGTTGTGTCAAAATAAAAGGGTCTATACTAAGAAAAACCTATTGCCAATTCCTTACAACTAATTACAAAAAGAGTGTGGGATAAGGGTTCAATAAAGAAAGAAGTGTTCACATATAATAAGTCAGGATGTGATTGCCAGGGGTCTCCCTTCCCCACGTTTTCAGCATGGGACAAGTTGGGACCTTGGAGCACAGCACACACTCGAACCTTCGCAGCACGAGCTTACAGTTCCGTATCAGCTATAAGATTCTTCGACAGTGAAGTCTCTTTTCAATCAAAAAGTCTCTCGTCTTCGAGGGCTGATGTATCCAACAAACACAAAGTTCTGCTTCTCGTAAACCTTGGGTGATGGATTCACCCCTGGATCCCCTTCACCAAATCGTATTCAACAAATTGATTAAACAGTTCCTTTTCAATTCACTTTGGGTAATAACTCCACCCCGGATCTCCCTTTTTCGGGCTCAGACCCCTTTTTGATATTCACCCCCCTCCTTCGGGATCACTGTGGCTTTTCTTGCAATGCACTTTGGGCTTCAATAATGTGGTTAATAACCACTGAACAGGTTATCATGCCTTGTTCTTTCGAGAGAGGGGCACCTGCTACCTTTTTTGTATTTTTGAAAGGAACTTGGGGTTGTCACCCTAGGTCACCCTAGGTTACCTGGGAGCAACCAGACGTGGACTCCCTGCTCACTGTGCTTAGAGAGGCTCAGCTTCACCTCACTGATGATGCCCAACAAGGCTGAAACACGTGTATGGGGTTGCTGATGGTACTCTTGTTCAGAGAGGAATTGCCACAGCATTTTGGTGCTGGACTGCTCTTGTGGGTGGGACAAAGACTGATATGCAAATGGATATTTCCCATCTGTGAAGGTACAGTGAGCAAAAAGCAATGGCTGCGAACTCTCAATGTGGTTAATAACCACTGAACAGGTTATCATGCCTTGTTCTTTCGAGAGAGGGGCGCCTGCTACCTTTTTTGCACTTTGGGTTTCAATGTCATTTTAAACAGTTCATCGGGCCTTGTCCTTGGTTGTCGGCTTCCCTCTGCCGGGTTCACTCTCGCCAAATTTGACCAAACACTTCACTATGGGACCTTAGACTTCACCCCTTTTCATTGCATCCCTCTGCCGGGTTCACTCCTGCTAATCTTAACCACGAGGGATTCACTCCCCTTTCTTCACAATCATCTGTCGGTCAAAGAGTTTCGACAGCACACAGGATTTTACACGACCCCTGTAGGGCCACTTTGACCTATCTTCGCCTCTTCCCAAAACCTTCTTGTTATGGTAGTCTCTACCTTTGGGCAATCACCCAGAGTTTTCTGTGTGAGCACCCACGTGGTGCCGGATGCCTCTGTTGCAGGTTTTTCCTTCACTTTCTCAAAAATTCCTCACTTTCTCAAAAATTCCTTTAAGCTGTTCAAAGTTCAAATTATCGGTCTGCTACTTTTCGTTTAACAGAGCCCGGTTTCTTATCGACTCCCCCTTGACTCACCAGCTGTGATGAACTGCTTGGCTTTCTTCTCCTTCAAGTCAAGGTTGGTACCACGGAGCCAAGTGTCTCTCCTTGCCTTGGCTATCAGCAGAGGAGGGTCTAGTGTACCATCAACATCTGCTGCAACACACGCTGGCCTTTGTTTGCTGTATTATGCTTCCGTCTGCAGAGGTTTCACGGGCCTTGATAGGAAAGGGCAAGTTTACTTCTTCCCTTGTCACCCTCTCAGTATTCGCCTTTTTTCGCCTCCTTTTGAACTGCCATGTTGAGTTAGCTTTCACGGCGTGCGATCTTCCTTGCTCGGCCCCTGCTCACCCTTTTATCCCTGTGAGGAAAGGAAAGGGCCGTTAGGTGTGTGTGATTTTGGTTAATTGCCTGACTTTGCCTGACCCATAGGTTGCGACCTGTCAGGTGAACAGTTCTAGAATTAGTCTGCTGTCATTCGTTTTGTGCGTAGGTGTTTGTGTCGGAAACGGGGGAGTTAGAGTGTTCGAATGTCCTACGGGGTATAGAGAGGAAGAGCTGTTGTATGGGATTATAGTTCTCTTGCTGGGGGTTTGGGTAAGTTGGGAAGGGTGAGATTGGTAGGGTGTGTGGAAAAAATGTGAATGACCAGGATTCTTTGTCAGAAAATAAACAGGGTGGTTTGTGGGAATGATAGTGTTTTGTCTGAGCAGGTTGGGAATGCAGGAAATGATAATCATAGGGACGGATTGGTAGGGTTTTGTCAAGATTGATTGGATGTTCTGGAAAGAATAATCAAGGGGACTGGAAGAAGAATGACTGGGAGTATTCAGGTAGGAAACAGGGAAACATGGATTCTGGGGAATGGGGTTTCTAAGTGAAACAGGGTGTCTAATGGGTTCACCAGATGCAGAGGGGATGGTGGATTCAAGAAAAGGAGATTCAATGGGTGGATGGGAGGTCGAGTTGATACAGCCCACAAAAGCCTTGAGGACCTCGTCTTCTTCGTCCCTTTCTATGGTAATGTACCACGTATCACCTGGGGCATTCCCCTGAGCGTAACCCCGAGCTCCCCTATCCAGGTGATCCTCCCTAGCTCGTCCACCCCCAGGGGTGGGATCTGAGAGTGCTACCCTTCCCTGGCCACCTGAATAAGGGATTCCTGAGGTCTACTTGGGAGAATACCCTCAGGTTTCTGACACTTGTCAGTGCTTTTGTATCAGGGTCACACCCTTGTCACTTTTCCTTTTACCAGCACCCTTGGCTTTAGGAGCATGCCACTATGAGACCCTCCTTGACTTGGTTAGTGCTTTCACACTGACACATCTGCATTTATTAGCGCTTACGCTTTTGATGTATTTGACTGGGTAAGCGATCCTTCCCTTGACGAAACTGCCTTACTTAGTTCTTGTTCCCTTGGTTTGCTTGATCTATATAACACCGTTGCGTTCATTGCAGTGATTGGCCCACAATTCCCTTGATGTAATTCTTTCATTTTCCCCCCTTCTCTTATGTGCCTCTGTACATACATTATTTCTTACTTGTTTCAGTAGTTAGAACCACAACTCACATAAACAATTTCTTCAGTCTCTGGATTACTTTAGTTCACCTCCAGGCTTCGATTCCCACATCCTCAACTCCCCCCACCATGTCCCTCAAGCTTTCTTTGCTTCTCTTCTTGCTGTTTCAGCAAGGCAGGATGGTCAGGGCTCATGAGTGAACCCTACTCCCTGTGTGTGTGTGTGTGTGTGTGTGTGTGCGCATGCGCATGCGCTGTGTGTGTAAACAGTGTGTGCGTTTGGGTGAGATGGAAACCTAAGCAGCTCAAGCCACCCTATATCTCTGTAATCTACACAGTCTCTAGTCATACTGCTCCCACTTATACTGACACACAATGCCACCCCAAACAATGCCCACACAAAAAATATATACTGTGAGACAGGCATGGTATCAAGAGAGATGACACAGACAACAGATGTGTAGTCCTAAACAAAACCTTATTAATGATCCGGATGGTGTAACGTCCAACTTGCCCTATACTATAGTGGGATTGTCCCTACCTAAAGAAACTAAGGACAGTCTGTGCCTGTAAGTCCAAAATATAAGTTTGCTGTGTCAAAATATATGCTTGCCCTCACAAATACAACTAAACATGGTGTGGAAATCTTCATAGCAAACATTAAGGGGTTGATTCATGGAAATAATGTGCGCCGAAAATTCCCGCGCAGAGGTGCCAAAACGTGTGAATCGCAGGAAAAGTGCGAAAATCGCAGTGCAAGTGTGAAAATCGCAGGGAAACCAGCGCACAGCGATTCATGGAAGTCTGTGCGCGAGAAAAACATTGGAAGCGCGCTAAAAATGTGCACATCACAAAAGTAGGCGGAACACGGGGCGTAACACTCAGAACGGGGAACAACGCGTGAAAATATGGGCGTCACAGGGGAAGTACAGGAGGCAAGTGCGCGGAACGCCCACACGCTTGCCTACAACCCGTATTCATGGAATCGAATAGGGCAAACCAGCACACGGTCAAAGACGCGCTCAGGGCCAAACAAGTACGCCACAAGAAAGCAGGCGGTAGCGTCCCTGTGCCTGAAAAAAAATGTGCGCCAAAATGTGCGATAACAAAAAGCACCCATATACAGCCATGATGAATGGTCCATACAGTGGCCTTCTAGGACAAATGAGGTGCAAAGGGGTACCGACAAACACGGACACCCGCTGTGTGAAAAATAGCATGTGCGTGTGTACCTGGGTGCGCGGGAAGTTCCACACGCGATTGGCCTGGGTACGTGTACTTCGGGATGCGCGGGAACTTCCACACGCGATTGGCCTGGGTACGTGTACTTCGGGGTGCGCGGGCAGTCCCACACGCGATTAGCCTGGGTACGTGTACTACGGGGTGCGCGGGAAGTTCCACACGCGATTAGCCTGGGTACGTGTGTTTCGGGGTGCGCGGGACTTTCCACACGCGATTAGCCTGGGTACGTGTGTTTCGGGGTGCGCGGGAAGTTCCACACGCGATTGGCCTGGGTACGTGTACTTCGGGGTGCGCGGTAAGTTCCACACGCGATTTGCCTGGGTACGTGTACTTCGGGATGCGCGGGAAGTTCCACACGCGATTGGCCTGGGTATGTGTACTTTGGGGTGTGCGGGAAGTCCCACACGCGATTAGCCTGGGTACGTGTACTACGGGGTGCGCGGGAAGTTCCACACGCGATTAGCCTGGGTACGTGTGTTTCGGGGTGCGACGGGAAATTCCACACGCGATTGGCTCGGGTACGTGTGTTTCGGGGTGCACGGGAAGTTCCACACGCGATTGGCCTGGGTACGTGTAGTTCGGGGTGCGCGGGAAGTTCCACACGCGATTGGCCTGGGTATGTGTATACCGAGGTGCGCAGGAAGATTCACACGTGGTTTCAGCAGGGTACGTGTATTTAGGTGGTGCCGGGGAATGCTACACGTGATTTGGCCGTGTGGGTCCTCCCAGGTGTTCCCTCTACACCCTCCACGGCCCCTGCAGGCAGCCCACACCACAGGGGACTACCCTGCACCCCTGCTCATGTCCCACAGGCAACCCATCCACCATGGCCATGCCCCCCAGCCAACCCACATGTCACCTTGCACTACTGATCACCAACACATGTCTCCCAGCACCCCCAACCCCAGCATCCAGGAGCACCCTCCACCAGGCCACCACTCATGTCCCCCTGCACCCTCACCCCCCAGCAGTGCAGGGGCAGCCTCCACCAGGCCCCCACTCATGTCTCCCACCACCCCCACCCCCCAGCAGTGCAGGGGCAGCCTCCACCAAGCCCCCACTCATGTCTCCCTGCACCCCCACCCAAAAAGCCACCAGGGGCAGCCTCCACCAGGCCCCCACTCATATCTACCACCACCCCACCCCCCAGCAGTGTAGGGGCAGCCTCCACAAGGCCCCCACTCATGTCTACCACCACCCCCACACCCCAGCAGTGCAGGGGCAGCCTCCACCAGGCCCCCACTCATGTCTCCCTGCACCCCCACCCCCAGCCACCAGGGGCACCCTCCACCAGGCCCCCACTCATGTCTACCACCACCCCCACCCCCCAGCAGTGCAGGGGCAGACTCCACCAGGCCCCCACTCATGTCTACCACCACCCCCACCCCCCAGCCACCAGGGGCAGCCTCCACCAGGCCCCCACCCATGTCTACCACAACCCCCACGCCCCAGCCACCAGGGGCAGCCTCCACCAGGCCCCCACTCATGTCTCCCTGCACCCCCACCCCCCAGCCACCAGGGGCACCCTCCACCAGGCCCCCACTCATGTCTACCACCACCCCCACCCCCAGCAGTGCAGGAGCAGCCTCCACCAGGCCCCCACTCATGTCTACCACCACCCCCAACCCCCCGCCACCAGGGGCAGCCTCCACCAGGCCCCCACTCATGTCTCCCATCGCCCCCGCCCCCCAGCCACCAGGGGCAGCCTCCACCAGGCCCCCACTCATGTCTCCCTGCACCCCCACCCCCCAGCCACCAGGGGCAGGCTCCACCAGGCCCCCACCCATGTCACCCACCACCTCTACCCCCCAGCCACCAGGGGCAGCCTCCACCAGGCCCCCACCCATGTCTCCCACCACCCCCACCCCCCAGCAGTGCAGGGCAGCCTCCACCAGGCCCCCACTCATGTCTCCCACCACCCCCACCCCTCAGCCACCAGGGGCAGCCTCCACCAGGCCCCCACTCATGTCTCCCATCACCCCCACCCCCCAGCCACCAGGGGCAGCCTCCACCAGGCCCCCACTCATGTCTACCTGCACCCCCATCCCCCAGCCACCAGGGGAAGGCTCCACCAGGCCCCCACCCATGTCTCCCACCACCCCCACCCCCAGCAGTGCAGGGGCAGCCTCCACCAGGCCCCCACTCATGTCTACCTGCACCCCCAGCCACCAGGGGCAGCCTCCACCAGGCCCCCACAATCTAGATCCCTGGCCCTTATGGTCAGCCTCCAAATGCCAAACACCCACCCGAGTATTGCATCCACCCACTTAGAAATGGCAAAACATGATAGAACCCCAATTGCAAATTTAGAAATGAACACATGTCCGTCACATACACCCAATGGGTGTCAGTGAATGTCAAAACCCATATCATGATATGCATGAAACCAATGAGATGATACTACACATTGAAGTTTGAAGAAAAAATATGTATTAAACGCAACATAAATTGAATCAAAAATAAAGAAACAATAATGGAAATTTTTTTTTAAAAAACCAGCAGGTACGTGAAAAAATGCAAAACCACAAATCATAATGCAAACGAAAGGTGTCCAAAGTCACAGTCCACAAAAGTTAATCCAATGGAAAATTTAAATCGAAAAACCATTGCTCCATGGGGAAATCATAAAAAAAATAAAAATCCAAAAGTCAACTATGTACAGATAATCAATCCAGGGTCCATGATCCCAACTGAATAAATGAAACCTATCTAATAACACTACCTAAAAAAATAAACTATATACAAAAATGTGGGCCATTGTCCAAAAAAAATGCTAAACCAAAGGAAACCTAACACTAACTACAGAACTATTTACAAGGGCAGCGGGCTAGTCCGACGGCTCACTTCGGGATGTTCTGGGCTAGGGAATCATCGAACTCCTGCTCACTGTCCCGGAGATGCTCCTCCTCCATGGCCCCGAGGGTCCGCAGGGCCGTCCACATGTTCCCCCCAAACTCCCTGCGGATAGCCTCGAGGCACTCGGCACGCCTCAGGGCCCTCCGCATGGAGTTCTCAGCCCTGACCATCGTGAGCCGTGCCTCTTCCGCCCGCTGCCGCTCCGCATCTATGGCGTGGCCCAACCGCTGCCACACGGAAGACACTTCCCGTCCTGGGTCCTCCTGCCCTCCGGCCGATGCCTGCCCCTCCGATGTCGAAGGCCCCGAGCCATCATGGCTCCCACCACGTTGCTGCTGCACCTCTGCCCGTGCACTGCCTCCTGCTGCCTGCACATCCTCCGCTGGCTGGGGTGCAGTCGTTGATGTGGCCAACCCTGCTGGACGTCCGACTCCCGACTGTGGCAGGGATGCCTCCTCCACCAGCCTGGCCGCACCGTCAGAGGCAGATCCACAGGGAACCCAGGTGACTGATGGGTGGGAAGATGGCACGGAGGACGACTGGCGCATAGGGGGTTCAGTTGAGGAGGGAATCGTAGCAAGCCCCATCAAACGGAGGAATCCGGCCTGGGTGACCTGTCCCAGTAGGCCGACGCAGTCAACGAGCCATTCGAGATGACGTGCAGTCTCCTCATGAAAAGACTGCAGGTCACCTCGCATGGCCCGTTGACGCAACACCACACCAGTCAGGACAGGCTTAACCCGGACCCGGATAGCCACGTCCGCAGGCAGAGGAAGGCCAGTTGTCGTGAGCTCATCCCCTGCTTGAAAACGGGTCTGGACGTAGGCATCCCTGCTGGTGCAAGATGATGCAGTGACACGATCAGGGACAGGATTGCACACAGGCACCTCCACGGCGACCTGTGCTGCCTCCTGTCCCTGGTCCTGCACTGCACCACTAGCACCAGTGGAATCCCCACCTCCAGACCCCGTCTCTGTTGCTTGCACGGCCTCCTCCTCCACCAAACCCCCCACCAACCTGGGTGACTCCGTGCCATCTTCCCCCGTTGGGCCCTGTGGGGTCCCAGCTGCCCCTTCTGCTGCCGAGGAGTCCAACTCGGTCCTCCGCTTCTTGGACCTCCCCCCGGCAGCTGCGGCCAGGGACGCGGCACCGGACTCCTCACTCCCCGACGAGATCACAACCTGGGAGGGGAGCCGGGCCTTGCGTCTCCGGCTGGCGGTGCGATCCCTGCCGCTGTGCTCCACAGCACCTTCTCCGCCCTCTTCATCAGTTGACGCTGCAGACAGGGAGAAATGAAACACAGGCATCAGGGCACTGTACAATGGACACATACACACATGACAGTTGCACATGAGTGGCATTGGCAAACCTCAGACATGGCATCACCATCGACAACACACATGTCATTTCTACATGCACACATGAGCCATACCACAGCCACATCGCAACTGCCAGCACCATCCATACACATACAACAGCATGAGCAGGCAAAGGTGAGCCAGACATCACATACAACGCAGGGAGTGCACTACACATGCACGCACACCACCACACTTGCATGCATGTGTACACCTCAGCCAACTGTCACAGTGTTCCGATGGGCATCCATGTCACATCTGCCAATCGGGCTTCCACATCCCGCTGTCACATGCATCCATGTTGCATCACTGTTGCACCCTTGTCAAATACACACACATGCACATGTACACAGTGCTGATACATGCAGCTGAAAACAACATACATTCGTGACATCACGACCATGCCTACTTACATACACATTCATCCAAACATGTGTGCCCATGCAACTGCATTTGGCATGCAAGCCTACACACACAAGCACCATCCATGTCTCACACATGACAGCCCTCGCATGTGTTAGCCGCACGGCCCTGTACACCCCCACCCATACTTGACCCCATACAAACATATGTGCAACCGGCACACTACTGGCACATCACCACACGCACAGCTTACAATCATGATGCATGTACACTTACCGCTCGACTCCAGACGGGTCTGCCTCTCAAGGACCTGGACGTGGAGCGCTGGGGATATGCGTTCCAGGACCCTCATCTGATCTTCCGACAAGTGGCCCCGGTGCCCCTTAGCATCCGCTGCCTTCAAGAGGCGCCGGGCCTTGTTCAGGGTCCTGGACCTGAAGTCCTCCCAGCGCTTCTTGACTTGTTGGAAGTCGCGGGCTGCCACCCCCTCCGCGTTGATGGCAGTCACGATGTCGGTCCAGATCCGAGTCCGTCCTTCCTTGTCGGCGCGCACCCTTCCGTAGAGGGCATCATACTGCCCCAGGACTTGCTCGACTAGGACACCAACTTCCCTGGCACTGAAGCTGGTGCCCCTCTGCCTCTCTGGCCGGGGGTTGTCAGTGGTGCCAGATGTTGCAGTGCCCGACATGACAACCCCAGAGGCAGGAGTGGGTGGGCAACTGGGTCCTGGGGCTGGGCTGTGGAGCGATGGAATCCCAGTCGGGAGTCTTCGGTTCCAGCAGGGGTGGTCACAGCAACAGCACCCCTGGCTGATGTGCAGGCAGCAAATGGCAGGGCACGTGGGCAGCAGGCAGTCAGGCAGCAGCAGATGGCAGGTGGGAGCATGCTCGGGGCTCTGGGGGGCAGTAATTCGGCCTTGTGGGCAGGAGCGTGGTCTTCCGTGTGCTTACGCGTGGCCAGCTTGATACGGAGTGATTTTGCACGTGAAAATCCTGCACGTCTGCGTATAAATCGAAGAAAGGCCCTTAGCGCGTATGCACGACAGCACGCATATGCGATCTCATTGGACCAAAGGCCCTTAGCGCGTGAGCGTGTCTGTGACGTGATGCGCGCGGGTTTTTCCCTCATAACACGTGATGACAGAGCACACGTGGATTTCCACCAATTGTGTGTGAAACTTCCCGCTCACCCCGAAACACACGTACCCTGGCTAATCGCGTGTGGAACTTCCTGTGCACCCCGAAGTACACGTACCCAGGCCAATCGCGTGTACGCTCACTTCCCTCCGATTACACGCGATGACACTCGGACGTGCAGTTTTACCACGTGTGCTCTGTCATCACGTGTAATGAGGGAAACACCCGTGCGCGTCACGTCACAGACGCGCTTACGCGCTAAGGGCCTTTGGTCCAATGAAATTGCATATGCGTGCCGACGTGCATACGCGCTAAGGGCCTTTCCTCGATTTACATGCAGACGTGCAGGATTTTCACGTGCCAAATCACTCCGTATCAAGCTGCCCATGCGTAAGCACACGGAAGACCACGCTCCTGCCCACAAGTCCGAATGACTGCCCCCCAGAGCCCCGAACACGCTCCCACCTGCCATCTGCTGCTGCCTGACTGCCTGCTGCCCACGTGCCCTGCTATTTGCTGCCTGCTCATCAGCCAGGGGTGCTGTTGCTGTGACCACCCCTGCTGGAACCGAAGACTCCCGACTGGGATTCCATCGCTCCACAGCCCAGCCCCAGGGCCCAGTTGCCCACCCACTCCTGCCTCTGGGGTTGTCATGTCGGGCACTGCAACATCTGGCACCACTGACAACCCCCGGCCAGAGAGGCAGAGGGGTGTCATGATCTCTGCTTCCAAAAGGTCAGGGTTTTCCCAACTCCCTTGGAAGCAGATCCATAACCCAGGTTCCGAGGGCCAACCAGTCCCAATTGGGACCTTTTGGACCCAGTCCTGGCGCGAGTGGCACCAGGCTCATAAATATGCCCAGTCCCAGCGCTGGAAGCGCCGGGCTCATAATGCTTGGGTGGACTTACCTGCAGCAGACCATGCTGCTTACTTGCCTGCCAGTTGAGCCTCTGATCCTCTTCTGTTTGGAACTACTTTTCCTGTTGGGTGGGGCAGGAGCCACTCCCTAGGTTCAGAACACTGGAACTCTTCTGGAAAGCAGGAACTCTTTTCTTACCTAGGTGTGGCTGTGGAAGGAGACATCTAAGCACTACAGGAGGCTATTTAAACCACACCCGATGGATGAATCTTGCTTTGCGTTATTCTGCATCCTCTGCAGCAGAACGCTCATCGTGTCTTCTGCATCTGATCCTGGGCCTAAGGAAAAAGGCTTACCATCCTGAATCCAGTCTTCAGCAACACCTATAAAGACAAGAAAGAACAGGTTAGCATTACGGTCTTCAGTGACAGCGCTTCACTTACCTGATCCATCGGCTGTCATCAACGCCTCGCGCTGCATTCCGGCATCTGAAAGACAAAGGTTTACCTACTCTTCGTGCGCTCCGGAGGTCTTCGCACTGCATTCCGGCCTCTGAAAGACAAAAGCTTACCAACTCTTCGCACACTCCGGAGACCTTCGGCGCTGCAACCCGCATCTGAAAGACAAAACAAGGTGTGTTTAAAGACATTGGGGAACTTTAATACTCACGTGCCATTACTCCTTTCCACATCTAACCCAGTGGGTATTCCGGCACCCTGCAGCCGCTCCGAACTTGTACCTGCAAAATAAAAATACAGTTAGAGCGCATCGTGAAGCAGGCAACAAGCGCTTACTTACGTGCTTCCAGGCGCTTCAATTCATCACACGGGCTCCATCTTCAACTCACTTCAGCCCGTCATCCGCCATCGCCGGAACCCTGCAAAACAAGAGACATCATTACTAAAGACTTTTAAAGACATTAGAATTACTCGAAACTTACCGTTCGTGCAGTAAACGACAGACAGCAGTCCTCTGAAGTCAAGAGGCCTGCTCCCCTTATCCAGTGAAGAAACTGGTTACAGCACCCTGCCCCGAGGCAGATGGAGAGCACGGCGTTCACTTACCTAAGGTGAGAGCGTTGACCTTTGGGGTTCTACAGGAGAAGAGAAAGGGAAGAAGAGAGAGACATTCAATAACCTAGTTCATTAATCCCATATTTTCTATCTGCAGACATCTTACCCTTCGAGTCAGACATACAGTGCACAGAGGTCCAGCCCAAAGAGCCAGCCGTGTGTTACACATCACCTTTGAAGATACGGTATACGCCCAGTCAAGACCGGCGCCTCTACGGGAATCAGGTGAGCGTTACAGAACGTAAAGCCTACCGCAAAACTCCCGTCCAGGCGCTATGGAAACCTCGGATACCGACCAGCTAGCCCAGTTACTTGGGGAACTAAGGGCAGAAGTGCATGCAGCCCGTCAGGAAACGAACGCTCTAAGAAGGGAATTGATTATTTCCAAGGAGCGAACAGATGATCTCGCTAGACAATTGCTACAGTCACAAGCCGGACAGACCCCATTACCCGCATCTGGGGGAAATCTTCCTTCTACATCCTCTATGAATCCAGTGCAGATCAACCTACCTGGGAATGTACCTCTGGCTCCGCCCGAACGATTTTCTGGTGACCCAAAGAGGTTTGCAATATTTATCAATCAGTGCCGGTTGCATTTCTTATGCCGGCCAGCAGCCTTTCCAACTGATCAAGCTAAAGTAGCTTTTGTGCTTTCGTACCTTAGTGGCAATGCGGCAGACTGGTCGATCCCTCTAGTAAATCAAGATGATCCGGTCCTCCATGATTTTCAAGCTTTTCAGCTCAGTATGGAAAAACTGTTCGCAAGACATTCACAGGGGCAGGCCTTGGACAATGAGCTTCTTTCGTTGCGACAAGGTAATCAAGACCTTTTGGCTTATATTGCGTCTTTCAACAGACTGATAGTGGAAACTCAATGGCCTGAGGACAAAAGGATTACGCTGTTTTATAGAGGTCTACGTGGAGAGCTCAAAGATGTGTTAGCCCAAGTAGTGAATCCCCCACAAGATTGTTCGGACTATATAGACTTAGTCGTTCAAATAGATCACAGACTGCAGAACAGGAAGGCCGATCGTTCCAAGTTTGATGCTCGAGTATTTTCCAAACCGCCAACTCCTTCCAAAGGAGTAGACTCCGGGGAACCCATGCAAATAGGGGGCCTGAAAGGTCCTCTAACACAAAAGGAGCGGGAAAGGAGAAAACAGTTGCAATTATGCCTCTATTGCGGAAACTCAGGGCACTTTCTTCGAGACTGTCCGGTGAAACCTGCCAAGAAGGCAGTAGGAGCTGCAGTTACCAAAGTTACAAACTCTGAGCAGGGAAACGACCTCGCCCGACAAGAATAGAGGTCCTCTTGCCGAGCGTGAAAACCAGTTCCGTGACCTCGCATTTCGTGATACCTATGGTCCTCATTAGCCCTGATAATCCGGATCGATTACATGCAATTGAAGCTTACGTCGACAGCGGTGCCATCGGCAATTATGTGGATCATGAAATGGTTTTGAGGATGAATCTAACTCTTTGTCCCAAGGCTGTAAAGGACGTCATTACTACGGTGGATGGAACGGAGATAGCCTCCGGACCAGTAACGCATACCACTCAAGAAGTGACGTTAGTAAGTCAAGATGGACACCATGAGAAGATCGTGTTTGATGTGATCAAGGCTCCTCAGTTTCAGATTATTCTAGGAATACCTTGGTTAGAGAAACACAATCCTCTGATCGATTGGCGAGCAAGAACGGTCCAGTTTCCAGAATGTGTCTCTACTTGTCACCCTCCACCTGGTGTTGCACTGGCAGCAATTTCTTCAGAGACTCCCCAGTTACCTCCCGAATACCTAGAATATCAAGATGTTTTCCGGAAGGATCAGGCTAACTCTCTACCTCCTCATAGGTCTTTTGACTGCCAGATAGACCTGATACCTGGATCTACTCCTCCGTGTAGTAGAATTTATGCCCTCACCGAGCCTGAGAACCTTCACCTTCGACAATA
The DNA here is from genome assembly GCF_040938575.1 of Ambystoma mexicanum. Classification (NCBI taxonomy): domain Eukaryota; kingdom Metazoa; phylum Chordata; class Amphibia; order Caudata; family Ambystomatidae; genus Ambystoma; species Ambystoma mexicanum. The sequence continues at coordinate 581,847,491 of NC_090935.1, forward strand.
CCTGGATCAATACCTGGCAAATGGGTTTATTCGTCCTTCCAAGTCCCCTGCTTCTTCAGCTTTGTTCTTCGTTCCAAAAAAGGAAGGAGACCTTAGAACTTGTATAGATTATCGCTCCCTGAACCAGATCACCGTCAAGAATAGATATCCGTTACCTTTGATCCCTGAACTCCTGGACCAAGTCAGAAAAGCATGCATATATACAAAGCTGGATCTTAGAGGAGCCTACCACTTGGTACGAGTAAAAGAGGGCGATGAATGGAAGACGGCCTTCCGCACCAAATATGGGCTATTTGAATATCAGGTCATGCCCTTCGGACTTTGCAATGCCCCGGCCGCCTTTCAATATTTTATGAACGATGTCCTCAGAGAGCTCATAGATGTGTGTGTTGTTGTTTACATTGACGACATCCTCGTTTATTCTTCATCGGAATCTGAACATCGGGAACACGTGAAAATGGTCCTCGAAAGATTGCGTCAACACAAACTTTTCGCTAAGTTGGAAAAATGTGTTTTCAACGTGACTGAAGTTGAATTCTTGGGATTCATATTATCACCTAGCGGAGTGCCTATGGATTCAAAGAAGGTCGATGCAGTTCTAAAATGGCCATCACCATCCTCTGTAAAAGGTGTGCAAAGCATGTTAGGCTTCGCTAACTTTTACCGCAGGTTTATCCCTGAATTTTCTCGGATAGTCCAGCCCATCACTGCCTTGTTAAAGAAAAACAAACGTTTTGAATGGTCTACCGAGGCGGAACAAGCTTTCCAGGATTTGAAGACTAGATTTATCTCTGCACCAATCTTAAAACACCCTCGCCCCTAACTCCCCTACATCGTGGAAACTGATGCTTCAAGCCTTGCCATGGGGGCAGTTCTATCACAAAAGGACCCGGTAACCAATCAGTTGCATCCCGTGGCATTTTGGTCCCGCAAATTCTCGCCTCCTGAAATCAATTACACGATTACTGACAAGGAACTTCTGGCTATCAAGTCTGCCTTTAAGGCTTGGCGGCATTATCTGCTGGGGGCCCGACACACCGTTACTGTGATTACGGATCACCGAAACCTGCAATATTTGAAAACCTCAAAAGCCCAATCCTCTAGACAACTCCGTTGGGCATTATTCTTTGCCGAGTTTGACTTCATAATTACCTATCGACCTGGTACAAAAAACGGTAAAGCTGATGCCCTTTCTCGGATGGGAGTGGAAGAACACTTGATCAACCCTAAACCTGTACCAATCATTCCCGAACAAAGAATTCTGGGTGTAATCGCCACACAATCCATAGAGGAAGTTAAGGATGAAGCCAGGCAACTTGTAACTCCAGCAGACATACAGAATTGGCATCTGCAGGGAAAGGACTTTGCAGTAAAGGACAACTTATTGTATTTCCAAGAACGATTATACCTGCCCAGCACAGATTTACAGTAAAAAGTAATCTCTTGTTATCACGATTCTTTAATGGAAGGACATCCCGGTATGGCCAAGACCTCAGAAAAAATCAAGCGCTACTTCTGGTGGCCGTCTTGGAAAAAAGATATCAGAGACTTTATAATGTCCTGTGGAGTATGCGCCCAAAACAAGAGTCAAAAGGAAAGACCAGCAGGCCTCTTACGCCCTATTGACATCCCACCTCGCCCTTGGCATACGCTTTCTATGGACTTCATCACCGATCTACCTCCATGCTCCGGATACAATACGATTCTAGTAATCGTGGACTTATTCTCCAAGATGGCGCATTTCATTCCGCTCAAGGGCTTGCCAACAGCAGCAACTCTGGCCCGAGAATTTCTCGAAAACATCGTCCGACTGCACGGTTTTCCTTCGGTTCTAATTTCGGATCGAGGTAGTCAATTTATTTCTCATTTTTGGCGAAGTTGCTGTCGGTCGGCTCAAATTGATGTGAGACTATCGACCAGTCACCACCCTCAGACCGACGGACAAACCGAGAGGACCAATCAAACTCTGGAACAGTATTTACGCTGCATGCTGCAACAAACTGAAAAAACTTGGAACGACATCCTTTGGATAGCCGAATATGCCTACAACAACTCTGTCCATTCGGGAACTGGGAAAACCCTGTTTTTTCTTTTATACGGCAGTCACCCTCGAACCTCGGAGTTGGATCCCCTCCAAGATCTTGAAACACCAGCAGTTGACTACCTGCATTCTACAATCACTCAAGCCTTTAAGGAAGCTGTTTCTCACCTTCAAAGGGCTAAAGAACAATACAAGAAAGGAGCAGATCAACATCGGAAGGAAGCCCCTCAATATCAAGTAGGGGATCAAGTCTGGTTATCCACCAAATATCTACCTCTAAAAGGGCCACGCACATTCAACCCAAGATACCTTGGTCCCTATTCCATCACTACCATAGTAAACCCAGTAGCGGTCAAGTTGGACTTGCCCCCGCACATGAAGATACATCCGGTCTTCCACGTCTCTCTATTAAAACCCGTGCAACCTCAAACCCGACTAACTAAATCTCCAAAACCCATCCTAGTTGATGGAGAACTCGAGTTTGAAGTCAAAAGCATTTGGACTCCAAGATCTCCAAATCTAAACTATTTTACCTAATTGACTGGAAAGGCTACGGCCCCCAAGAGAGATCCTGGGAACCTGCTGAATATGTCCACGCTCCTCGCCTAATCAAAAGATTTCACTGAACATTTCCTGACAAGCCAAAACCCCCGGGGAAGCCCGGTTTGGGAGGGGCCTTGAGGGGGGGTACTGTCATGATCTCTGCTTCCAAAAGGTCAGGGTTTTCCCAACTCCCTTGGAAGCAGATCCATAACCCAGGTTCCGAGGGCCAACCAGTCCCAATTGGGACCTTTTGGACCAGTCCTGGCGCCAGTGGCACCAGGCTCATAAATATGCCCAGTCCCAGCGCTGGAAGCGCCGGGCTCATAATGCTTGGGTGGACTTACCTGCAGCAGACCATGCTGCTTACTTGCCTGCCAGTTGAGCCTCTGATCCTCTTCTGTTTGGAACTACTTTTCCTGTTGGGTGGGGCAGGAGCCACTCCCTAGGTTCAGAACACTGGAACTCTTCTGGAAAGCAGGAACTCTTTTCTTACCTAGGTGTGGCTGTGGAAGGAGACACCTAAGCACTACAGGAGGCTATTTAAACCACACCCGATGGATGAATCTTGCTTTGCGTTATTCTGCATCCTCTGCAGCAGAACGCTCATCGTGTCTTCTGCATCTGATCCTGGGCCTAAGGAAAAAGGCTTACCATCCTGAATCCAGTCTTCAGCAACACCTATAAAGACAAGAAAGAACAGGTTAGCATTACGGTCTTCAGTGACAGCGCTTCACTTACCTGATCCATCGGCTGTCATCAACGCCTCGCGCTGCATTCCAGCATCTGAAAGACAAAGGCTTACCTACTCTTCGTGCGCTCCGGAGGTCTTCGCACTGCATTCCGGCATCTGAAAGACAAAAGCTTACCAACTCTTCGCACGCTCCGGAGGCCTTCGGCGCTGCATCCCGCATCTGAAAGACAAAACAAGGTGCGTTTAAAGACATTGGGGAACTTTAATACTCACGTGCCATTACTCCTTTCCACATCTAACCCAGTGGGTATTCCGGCACCCTGCAGCCGCTCCGAACTTGTACCTGCAAAATAAAAAGACAGTTAGAGCGCATCGTGAAGCAGGCAACAAGCGCTTACTTACGTGCTTCCAGGCGCTTCAATTCATCACACGGGCTCCATCTTCAACTCACTTCAGCCCGTCATCCGCCATCGCCGGAACCCTGCAAAACAAGAGACATCATTACTAAAGACTTTTAAAGACATTAGAATTACTCGAAACTTACCGTTCGTGCAGTAAACGACGGGCAGCAGTCCTCTGAAGTCAAGAGGCCTGCTCCCCTTATCCAGTGAAGAAACTGGTTACAGCACCCTGCCCCGAGGCAGATGGAGAGCACGGCGTTCACTTACCTAAGGTGAGAGCGTTGACCTTTGGGGTTCTACAGGAGAAGAGAAAGGGAAGAAGAGAGAGACATTCAATAACCCAGTTCATTAATTCCATATTTTCTATCTGCAGACATCTTACCCTTCGAGTCAGACATACAGTGCACAGAGGTCCAGCCCAAAGAGCCAGCCGTGTGTTACACATCACCTTTGAAGATACGGTATACGCCCAGTCAAGACTGGCGCCTCTACGGGAATCAGGTGAGTGTTACAAGGAGCACCAGCTTCAGTGTCAGGGAAGTTGGTGTCCTGGTCGAGCAAGTCCTGGGGCATTATGATGCCCTCTACGGAAGGGTGTGCACCGACAAGGAAGGACGGACTCGGATCTGGACCGACATCGTGACTGCCATCAACGCGGAGGGGGTACTTCCAACAAGTCAAGAAGCGCTGGGAGGACTTCAGGTCCAGGACCCTGAACAAGGCCCGGCGCCTCTTGAAGGCAGCAGATGCTAAGGGGCGCCGGGGCCACTTGTCGGAAGATCAGATGAGGGTCCTGGAATGCATATCCCCAGCACTCCACATCCAGGTCCTTGAGAGGCAGACCCGTCTGGAGTCGAGCGGTAAGTGTACATGCATCATGATTGTAAGCTCTGCGTGTGGTGATGTGCCAGTAGTGTGCCGGTTGCACATATGTTTATGGGTGGGGGTGTACAGGGCCGTGCGGCTAACACATGCAAGTGCTGTTATGTGTGAGACGTGGATGGTGCTTGTGTGTGTAGGCTTGCATGCCAAATGCAGTTGCGTGGGCACACATGTTCGGATGAATGTGTATGTAAGTAGGCATGGTCGTGATGTCACGCATGTATGTTGTTTTCAGCTGCATGTATCAGCACTGTGTACATGTGCATGTGTGTGTATTTGACATGGGTGCAACAGTGATGCAACATGGATGCATGTGACAGCGGGATGTGGAAGCCTGATTGGCAGATGTGACATGGATGCCCATCGGAACACTGCGACAGTTGGCTGAGGTGTACACATGCATGCAAGTGTGGTGGTGTGCGTGCATGTGTAGTGCACTCCCTGTGTTGCATGTGATGTCTGGCTCACCTTTGCCTGCTCATGCTGTTGTATGTGTATGGATGGTGCTGGCAGTTGCGATGTGGCTGTGGTATGGCTCATGTGTGCAAGTTGAAATGACATGTGTGTTGCTGATTGTGATGCCATGTCTGAGGTTTGCCAATGCCACTCATGTGCAACTGTCATGTGTGTATGTTTCCATTGTACAGTGCCCTGATGCCTGTGTTTTATTTCTCCCTGTCTGCAGCGTCAACTGATGAAGAGGGCGGAGAAGGTGCTGTGGAGCACAGTGGCGGGGATCGGACCGCCAGTCGGAGACGCAAGGCCCGGCTCCCGTCCCAGGTTGTGATCTCGTTGGGGAGTGAGGAGTCCGGGGCCGCGTCCGAGGCCACAGCTGCTGGGGGGAGGTCCAAGAGGTGGAGGTCGGAGTTGGACTCCTCGGCAGCAGAAGGGGCAGCTGGGACCCCACAGGGCCCAACGGGGGAAGATGACACGGAGTCATCCAGGTTGGTGGGGGGTTTGGCGGAGGAGGAGGCCGTGCAAGCAACAGAGACGGGGTCTGGAGGTGGGGATTCCACTGGTGCTAGTGGTGCAGTGCAGGACCAGGGACAGGAGGCAGCACAGGTCGCCGCGGAGGTGCCTGTGTGCAATCCTGTCCCTGATCCTGTCACTGCATCATCTTACACCAGCAGGGATGCCTACGTCCAGACCCGTTTTCAGGCAGGGGATGAGCTCACGACAACTGGCCTTCCTCTGCCTGCGGACGTGGCTATCCGGGTCCGGGTTGAGCCTGTCCTGACTGGTGTGGCGTTGCGTCAACGGGCCATGCGAGGAGACCTGCAGTCTTTTCATGAGGAGACTGCACGTCATCCCGAATGGCTCGTTGTCCGCGTCGGCCTACTGGGACAGGTCACCCAGGCCGGATTCCTCCGTTTGATGGGGCTTGCTACGACCCCCTCCTCAACTGAACCCCCTATGCGCCAGTCGTCCTCCGTGCCATCTTCCCAACCATCAGTCACCTGGGTGCCCTGTGGAGCTGCCTCTGACGGTGCGGCCAGGCTGGTGGAGGAGGCATCCCTGCCACAGTCGGGAGTCGGACGTCCAGCAGGGGTGGCCACATCAACGACTGCACCCCAGCCAGCGGAGGATGTGCAGGCAGTAGGAGGCAGTGCACGGGCAAAGGCGCAGCAGCAGCAGCAACGTGGTGGGAGCCATGATGGCTCGGGGCCTTCGACATCGGAAGGGCAGGCATCGGCCGGAGGGCAGGAGGACCCAGGACGGGAAGTGTCTTCCGTGTGGCAGCGGTTGGGCCACGCCATAGATGCGGAGCGGCAGCGGGCGGAAGAGGCACGGCTCACGATGGTCAGGGCAGAGAACTCCATGCGGAGGGCCCTGAGGCGTGCCGAGTACCTTGAGGCAATCCGCAGGGAGTTTGGGGGAACATGTGGACGGCCCTGCGGACCCTCGGGGCCATGGAGGAGGAGCGCCTCCGGGACATTGAGCAGGAGTTCGATGATGCCCTGGCCCGGAACATCCCGAAGTGAGCCGTCGGACTAGCCCGCTGCCCTTGTAAATAGTTCTATAGTTAGTGTTAGGTTTCCTTTGGTTTAGCATTTTTTTTGGACCTTTTGGACAATGGGCCACATTTTTGTATATAGTTATTTTTTTTAGGTAGTGTTATTAGATAGGTTTCATTTCTTCGGTTGGGATTATGGACCCTGGATTGTTTATCTGTACATAGTTGACTTTTGGATTTTCAATTTTTATTATGATTGCGCCATGGAGCAATGGTTTTCGATTTTAATTTTCCATTGGATTTACTTTTATGGACTGTGACTTTGGACACCTTTCCTTTGCATTATGATTTGTGGTTTTGCATTATTTCACGGACCTCCTGGTTTCTTTTTTTTTAATTTCTATTATTGTTTGTTTATTTTTGATTCAATTTATGTTGCTTTTAATACATATTTTTTCTTCAAAGTTCAATGTGTAGTATCATCTCATTGGTTTCGTGCATATCATGATATGGGTTTTGACATTCACTGACACCCATTGCGTGTATGTGAGGGACATGTGTTCATTTCCAAACTTGCAATTGGGCTTCTATCATGTTTTGCCATTTCTAAGTCGGTGGATGCAATACTCGGGTGGGTGTTTGGCATTTGGAGGCTGACCATAAGGGCCAGGGATCTACATTGTGGTGACATGTTGGCTGGGGGACATGAGTGGGGGCCTGGTGGAGGCTGCCCGTGCACTGCTGGGGGGGCGGTGGTGGTAGACATGGGTGGGGGCCTGGTGAAGGCTGCCCCTGCACTGCTGGGGGGTGGGGGTGGTGGGAGACATGAGTGGGGGCCTGGTGGAGGCTGCCCCTGCACTGCTGGGGGGTGGGGGTGATAGGGGACATGAGTGGGGGCCTGGTGGAGGCTGCCCCTGGTGGCTGGGGGGTGGGGGTGATATGGGACATGAGTGTGGGCCTGGTGGAGGCTGCCCCTGCACTGCTGGGGGGTGGGGGTGGTGTTAGACATGGGTGGGGGCCTGGTGGAGGCTGCCCCTGGAGGCTGGGAGGGTGGGGGTGCAGGGAGACATGAGTGGGGGCCTGGTGGAGACTGCCCCTGCACTGCTGGGGGGTGGGGGTGGTGGTAGACATGGGTGGGGGCCTGGTGGAGGCTGCCCCTGGTGGCTGGGGGGTGGCGGTGCACGGAGACATGAGTGGGGGCCTGGTGGAGGCTGCCCCTGCACTGCTGGGGGGTGGGGGTGGTGGGAGACATCAGTGGGGGCCTGGTGGAGGCTGCCCCTGCACTGCTGGGGGGTGGGGGTGATAGGGGACATGAGTGGGGGCCTGGTGGAGGCTTCCCCTGGTGGCTGGGGGTTGGGGGTGATAGGGGACATGGGTGGGGGCCTGGTGGAGGCTGCCCCTGCACTGCTGGGGGGTGGGGGTGGTGGTTGACATGGGTGGGGGCCTGGTGGAGGCTGCCCCTGGTGGCTGGGGGCTGGGGGTGCAGGGAGACATGAGTGGGGGCCTGGTGGAGGCTGCCCCTGCACTGCTGGGGGGTGGGGGTGGTGGGAGACATGAGTGGGGGCCTGGTGGGTGCTGCCCCTGCACTGCTGGGGGGTGGGGTGATAGGGGACATGAGTGGGGGCCTGGTGGAGGCTGCCCCTTGTGGCTTGGGGGTGGGGGTACAGGGGGACATGAGTGGGGGCCTGGTGGAGGCTGCCCCTGCACTGCTGGGGGTGGGGGTGGTGGTAGACATGGGTGGGGGCCTGGTGGATGCTGCCCCTGGTGGCTGGGGGGTGGTAGTGATAGGGGACATGAGTGAAGGCCTGGTGGAGGCTGCCCCTGCACTGCTGGGGGGTGGGGTGGTGGGAGACATGAGTGGGGGCCTGGTGGAGGCTGCCCCTGCACTGCTGGGGGGTGGGGGTGGTGGGCGACATGAGTGGGGGCCTGGTGGAGGCTGCCCCTGCACTGCTGGGAGGTGGGGGTGGTGGTAGACATGGGTGGGGGCCTGGTGGAGGCTGCCCATGGTGGCTGGGGGGTGGGAGTGGTGGCAGATATGAGTGGGGGCCTGGTGGAGGCTGCCCCTGCACTGCTGGGGGGTGGGGGTGATAGGGGACATGAGTGGGGGCCTGGTGGAGGCTGCCCCTGGTGGCTGGGGGGTTGGGGTGATAGGGGACATGAGTGGGGGCCTGGTGGAGGCTGCCCCTGGTGGCTGGGGGGTGGGGGTGGTGGGAGACATGAGTGGGGGCCTGGTGGAGGCTGCCCCTGCACTGCTGGGGGTGGGGGTGGTGGTAGACATGGGTGGGGGCCTGGTGGAGGCTGCCCCTGGTGGCTGGGGGTGATGGGAGATATGGGTGGGGGCCTGGTGGAGGCTGCCCCTGGGGCTGGGGGTGCAGGGGGACATGCGTTGGTGGGCAGTAGTGCAAGGTGACATGTGGGTTGGCTGGGGGGCATGGCCATGGTGGATGGGGTGCCTGCAGGACATGTGCAGGGTAGGCCCCTGTGATGTGGGCCACCTGCAGGGGCCGTGGAGGGTGTAGAGGGAACACCTGGGAGGACCACACGTGCAATTCACTTGTGGTGCTCCCCGCGCACCCCTGTAATACACGTACCCTGATGGAATCGCGTGTGATACTTCCCGCGCACCCCTGAAATACACGTACCCTGCTGATTTTGCATGTGATACTTCCCGCGCACCCCTGAAATACACGTACCCTGCTGCTTTTGCGTGTGATACTTCCCGTGCACCCCTGGAATACACGTACCCTGCTGTTTTTGCGTGTGATACTTCCCGCGCACCCCTGGAATATACGTACCCTGATGGAATCGCGTGTGATACTTCCCGCGCACCCCTGAAATACACGTACCCTGCTGTTTTTGCATGTGATACTTCCCGCGCACCCCTGGAATACACGTACCCTGATGGAATTGCGTGTGATACTTCCTGCGCACCCCTGAGATACACGTACCCTGCTGCTTTTGCATGTGATACTTCCCGCGAACCCCTGAAATACACGTACCCTGCTGCTTTTGCATGTGATACTTCCCGCGCACCCCTGAAATACACGTACCCTGCTGCTTTTGCGTGTGTTACTTCCCATGCACCCCTGATGCACACGTACACAGGACAATCGCGTGTGGAACTTCCCGCGAACCACTGAAATACATGTTCCCCGCTTGGCGTTTGCTGTTTGCCAGCCCTGTGAACTGGTCCAGGACTAGCCCAGCCCTTTACGATTATTTGGGGATTTTGAAGGCTTTTCCTTGCGCGAGGGCGTTCTTGGGGGCGTAACTGGCGCTGCTGCAGGGTCGCTGCGCCACGCTGCGCCACGGCTGGTTTTGGATGCGAAAATCCATGAATACGCTGTGCACAGAAATCGATTTTAGCGCACGCGGCTGGCGCAGACATTCGCACGGGCACGCTGTGCGCCAGCCGCGTGCGCCACTTTTGTGCGAATTTCTATGAATTACCCTGTAAGTGTTCAAAAGTAAAGGCTAAGCTACTTTCAGCTTGAGTTCTTCTTGGGCTTCCTATTCCAAGTTCATTACAGTTCCAATAGATGTTCACTTCAATAATATTTTGTCAAGTTCTGAAATTACTTTCTCCAAGTTTGAATATACCACAATTCACACGAAGAGGAGGTCCTGGTACTCCCTTCCCCAAGCCGGCATTCTCTGGTTGTTTGACTCTCAGGAGTCCCTTCCCCAAGACTTTAGCATAGCTCTCATGTTGGTTTCATCTGCTCAAAGTTCAAAAAGAAAACACTGGGTCCCTTTGACCCACATTCAGGTTTGCTTCACCAATTGTTTCACAGTTCTTTGCAGCTTGTTCACCATTCAGGGTTTCCTGGTCTAGGCTCATTTGTAAGACCGCATGGTCCACCCATCACAGGTCACGTAACCAGTAACCCTATACTTTCCTTTGGCTTGATTCCTGATGTTTATAACTTTCACAGTAGGAGACTTTCTGGTCTAGGCACAGTTGTCATACAGCATGGTCCACCCATCACAGGTTGCGCAACCATAAGTCTCCCCAAAGCTGATACGCTCTCCTGTCTTGGGCTTTCAAATTCCATACTTGTATTCCTTGTAACACTCTTTTATACCAGTTCTTGTCTTGACATATACTTGTGACTCTTTCTCACGTTTACAGTTATAATTGATAGCCTTTCTTACCTTTGCATTTGTAATACTCAAAATTACTCTTCAATCATTCAGATGCTTTTAATTCTGTTCATACTGCGTTGTGCCGTTTGAAATGTCTATTTTACTTAGAGTGTTCATTCACCATTCAGCACATTGTAGTTTACTCAAATAGCTCGTTCTTTCGGTTCGGTATTCAATATATATAGCATTTATTTGTGGTCACTCAAATAGCAGCTTTACTTATATGTGGTCCCTTCGCAGCGGTCCAGTGTCCCCAGTGTCTTCTGACAATTACCAGTTCTTTGCAGCTCCTCTCTGCGGCTTCTCCTGTTCTCGCTGGTCTTCTCGCCGAACGGGCAACAGGCCGCCAGTTTGCCGGGCATGTCTCCACACACACACACATCGGCTTCTCTGCTCCACATGCGGTCCACATCCCCTCTGGCCCCGGCTGCTTCCGCAGCTCCAGCTGCACCCGGGCTTGGGCGCAGATGGATTTTCTCATTCCTCAGCTGTATGGCAGTGCCTGCTGCCCCACTTCCAGTATTAAGCCTGCCGGTCCTGCAAAGTCCCTCTTGCAGGTCTCCCGGGATGGTTGCCAGCGTCTCGACTTCCTGGTCTTTTCCCACATGGCGGATTCTCTCCTCTCTCTGTGTATGATTTTGGGTCCCACCTTTTATACTCATTATCATTATCAAAAGGCTGCGAGTGAAGGGGTTTAGACTCAATTGTCTGACCTTGTATAAGACTGTTAGTGTGACATGCCTGATCTTCAGTACTGGATGCTTTCAGGCCCTCTTCTTCATCCCAGTACTAGAGTGATGTTTACAATAGTAAGTGTGCACTGCTATTAGCTGCCTCTTCCTCTTCTCAGTATTTGATCGGAAATTGCAGGGGAAAATGGGATAAGATTGACAATATTCCATGAAGACTGAGGGAGAGTAGCGTCGGTCAGTCTTAGTGAAGGGAGGATACCATCGCTTGCCTTCAGGCACCCTCTCCCCAATCCCCAAGGATCTTCTACCCAGGTGGTCCTCCTTCACTTATCCACCCCCAGGTCAGGATCCAAAAGCTATGGCCTTCCCTGGCCACCAGAGCATAAGATCCCTCTGCAGTGGTTATGAGGGTTCTTTCAGGTTTATCACAACACACACTTCTCCCCCACACACACAGACACACTACTTGCCACACATGCACGCCCCCCACACAGCCCTCCCACACACTAACCACCTCACAAAGACTGCAAGCCACACACTGCCAGCACACACTTCCCGCACATGCCTTCCAGGCACACTAGCCGCACACACACATCCACTGCCCACACACAGTAACACTGCCCCCAAACACACTACCCTCACACAGTAACACTGCCCAAAGACACTGCCTACCACATGCACAATGCCCCCTCTCTCACATGCACACACTTTGCCTGTCAAACAGTGACCTTTCCACAACCCCACCCACAATGCACTCACACACCCACACAATGACCGCCCCTGCATACATTGCCCACACACACTTTAAACTGTCCCATTATACATACTGCTCCCCCACACACATCCTCACATACACTGCCCCATGCACATTCTGCAACTCAGACTGCCCACACACAGTACCACTTCCGCCAGGCACACTGAACCCCCCACACACACTATGCCCCACACAAGGCACTATGCACTTACAAACACATCCCACACAAAGACACTGCCCACATACACACAGTCTGCACCCCACCACAGAAACACTGCCACTCACATGTACTGCCTCCACACACAACCCCCAAACACACATTCCCCACACCACTGTGTCCCAAATACACTGCTCCCACACACTACCTTCCCCCACCCACACACTGTCATTCTCCACACAAGAATTTCCACATCATAAAGCGCCGCCCCCTACACGCACACACACACGCACACACTGTGATCAGCCCACACACATAATATCCACATCCATCAATATGCAATACGCAAATGACATGCAGCTCTACCTCAAGATATTCTCCATCGAAGAACTGCCTCACATTGATGCTATCCTGGATGTGCAGTGCTTCCTTGGAGCTCAACCCCTCCAAGACTGCATTCCTACTTGTATGTGACCAACAACATTGTGGTGGCAGTGAACTTCTGGAAGGCCTTCCGGTGACCACTTCACTCTGGCACCAATGAGATGTGTCCTACATTCTGCAGCACGACTCAATAAAGGACTCGACAAATTCGACCACATCACCATGATCCTCTTCGAACTGTACTGGCTACCTTTGCATGCATGTATCATGTTAAAATCCTGCTGTATTATCTACAAGCCCATCAGCCTCAAGCTACCTCGCTCACAAGTTCAGAATCTGTGCAGGCCTACAATCCACCAGGAGTAAGGGCATGTGCAGGCTTTAACTTCAACAGTTCCAGAAGGAAACAACAGAACACAGGCCTTCTCTGTCCATGTCCCTGTGATCTGGAACCTCCTCCTGTCCACAAGAAACTTGCCACTTTGCTTCTACATTTCCGGAAAGAGCTCCTCGTTGAAGGAATGGCTCCTCCCTAGCACATATGTCCACACACCCTTCCCACCTAACCTGAGACTGGGCAATCTGCTCCTCCCTGTTTTTACCAGAGTTGCTCATTGAATTCTTGCTGCCATATTGCCCCTGTACCCCTGTTGTTAGTTACCCACTGCTTGTATTGCTGCTTCCCTTATTGTGTACTTCCCTCCATGCCTTTTAAAGCACTCCATTGCTTCCTGAAACTTTGTCTGTGCTAAAATAAACACTAATAATAAATGATGTCTGCCCCACCCACACTGCTTGCACACACTTTCCACACACACTGCCCGCACAAACTAACACTGCCCACTCACTCATTCACACTGCCTCCCACATGCACATCGCCCATTCACTAACACACACTCACACACTGTCCTCCAAACTCTGACCATTTCCACACACATACATTGCCTCCACTCAGTGCTCCGACACACAGAGCCTGCCCCCTCCACACATCCCACACATGTACTGCCCCCCCACACACTGCCTCCCCTCACATTGCCTGACCCACATATATTGCCCACACACACTCTAAACTGCCCAATGCACATACTGCCTCCCCCACACTCTGCCTCCATACACACTCCCCCCACACACACAGCCTACAGATACAGTACCACTGCACACACACTTCCCCTCACAAACACACTCTGTCTTCACACACACCCACACACCCACACACACCCAGAGTATTTGCCCTGGACACACACTTCCACTTCCCCCACACACGCACTTCTGCACTACCGACTAATTTCCACACACACACACACCTCCACACTTACTGCCCTCACCAAACACACTCACTCCCATACACACAGTGCCCATACAAATCACACTGCACTCCCCACACACTGCCGCAAACATACAAACCTCCACACTGCCTCACTACACATGGCCACCCTTTCTCTATTCAAAGTGGCCACCATGAACACTGCCCCACCCATGCACACTGTATATACACATACACAGACATGTACTCTCTGCCCTCACACACAAACTGCCCCAAACACTGCCCCCAAACACTCCATCACACCCCTACTTCCCCCCACACACATACCCCACACAGAACCGCACCACACACAGTCCCCATCATACACACATACTGCCTTCACACATATTGGCTAGCATCATACATACATGCCACACACACACAATAATACTGCCCTCACACACACACCTCCCAAATATACTGCCCCCACTCACACTTACCTTACAAATTCGCACACACTGTACCATGTGCACCCTGCCCCCGCATACACACTGACCACACACCCAGGCACACCGTACACCCCCCACACACACTGTCCACACTTAGTCCATTGACCCCCTACATACACAGCCCCAACACACCCAAAACAAACATGCTGCCACCACACGCTACTCCCCTTCACAAACACACATACACTTACACACACACACACACACACACACAGACACACACCACATGGTCTCCTCACACAAAATAGGTTTACCCCACACACACATTCTTCATACCCCTGCACACCCACGCCCACTGCCACCACACCAGACCCTGTGCCAGAGTAGACCCCCCAAAGACCCTGACCCCCCATACATACATACTGCACCCTCACCCACAAACAATGCCCCCACATGCTGACCCAATTCATGTCCTGCCCCGCACACAATGCATCCACCACACAAACTCTGCCCCATACATATACTGTCCCTGCACACACAGACCCCACCCACTGTCCACACACACACACACACACACACGCACACTGGCCACATACAGCACACACGCACACTCTCCTACACACACGCACACACACTGCCCCCACACATACATACTGCCCCCATAATCAGTGCACACACCAACTAGGTGCACACACAAAACAATGTTGTGAGAAGTTGGGCATTTTGGGGAAATTCATGCCAATGGTTTGTTTACCTGGTCATTTGAAGTCCGTCTCGGCTGATGAGCAAGTGTTTTGACATATGTGTCCTGTAGCTGCTAAAATGTGGTGGTAACTGAGCATACGAATGATACCTGACAAATGTTTGTGTAGTGCCTATTGAAAAGCCAAAACCCTCGGCTTTGTCAGTGCTTGTTTCTCTTTGAGACCTGCTGTTATGTAAATTCATTTTGCACCCTGCAGCAGGCTTTTTATGCTGGTGACGCGCATTAATTGTGCTTAGAGTGCCTCTGCGTCTTTTGTTGCATTATGTTCCTACAGTGCATACAGGCGTGGCTCCTGTAGTCAGATGAAGATTTCCAAAGGATTCCAGAAAATCACTACAAAAATGAAATCAAGGTTTTTGTGTGTGGATAAAATATTATAGCAGTGCCTTAAATATCATGTTTCCAATCTCAAGAATGACAAATAATGAAATAGAAACACATGTATTACATAATTTCACTATAAAGTACAAACAAGTTGTCTGCACCTTTTTATTGAAGTTGTCATTTGTACAAATAGAAATGCAAGGTGTAGGATGCTCACCCAAACCCTCTATAGGTGGTACACGGCAGTCCTTAGTTTTATATAACTATTTCAGAAGTTGTGACTGGTGTTCCAGGCAGAGAGTTGGACTCTTTAAAGTACATTTTTAAGGAATACGTTACATTTCTGGAATAATTATCTGTACCTAATTCACCAAGACTGATTTGTGCATGATGAGATCTGCTAGGATGTGCTACCTAGGCAGAATACTACGTGGTACTGCTATGATAACTGCGCAACATGTAATCTGACCATACTATAGTCCTTGCCAGGAATTACATGTGGTTTGTAGTTCCCAATTTACAGACAGCACCCTAATGGTGCTGGCAGGTCCATGATGGTATTGGCCGCATTACCATCAGGATGCTCCCATTTTCATTAGAGTCCTGTCAGTAATGTGGATGTTGTCAATAACATTAAGGTGCCCTCTGGAATGTATGAACAGAACCCTGATGTTTTGAAAAACCCCTGTCGCACTGAGCAGCATCCTGGCTTTTGAGCATTCTTATATTATTGGAAGTGACATATTGAGTAGCACCGTGAGAAAGTGAATAGCACTCTGGGATTATTGCAAGGACCTTGGAAAATTAATTTGCATTCTATTTCTAATCTTGCTTTCAGAGCAATATCGTATTAAGGCAGCTCTTGATAATAATGGCAGAACCCAGCCCTGGCATGTTTAGCACCATTGTGCCGTCCTGTGTTGGACTGTTCTTCAGTAAGCAACACTGTCTTCATATTCAGCAGCTTTGGGTTATACCAAGCAGAATTTCCCAGTGCCACTGTCCTATTGATCAGCATAATAATATACAGACATCTCTCTGCCATACTGGTCTTCTCAATCTTTTTGCACAGTTCATACTGAATACCACTGTCATCTGTTAAGGAGGGCTGTCATCTTTGAGCAGGATGTGGGCATACGATGCAGAAATTCCAATTGTATTTTCATTTCTGGAACATTCATTCGAAGGGATTGTGTCCTCCGACGTATTCCTCATCTTAGATATCTCCTTCCAGCTCTGCTGGCCTCGGAAATTTATTTCTCTAGAGGGCGCTGCGCGTCGATGTCCTCCGAGTCGATGTCCCTCGACAGCCGCCGTATCGACATCGACGTCATCCTGCCTATAAAGGCTGCGCGCAGCGTCCGTTGCTCAGTTCCGTTAAACCTATTTACCTCGAGTTATTCGATCCGTACTCGATGGCTTCTTCGTCGGAACCGATAACTCCTCGATCCGGCTTCAAAAAATGCTGAGATTGTGGGAAAAAGATGTCGCTGACTGACCCTCACAGAGTTTGTCTGTGGTGTTTGGGAGCTGAACACCATTGTTCGGAGTGCGAGGACTGTATATCCATGACAGCTAAGGCCCTGAAGGAGCGTAGGGGGAAGCTGGAGAAAGGTAAAACTTTTAAAGCTTCTTCTTCGTCGACGAAGTCGAGACATTCGTCTCCTCGTCACCATTCGCGCTCCAGGTCTCGGAGTGGGTCCCATCACTCCTCGAGATCGAAGCACTCGAAGAGGAGACGTCAAAGATCCCCTTCTCCGTCTTCCTCTTCCTCTGTTTTCGCCAAAGAGAATCCCTTGCCCCACGAAACATAGTTCTCGGGCTGAATGGGAGGAATTCCGCAAAAATATGATGAGTGTCTTCGAGAAAGCGGCCTCGACCCCCTCGAAGACTGCCGAGAGCGATACTCTTGTCGAAAGACCCGAAGGTCAAAAACGCGCGAGTCGCAGTACCCGGCGAAGGAAACCTCTCAAGCGCGTCTCAAACCCTCGAGTAGGACTATGACCTCCAAACCTTCCTCGAAGGTTCCATCAACGCCGTCGACGAAGGTTCCGTCAACGCCGAGGTCGGTGTCTTCGACGCCGTTGTCGAAGGGACCTTCGACATACAGGTCTGTCGACTCGACGCCAGCTTCGACACGGGCGTCGACGACAAGAAAAGTCACGGTTACGACATACCCAGTGACTATCCCCAGGTCCTCGATGACGATGGCTTCGAGATTGTCGAGCAGAATCCCAATTCTGTCAAGGTCATCGAGGTCTCCGCCTTTGTTTTCGACGCCACGCTCGAAGCCTTCTACGTCGGCGTCAACGACATCGATGTTTTCGAGGCCGATTATGACAAGTTCGGCACCCTCTGCCATGGAAATGGGGTTTACACCCTTTATGAGTTCAGAACAATTGAGAACTATGTCCTCAATTATGGAAGAGGGTGAATTGTCTGAACAGGAAGACACATTTGAGTTGCAGGGACCTGTAACCCCAATTAGAGAGGAATTTTCCTCTGAAGAACGCAGGTTAAAGGATCATCATGATTCCTTACATGAGGCAAGTGGGTTAGACACTTCCCCTGAGGTGGAGTTTGCTAGGCCAGACCCGGGGGAGCATGCTGAAACCCCCTATAGAGCCTTAATGGCCAGGATCACAGAGTTTATGGGGTGGTCTGCACCTTCACAATCTTTCCAACAAGATGACCTCACGGATATTCTTGACAAAGGCCCACAGGAGGATCCTGTGGTGCCTTTTCATAGAGCTCTTCAGAGGAAGATTATGACGAACTGGGAAACCCCATATGTCATCCCGGCAGTAAATAAAAAACTGTCTGCAAAATACAGGGTATCCTCTACAGACCCGGAGTTTTTGTCAAAACACCCATCCCCAGAAAGTCTGGTGGTACAGGCAGCATCTTCTACCAATGTCAAGACGGCTTATCCTACCGTCCCACAGGACAGGGACGATAAAAAATATGATGCTATGGCATAGAAAGTTTTTTCGGCATGTAGCATGGCGTTAAAATCTGTTAATGCTACTTGCACCCTTGCTAGATTCAGCCATACACTTTGGGAGTGTGCTTCTACAGCGGCTGACTGCATCCCGGAGGGAGAAGAAAGGGATGCGTTCCTGAATGTCATACAGGACGGTAAAGACGCTATGTGCGAATCCCTCCAGACGGGCATTGATTCGGCTGACAGTATCAGCAGAGCAATGGCGGCAAGTACAACAACCAGGAGATTCGCTTGGTTGAGAAAGTCTGGTTTTGCCCCAGATGTGCAAGCCAGGCTCTTGAACATGCCATTCGATGGGTCTTCTTTGTTCGGGAAAAAGGCGGATGACAGTTTAGAGAAACTGCAAACTTCAAAATCAGCAGCAAAATCCCTAGGCGCTGCAATCCGTCAGACACCTTTTCGTCCCACAGGAACCTCTGCGAGGGGCAGGTTTTTTCGCTTCTACTCCGCATTCGGAAGAGGTAGAGGACGACCGGCTCAAAGGGGACAAAGAAGAACTACCCGAGGTGGACGGGGTAGATATTCAAAAGCCGCAGCAACAGCAGGTGCCTCTTTACCATCGGCATCTTCATCAGCTGCCCCAAAACCACTCTGAGGACTTCCCTCACAGGACACCTGTAGGAGGCAGGTTGACTCAACATCTGGCGGTATGGCAGGCTATCACGTCAGATGCTTGGGCATTGGAAACAGTTGCCCAAGGTTACTGCCTGCCTTTCCTACGCATACCTCAGAGTCATCCACCGGGGATCAGCTCTCAGAAAGCTCCAGATCCGCTCCTCTTGCAGGAAATTTTGGACCTGCTAGAGAAAGGTGCCATAGAACCGGTACCTGTAGCGGAGAGGAAAAAGGGCTGGTACTCCCCTTACTTTCTCATTCCAACGAAAGACGGAGGACTGAGACCCATCTTGGACTTGCGAGAATTGAACAAATTCCTCAGGAAAGACAAATTCAAGATGGTCACTCTTTCTCAGATCCTCCAGGCCCTTCAGTTCCAGGACTGGTTGGTATCTCTGGACCTTCAGGACGCTTATTTCCATGTGCCTATCCATCTCAAACACAGGAAATACCTGAGGTTCGCAATTGGCAACTCTCACTATCAATTTCGAGTGCTGCCATTTGGGCTGACCTCCGCCCCGAGGGTCTTCACCAAGTTAATGTCGGTAGTGGCGGCAAGTCTAAGGAGGGAAGGGATTCACATCTACCCCTACCTGGACGATTGGTTGATCAGGGCTGTTTCTTCGGAACAAGCTCAGATCCAGCTAAATCACGTGTGCCACTCCCTTCACAAACTGGGCTTCTCCCTCAATTTAAAGAAGTCACAAATTATACCATCGCAGAGACTCTAGTTCATAGGAGCGATCCTGGACACTTCCCTGGGAAAAGCCTCGCCACCAGAGGTGAGGGTTCAGGATATTCTACAGATGGTTACCAAGTTCCAAGATGCCCAACGTCTCCCAGCCTTTGACTTTTTGAGGTTGCTAGGCCTCATGGCATCCTGCATTTTCCTAGTGCCAGAGGCTCGCCTGAGAATGAGATCCCTCCAGTGGGCACTGAGGACTCAGTGGTCACAATTCTCAGGGAGAATGACAGATCTTCTTCAGGTTCCCGACAGGGTTGCTCAAGACCTTCAGTGGTGGGCCTGTCAGGAGAACATTCTGAAAGGAGAACATTTTTGGCAACCCTGGACGGAGATAACAGTAGTCACGGATGCCTCACTCACGGGGTGGGGAGCCCACGCCAACGACTTGACCATCAGCGGTCGTTGGTCTCCATCGGAGTCCAGACTACATATCAACCTGTTAGAGCTGAGAGCCATCAGACTTGCGCTGAAGGCGTTCCTGCCAGCTGTACAATGGAAAAACGTCCTGATAATGACGGACAACACGGTGGCCATGCATTACCTCAACAAAAGAGGAGGCGTAGGATCACTACCCCTGTGCAGAGAGGCGATGCAGCTCTGGTTTTGGGCAATCCAAGAAGGAATCTCTCTATCGGCAGTTCACCTAGCCGGAGAGAAGAACTTGACAGCGGACGCTCTGAGCAGGCAGAGCACAGTCTCCCACGAGTGGTAGCTAGCTCAGGAAGTCCTTCAAGAGATCTTCGCCCTTTGGGGAACCCCTCAGGTGGATCTGTTCGCCACCAGCCTCAACAGGAAATGCGATCTGTTCTGCTCAAGGGAATTTCCCCCGAGAGGAGCTCTGGGAGACGCGTTCATAGTGGACTGGGAGTTTCGGCTTCTGTACGTGTTCCCACCAGTCCCTGTCATTCCTCAAATGATCAGGAGGTTGAGAAGATTCCGGAGAACCATGATCCTAATTGCCCCGGATTGGGCCAGGAGAACGTGGTACCCGGACCTTCTAGACTTGTTCATCTGTCCTCCAATTCGACTTCCACTCAGAGAGAACCTACTCTCACAGAAGGGAGGTCAGGTTCTCCATCCAGACATCAAAACCCTCAACCTTCACGCTTGGCTTCTGAAAGGCTGAAGTACAAGGTTTGGGACCTCCCTGATGATGTTATGGAGGTGTTGCTTTCGGCAAGGAGGGCAGCAACAAAGTCTTTATACCGCTGCCGTTGGAACAGATTTTGCAGCTGGTGTAGAGAACAGAATATCGTCCCTTTTTCATGTGGTACACCAATGGTTTTGTCCTTCCTACTATATTTGGCGAATTCAGGCCTTCAAGTGGGCACCATTAAGGGCTATCTCGCAGCGCTATCCATCTTTAAGCGCACTGCGGAAGAACCATCCTATTTCAAGTTACCCTTGGTAATACAGTTTATAAAGGGGTTAACCAATGTTTATCCCCCAAGACCATTCCAAGTTCCCCTATGGGATTTAAACTTAGTCCTAACTTTCCTGATGAGCACACCTTTCGAACCACTCCATTCTTGTTCGTTAAGATTCCTTACCCTTAAAACTGTTTTATTAATAGCACTTGCATCTGCTAGAAGGGTGAGCGAATTACAAGCTCTTTCTTGTATACCCCCTCACACAATCTTTCACAAAGACAAAGTTGTCCTGCAAGTGAAGCCTAATTTCCTCCCAAAGGTGGTTTCTGAATGCCATATCACTCAGAAGATTACCCTACCATCTTTCTATCCTCCTCCTCATCCGGGGAAAGAGGAAGAGAGGTTACACAGGCTAGACCCTAGAAGGGCTTTAAGTTTTTACATCAGTAGACTAGCCAGGATAAGACAGGCAGACCAGCTGTTTGTAGGTTACACAGGTCACAAGCTGGGGTTACCAATAACTAAGCAGACCATTTCCAGATGGATCATTCTAGCCATTCTGGAATGTTATAAACTGGCAGGGAAAGAGCCCCCTCAAAACCTTAGGGCTCATTCGACCAGAGGTATTGCAGCTTCATCGGCCCTCAAAAGAGGTGTGCCGGTTAAAGACATCTGTGCGGCCGCTACATGGTCGTCTGTCCATACCTTTACACGATTTTACAACTTGGATTCCTCCTCCAGTCAAGAGACTAGGTTTGGAAGGGCTGTACTGCATTCTATTCATCAATAGAAGACAGCGTGAAGTCAGTACTCCCTCCTCCAATAATAGAATACTGCTATGGGAGCCTATCTAAGATGAGGAATACGTCGGAGGACACAATCCCTTCGAAGAACAAGTTACTTCTTACCTTGTAACGTTCTTTCGACGGGATGTTCCTCCGACGTATTCCTCATCGACCCTCCCATCCATCCCCACAGTTCTACTTCCCTTGTTGATGCAGCTTACGCTCCTTCAGGGTGATTAGTCTAGTCCAGAAAGAATTATTGTGGGCTACAAAACGGAACTGAGCAACGGACGCTGCGCGCGGCCTTTATAGGCAGGATGACGTCGATACGGCGGCTGTCGAGGGACATCGACTCGGAGGACGTCGACGCGCAGCGCCCTCTAGAGAAAAAATTTTCCGAGGCCAGCAGAGCTGGAAGGAGATATCTAAGATGAGGAATACGTCGGAGGAACATCCTGTCGAAAGAACGTTACAAGGTAAGAAGTAACTTGTTCTTCTACTGGTATAATTACTGTAATGCAATCGTTATGGGTATTTGTGTCCTTGACCAGTAGTTAAAACAATTTGTATGCATCCTGGCAAAAGATATATGGATGTACTGCTGTAACAAGCATGTGCCTGCTGAGAATCCATTGACCCTACTAATGTGCTGATTGGCACTGGCACATATATTTCACTCTGCAGAATAACAATGCTTCTTGTGATGTCAAAGCATCCTAAAGTGTTGTATTAGTTCAAGAGCTTGTGATCAAACCTGTATGAGAAATGTGTGTTTTGTGAGCCAACATATTTTTTAAAAGAAATGGTTTTATGATCTTTGGCTTTATTTTTCAAACTCTAACTTGGGTTGCGAGGACATACCGTCAGAAGCCAATTTGATAGGGCCTACTTGCTCTGTAAGTTCTTGGTTGTTTGAATCTTTATATATCCTTTTTTCAGTTTGAAAATGTTGAGGAGCTGTAGGTTTAAGATGAATTAACACACATGCTCCCAATTTGCTTCTTTTTCTATGATTAGATGAACTGTAAGTTTTGTCCAGAATGTGTCTCAGTATATCTAATTCTTTGTCTACAATTTATCTAGCGACTTGTCATAAGACAGATACAACAGCTCACTCAACTCATAGTACTTACTTCAACAACTTGCATTCTGTTTTGTAGGTTTGGTTTGGAGGAATTCCATCAGATGCTAGGGAGAAAACACTGAAAGAGTTTTTCAGATAAGTGTAAACATGGAGAAGTACATTAAACTAAACATGCCTAATCAAAGAGGGCCTACTCTTCTTAGTCCATTGTCCAGGTCAGTGATCTAATCCACAAAATCCTGGGTTTGCTGCACCAGGGAAAGCAACCTTCAGTACACTTAGTCTCATGTTATTTAACTCCCCACCCTCCATGCTTCCTTGCTGCTCTATGAATCTGTAACTATATGGTTCACTCCTACCGGGGCAAGACTTTTCAAGCTTTTTCCCCCTTGCCCTAGTGGGCTGCATGAAGTTCTACCAAGGTAAAATGGTGCAGTTTTCCTCCTTGCTCTAATACCTCTCCTTGAGTAGGATGTTCACCCCCAGCCTCCACCTCAGTACTTTTCAGGCTGCAGTAATTATAAGTCACCAGCCAAGCATCCCCTGCCTGGGCCTGAGATCAACCCCAGACTCTCCGCAGGTTCTTCGGACCGGAAACATCTGACTGGCTCCAGCCACAGCAAGGTCAGACACATTTGCTTCCTTTTAGCTCCACTGGTCTTTCAGCTACAAACATCTTGAACATACCTCCTAGCAGGCTAATCTCTCTGCTCCTTCTCTGGATCCTCTAGCTCTTACCAACTTCTGGGTCTAAGTCCCTGACCGGCTTATCGTTCTACTCCAGAGGTCTGCAACCTGCTGCTGATCAGATGTTTCGGTCTATAAATCACACGCTCCCTCACCATTTACTATGATGGTTAGTGCTGAAGGGGCTGTGCGCCTATGCCCTATTTGTTTCATAGAAATCTATGTTTTCTCTGGATCCAGTTCTTGTTCCACTCTGGGTCCTCCATGCCTGAAGTGCACCTGATGAGAAAGCCAAACTGCTAGCGAACTTGCGAATATAGGCCTGGGAAAGCTGCCTGCTCATTGTGAATGATATTTCTTATATGTATTTTCTAGTCTTGATACTCTGGGTTTCTGCCTCCTAGCGCTATGTCCCTGCAAATGTTTCTTCATTTCTCAAGTAGTACTTACATGTGTCATGTCATATTGTGAGAGACTCCCTGAAGGAAGTGGCTGCATGTTGTATGATGGGGTAGCAGGAATAGAGTGACTGGGTAAGTATTGGCAGATCTGATGCACCACGTCCAGGACTCACATCACATAGCTAGCAGCTTCCCCTGGACCACAGTTTCCCAGTGTCCCTCTGTGGTCTCCGTAGAGGTGTCTGAACACATTGGCAAGAGTGTGTCTTTCAGGTGGCCAGCCTATGCAGAGTGGAGAGAATTAATCATGTGTAACAAATATTAATCTCGGAATCTTGTGGCAGATCTTTGAAAAACATGTATAGCAATTTTGATGTACGTTCAATGGAGCACATGAGCCAAAATGTGAAATTAAAAAAAGAAAACGTTATTTAATTTACTGTCTTGTGCAGGATAATTGCTTATAGGGAATCAAGTATCTCTATGCTTCATGGATACCACACCCAGCTCACTTCTTGACCACTCAGTCCTAGGCATTTAGCTCCCTGCTTGCTTATAAGCAATCCACAGTTCTGTGAATTATTAACCCTGCTTGCTTCTTGCCCACTCAGTCCTAGGGATACAGCCCCAAACCTCCTGCTCACTTAGTCCTAGATATATGTGCCTTGCTTGCTCCTACCAGCAAGTATTTCTTCCCTTTGCTTGGTTAATTGTCATGCCCAGTGATTGTTACCCTCTATCCATGTGTCAACCTGCTAGGCCATCATTAATATCTTTCAACACACTTCTACAGCAAATGTTTCCACTGCTTGCTTCGTTTTTTTGTCAGGCAGTGATATTGTCACGCTCTGGCCAGGGTAGGTTTCACTCAAAATTATATTTTCTTCTTGTACTCTACATACTTCGGTCCTCCATGCTTAAATCCATTGTCCCATATGTCGAATGGACTAAAGTATGTTATGCAGCAGTATGGATTCTAAAAATAAAAGAATAAAAAATAGAAACTGAGCATGTGGGTGCTGCCATGCTCCCCCCCTCCACCCTAACCTCACTCCCAGGCCAACTGCAGTCCTTATCTCCATGCAGGCAGGACAGGAGCATCAGCAAGTGGTGCAAGGCTTTTTCTTGCTGGTAAAGATTTTTCACCACGTTCATGCCTACATTTGGGATTTAGACACTGGGCATGTTTTGTGTCCCATCTCATACCCCAATTGCGTGCTATTGAGACTTTCTCTAGCAGGGCCCATATGGCACACCTAGTGAAATAGGTGCAGAAGTTTCATCGGATGGTGCCTTGCAGTTTCAAGACCTCCTCTACCAAGGAGGGTATTTTTGCTTTCCAAAAAACACCAGGGCGAGGGCACTGGTTTTGGGCAACTCACTGTACCATTAGAGGCTCATTTGAGCCGTTTACTGAACCTTTAGGTGTGAGGTACTGGTGCTTGCACCAGGAAACCCAGGCCTTACAGGCCTCAAACCTTTAACATCCTGCTAGACATGCAGGTCGAGTAACCTATCTACTCGACTTAAGAGAAATTAACTCGACCCATCAACTTGATGGCATAACGTTTTTTATATTGAAAAAACATGACAAAGGAAAGAAACATTCCTGGGTATCCTAATGTGTCTTTTCACTATTCTCCTCCTGGTCATGTTGGAACACAATTTCAAACTGCGCAGAGTAAACACTCTACAACATGTGGAATGCCATTAGGCAATGCACATATGATGGTTATAATACATTTGGGTGACAGCCTTGGAGTTCGCAATAGCTTCTTAGTTTGAGTTAGGGTTAGAATAAGTCAGAATGCATGAGTTAGGGAAAGGATAAATGGTCCCATACACAATGGACCACCAGCTGAGACCCAGGATAGAGTTAGAGTGTGAGTTAGTGTTTGGAATAGTTAAACAGAAGGAGCACTAAATAGGCAGGATGTTACCAGAAAGAGTATGGTTGGCTACAAAAGGGTGCAGAAATGTATTGATGTGAGTAACAGTGCATGTGTATTATAAAGAGTCAATCCTGCACCACTATAGTACACATCACATCTGGGGTTTCCTTCTGATAGTAGGCATACGTTCCAGTCATATTTAAGATGAAAGTTTGTATGAGTCCACATCAAACAATTTTAAGGCGTTAGTGGTGTGGTTAATCTACCCATTGGTGCTCTCACGGGGCAAGTTCTTTTGATCGTTATCCCCAGGAGGACCACTCATGGATCCCACGGTATCTCCTCGCCCAACACCTTTCCAATAACCTGTATTACCTCTATGCAAAATGGTTCCAGGATTGGCAAGATCACCAAATATGAAAGAAAGACCCCTGTTCCCCACTTTGTCTCCAACTGCCTGGGTTGAGATTTGTATTCATCTTATGAAGCTTACCTTGGTGCAGATACCACCTATGCAAAATCTATAGGCAATATCTTTTTGTTGTAGGCATATAGAGGAACTCTACATTCCCTCTGTCCTTATCCTACTTGATCTCTCCTCTGCTTTTGACACAGTCAACCCTACCATCCTGCTCAATCGTCTATGTGATAACCTGGGTATCACCGATCGGGCTCTGGCCTGGCTGACCACTTTGCTCTCTGATCGACCCTCACAGGTACTACTTGGGTTCTTCCTATCTTCTGTCTCCCTCTCTACCTGTGGTGTTCCCCAGGGGTCTAACCTCTCTCCATGGCTTTTCAACCAATAACTGGCAACTCTCGCCTACTGCATTTCTATTTGCTGTTCAAATTTCCAGTGCTATGCTGATGACACCCAACTCATTTTCAGGCTTCCTTCAGCCACCTCCTCTCCTTCCCTCATCTCAGATTGCCTAATCACCATTCAAAATTGGTGTGCCGCCAACGATCTTTGTCTAACAAGACTGAGATCCTCCTCATTGGTACACCTTCAACATCCTTTCCCCTCACTCTCTGGCCTACCTCCCTTGGCCCTCTCCCTACCCCTACCTGTGAGGCTAAGAACCTCAGGGTCATCTTTGACTTCACACTTTCCTTCTCCACAAACATCTCAGATGTCTCTAAAAAGTCACATTTCTTACTGCACCTCCTTAGAGGTACTCTGCCTTTCCTCTCCTTCCCTCAGAAGCTCACTGTCTCCCAAGCTCTGGTTCTCTCTAGGTTGGACTACTTTAACAGCCTCTTTCTAAATCTACTTGCCTCCACTCTCTGCCCTTTACAACTAATCCAGAACATAACTGCGTGACTTGTCCTTGGCCTCAAGCCCTGGGATTGTATCTCTCCAACTCTGAAATCCCTTCATTGGCTCCCAGTGGATGCAAGGAGTAGATTTAAAACCCTCTGCATTGTCCACAAGGCTTTCTGCGGCCTGAGTCCAAAATACCTTCAACTATCCCTCCGTAAATACCTCCCCTCTCGAGCCCTTCGCATATCTACTTCCAACTCCCTCAGGGTCAGTCATTTTTCAAAGAAATGAGCTGGGTGTAGATCTCAGTCTTCGGCTGGGGCCTCCCTTTGGAATAACCTCTCTGCCACCTTGAAACTTGAGGAGAACCATCTCCGGTTCCGGAAGCACCTCAAGACCTTCCTCTTCGCTTCTGCCTTTGCCCCTCTTCTCCCCTGCTGATCTGCTTTCTGTCTCGGCATCGTACACCTGGCCACCCTCTGTCCTTAGGGCCCAGGTACCTGCTCACCCTGCCACCCTCCTGGAGTGCCTCTGGGCCACCCCTTGCACTGGGGTCTGTATCTGTACCCATACAGTCCCCCACCCACTTTTCTTCTGTACTTATCAGATACACCCTATCTGACTAACCTAGCACTTTGCCACTTGCTAGCTACACTGCCACTGTTTATTGCCTCTATTTATTTATTTATTATTATTTATTCTGTTCGCTCCTCTGTTCCAAACTTTCCACTTCTCCCCCCTTCCACGCACTTGCCCCCTTTTTCCTGTTCCCATGCACTTGCGGGTTCTCACTGTCACTGGGCCTAGCAAGATCGTTATTTTTGATCTCCCCTGTTTCCCCTCCCTTGCCTTTTTGTACTCTGAAACACTTGTGTACAAGCGTGATATAAATAAAATATAATTTCATTTCATTTGCCCAGTCCAAAACCCTATCCCATCTTTCAAGTGCAGCAAAGTATCCTAAATTCTGCGCTCCTACTGCTGCATATATTTGGTTGGTGGAGAGGGGGAACCTTCTTTCAGAATCCTATAAAGTTCTGAGATTAGGCCCCTTGTTCTCACCAACCCCTTATGGAAGCATTCTACTTTAGTTAACTCCCTAGTTGCTCCTTTTCTTATTTCCCTATTTGAGACCCAGTGCAATATCTGGAAATATGCCATGCTGTTGGTTTCTCTGAGGTTGAATTCCTTTGTACACTGTAGGAAGGATTTAATACAGTCGTTCTTCAACATTTTCATCAGGTGGATGCAACCTCCTTCCTTTCAGGGTGCAAATCCCCCACTAGCCATCCCTGGCGAAAATTCTGAGTTGCCAAATAGAGAAGCAAAAGGAGTAGGAAGTTAAATCAACCCTCTACTTGCCATTACCCGGTCCCACACTTCTATCACAGATCCTGTGGCAGTGTTAACATAGATGAAGGAGAGTATGTGTTCCTTTGGGAGCCAAATTAGTTTCTATAGGACCCTTGCCGCTCCTGCCCCCTCCATTTTCCGCTGTTGTTTGGTGGAGGACTGTTTTGAACATTCATCAATTAATCTCGGAAAGGAATTCCAGAGGATACAATTTAAAGACAGAGTATCAAAGGATTTTATTAAACCTGATACATTTTCTAATATGAGTTCAATCATGATTTAATCAACACTTGAGATAATAATTTACATAGCAGGAAAATTAAGAACACATAAATTGAATAAAATTCAAACCATTCAATCGTTTATTCATTCGTCCACATATGTCCATCATACAACAATGCACTCATACCAAACAACAATGTATATAAAAAATCCTATAAAAGTCATAACATACAATTCATACAATTCATCAATTTAATTGTTATAGACAAAGAGAGTGTACAATCAATGTACATGACCACAGTAGATTATGCAGGTGGTCAACAGTTGGGATGGGTCCCAGAGATGTCCAAAGATGACCTCATCTCAAAGATTCTCATTCATCAAGCATGCATAGTTGGGAGGCTTTCAAGTGTCTAATTAAACTAGGACAACCCAGCCAGCCTACTACCAGTAACCAGTTGTCATGTCATATTCTAGGATTCTTGCCCCTCCAAACAAACTTAATCAGGTTTATCTCCAACTTCAATAGATCTCTCCCAAAGAGTTAGAAACTGCTTGGAAGAAGTATAGTAGCTGTGGCAACACATTAATTTTCACAACATTATCTTTCCAAACCAGGACAATTGCAAACAACTCCATCTTGTTAAGACTGCTCTGATAGACGTAAAGTGTGGATAATTGGTTTTCTAGAGATCTGAGATATTACTTGTAATTGCTACCCCCAAGTACTTTAATGATCAATCTACCCATGTAAAATTCACTCTTTCTGCGATTTCATGGCTTTTGGCAATATCCTGGCCCGATAACTCTGATTTTAGGGCGTGCATCTTAAATCCTGATACCTTGGCGAATTCTGTGTTCTCCATCTGTGCCCGTGGCAGGGATATTGTGGGACCTGCAAGGAGAAAAGGATATAGACCGCAGGGAGTGAACACATGCCCAAGCATAGCACCGCTTTATTTACTGTGCGCTTGCGTTAGCACCCTGTCGAGCTAATGCATGCCTGCACCCGTCTGTTTTTAACCTTAGCTGATCTGCTGATTTGCCCCTCATTGTTCTGTGCCACCTATTCATCGGCGGTCTACAATTTGTTAACCTGTTTTAGGTATGCTCTACTTTGATTTCTTGTTGGTATTATCACGCTGTAATTTAATTAGATCTCTCATATTTTGACCGTTGCCACACTTGACTAGCACTTCACTGTTGCACATCTGTAATCTTTGCTATGATTGTAGTCCTGCTCACATAATATGAATGCCTTGTCTGACTGTGCCTTATACGCTGCACTACATGCCATACTGCTTCGCCCATATCTGAGTTCCTATAACACTGTGACTTACTCTGGCAAGCCAACCCATGCTTATCGTCCGGTCCTGGCAATATTGACATACTATTTGTTTGCGCCTTATTTTGTTGGACTACCTGCCATAGCTGTCTCTCGCCACGTTTGAGTTATCTTAACACCGTGGACATGCCCCAGTCCTCGTCCAGTATTCTCTTATTCATCCTACCCATCACGTGGTTTCTAGCTAAGGCATATTGTGCAACTCCCACTAGTACGGCCAGCATTCTTTGCCACATCTCCTGTCCATACTCCACTATAATGCACCATAGCACATCCCCACCTCCCAACTCCCTCACCTACACACACTCAAACAACCCCTTAGCTAACCCTTTCACCAGCCACTCCTCCAACCCATACCTCAATGAACCTGCCTTGTGGCTCAAACACTTCGCAACCAAACCCACTCCCAACCAACCGTGCGCACCTCCACTTAGGAACGCTAGACTTAGATCCAGACTGCCTCGCATTCTCTGTGCTAAACTCCAACACACTAACAACCCCTGTGCCTCTACTCAGACCTCACCTAAACCATCCATGACCGCACCCACTAAAGAATTTAAAGGAGCTCTTATCAATGCTAGATCCCTTACTGCTCATGCCTCGATATCTCTGACTTCATTACCACCCAGAACCTTGACTTCATCGCTATCATAGAAACATGGCTACATGCGGCTTCTGGCCCGCTCTTGGCCCTCGCTATTCCTGATGGATACTCTATCCTCAGAAATGACCACCTATCCAACCTGTCCAAAGGTGGCAGCGTTGCTTTCATACATAGGGACAATATCAACATGAGACCGATCCCCAACACTCATTGCAGCTCAGCTGAATCACTATCAGTGAAACTCTCTCTTTCACCCACTAATACGGCGTCACTACACCTCATTTACAGACCACCCGGTCCCCTCTCCTCCTTCGCAGAAGATATTACGTCTATCCTATCCAATAACACTAAGCCTAATTCACAAGTTTTACTGTTAGGGGACCTGAATCTTGGATTGTCTGACCCTAAGGATCTCGTGGCCACAGAGGTTGCAAGTATTGTGTCTAACCTAGGCTTTCACCAACGCAACCTCGAACCGACACATAACAAAGGCAGAACGCTCGACTGGATTGCAGATTTGAATTGCAATACTACGATAAGCTCCAATTCAGCCTGTGCTTGGTCTGACCACCACGTCATTATCTTCCATCTACCAGCCACCATTCCTAGCACCAAACCTATGATAGCTCCTTCTATTCCCACCAGGAATAAAAAGGATATCACCAGGGACAAGCTACTCCAGCTTATCCTACCCATTCTGAACAACTGTGCCACATCCTATAACGACCCTACTGTCTTAGTGGACACTTTCAACCAAACATCGCTCAAAGCGATTGTCACCATAGCCCACTTAAACTTGGGAAAGCTAAACAACGAGCTCACCTAAATTTGTGGTTCACTCCACAACTTAGAGCTCTGCGTAAAGAAAAACGCATATCGGAAACACTCTGGAAAAGTCTCCCTTGTGCTTCTAACAAAGACAACCTCTTTATCGCATCCCTTAACTACAAGGACGCGATCATACAGGCTAAAAAAGAAACTTATAACCTGTGTATCTCGCAAGCTGAATCCAACACGAAGGAGCTATTCAAAATTCTCAAAGAATTAGAATCACCTTCGCCCATTCCAGATAACTGTAACAAAGACAGCTCCTGGTGGTGCAACAACATTCAAAATGCTCTCCTCTCCAAAATAACCACCTTACAAGCCAAAATCAATGCCAAATAAAAACTCTCTCCTCTCTAAAGCTCTTGCCCCTAAAACCACTACCACTTTCACCCAACCCCCATCTAGCTTCCTTCCTCTCACTATCCATGAGGTTGAAAAAATGATCGGTAACCTTAAACCCTCCAACTGCCAAGGGGACTCTTGCCCAGCACCTATCAACTTACTTGGCACAAGACAATCTGGCTTCAGACCCAGGCATGGGACAGAAACAGCCTTATTAGATCTTAAAACACAAATAGAGGACTTAAAAGATAAGGGCAAACTAGCCCTACTACTCTTGGATCTCTCGGAAGCCTTCGATTTGGTCAATCACCAAATCCTATGCAAACATCTGAAATCTGCTGCCCACTTTTCGGAAAATGCCACTAACTGGATCAGATCCTCCCTGGACAATAGACACATGAGAGTATTCTCACCCACCGCATCTGCTGACCCATCTCCGGTCCCCTGCGGAGTTCCTCAAGGGTCGTGTGTATCTCCTACGCTCTACAATGTATTTACCAAACCACTGTTCGATGTGCTTGACTATCTGGGTGTTACCTACACCAACTACGCGGATGACACCCAGATACTCATCCCCATCACTGGTGATTACATTACAGACGCTAAAGCCTTGAACGACGTATACCAAGTCGTCCAAGCATGGATGGCACAACACAAGCTCTGTCTCAATGATGACAAGACAGAGCTCCTTGGCACCCAAGAAAGACTTAACAAGCTTGACCCGTCCTTCAGCACCTTCCACATTGATGGTAACTCCATCACAGTGGCTAAAGAGACCAAAACTCTTGGTATCTACCTTGATTCCACATTGTCCCTAAATCGACAAACAAATGCAGTCGCCGCTGCCTCGGCCTACACATGCAAGCTGATTACAGCCTGCCGCCCATTCCTCTCCACCCAGAACTGCATTATTCTCGCCAGGACGCTGGTTATGTCTAAACTTGATTATTGCAACGCACTTTATCAAGGCACCAACCAACGCAACCTCAACAAACCGCAGATTTCCAAAAACAATGCTATCAGAGCAGCCCTCAATATTCCCATATCGGCACACATCACTGACACTAGGAAGAGCTTACGCTGGCTCTCTGTTGCCCAAAGAATTTCGCTCAAATCACTGACTCGTACCCATAAATGTGTCAACAACCAGGCCCCTATCTACCTAACCTCCCGCTTCTCTCAGTACATCCCCTCCTGGACTTTAGGATCTGCTCAAGCACACTCGCTCACAATTCCTAAATACAACCTACAGACTGCCGATGGTGTCAGCTTCCCAGTCCTCGTGTCTAAACTTTGGAACTCCGTGCCAGGGTCCATTAGAACCCTCCCATCCGCCACACTTTTCAAACACAAAGCCAAGCTATGGCTATCCCTACATCCCACCTACTACCAGCCTAAGCCACCTGTTCCACTACTCCTGTACTACTGGCACTTTCTGCTTCAGAATTTAATATGTTTTGCCTGTAACTGTATCAATGCCACTTTTCTACCTTTGTGCCTTAATATATGCATCTGTGAATTTAATCTTTGCCTGTAACTGTATCAATGCCATTTTTGTACCCTGAGCCTCAAGATATGCGCCTGGTTGCCCTCGGGCCTAGTGTGCTATACAAATAAATAAAATAAAAAATACAAATACAGTAACAATTTATATTCAAGCGAATATCCATGTGATTACTTGTTCTCTAAGGAATTATACCCTCAACACATCTTTTAAGATGGCTTCTCTGCGTCCAGCATGAACAGGGCAGCAAGGCCTCTCAGGAACCTAGAGATTGTTCCTATAATGTCAACACACTTTTCACATTGTTGAAGGTCTGTCGATCCCAGATTAATCCTGATTGGTATGTGTGCTTAATATCCAGGAGGACTCCCTCAAGTCTAGTTGCAAATTATTATTGCAAACATTTTAACATCTTGGTTTAGAAGAGCGATAGGTCTGTAAAACAGAGCTCGGGACTCTTCCTTGCTTTCAATAAGAATCTTGTGACAGATTCTGTCATGGAATCCGTGATCTCTCCAGTATCTAGGTTAGAATGAAACATGTTTACGAATGGGTTCAGTAGGTCCTCCCTGAACATTTTATAGAACAACCATTTAAGGCCTTTGGGGCCAGGTACCTTGTCAACTTTAATTGTGGAGATGGCTTTTCAAACGTCCTCTCTGGTTATATGGAGGTTTCCTTTACTCTCTCGTAATTTTAGGCAGCGCCACTCTATGGAGGTATCTCACCTAATCACTTTTATTCCGTTCCTATATTCCTTATTGTAATAAGCTTGGTAGAAGGCTGAAAAGACTGTGGCCTTGCTTTTCCCATTTGAGTGATTGTTCCCCTCCTCATCTCAAATTACCAGTATGTGATGCTTCTGATATTTATGAGATAGGGCACTAGCTAAGTGCTTATTTTATTTATTACTCTTTTCATAAAAGTTCCCTTTGAGTCCCAGCAGCATCCTCTCAGCTCTTGCTCTGGAGCATCGACAGTCTTCTAAGCACCTCTTGGAGTTTCTTAAAGGACCTTCTGGACCCCCTCCTCCTATAGTCCCACTCAGTTTTCTTAATTTCCATCTGCAATAAATCCAGGGATCTTTTCCATATCAGGACAATTTTGGCTGCTTCAACCAATAGTATATCTCTTATGAAGGCTTTGAACGCCTCACCTCCCATGTGTTATTGTGTGTGGTCAATGCAGGCACATTGAGACGAAAAAAACTCCCCGACCCTCTCTGCAACTTCCTTGACAACTAATTTTTCCCTAAATACATATTTGATATTGTTCATGGCCTTTTACATCTGCTATCTGTAACAGATGTGATGACCACACTGACTGTGTTGTGGTCTGACAGTGCTTCTCCCCCTCTATCGGCTGATTTAAATTCCTGTGAAAACATTGTGTGGTTTAGCCTATGTTCTTTTTTTCATCTAATGTCTTTCTTGAATAAAAGCAACATCTGGCTCGTAATGTTTCAGCATGCAAGCCCGTTTCTTACAGTGGTTTGAATGCCTAACATTAAGGGCCTCATTACACGGTAGGCGGTAAACCATGGTGCTTTTAGCACTATGGTTGCCGCCGGTTCCATACCGGTGCCGCCATGGAGAAAAGGGGGAATTACCACCCCATTCCAAGGTTGGCGGGGCGGTAATTCCCCCTTTCTCCATGGCCCTTCCCCATTCCCATTTCTGCCCCATAGGGCTCAATGGGAATGGGGAAGCAGCTAATTACGGTACCGCAAATTGCGGTACCGTAATTAGCAACAAGGTCCCTTTGCGGGTCCCAACTACACCAGCCGTTAAGGTCGGGTCCCGCAAAGGGACCTCGTAGTAAGGCGGTAAGGGTTTACCGGTACCGGTGCCCTTACCGGTACCAGTAAACCCTTACCGCCTACCGTGTAATGAGGCCCTAAATGCCAGGCATTTGGATTAATAGTAGTCAGTGAGCATAACCCCAGGTGACTATTCCCAGATTTGGATTGTGAAACAGGAACACAGGTGGCGTAGTAGTGTTGTCTTCTCTAAAAGCCTTCACCCCTCCCCACTCAACAATCCATGTGGAGAAATATAACCAATACCTAGCAAAACTATTCTGCATCCCGCATGACCTCTCTGCCCTCTCCTAGCTGTACTACTCCACTGACAGCTAAGGCCCCCCCACCCCCAGCAATTAAGCAGTGCAACCCACGACCAGCACTGTTTGCTATAGGCTCCTTCTATGTTTGCTTAATGCGTCACTCTCCCTTCTTAGATCTTTATGGCGTGGCTAATTCTCCCTGCCTTAAGCGGTTTATATTCTCTGTTTAATCAGCATGCACACAGCTATGTTCTGAAAGATCAGCACTGAAAGAGCAGGCTTTGAACTAGATGTAGGGTTTGTTCCTTGTACCCCCCAGGATTCCTTCCTTAGGACTGTGAGATTGGAATTTCACCAAGATATCTCTGAGTCTGCATTGGCAATCTCTCTCACTGAACTTGCTGGGTAAAGTGGCTCTCTTTAAGATGTTATCTCTACCCACATTTCTTTATGTGCTGCAAAATGCCCCTCTTCCGGTCCCTAAATCAGATTTTGTCAAGATAGAGGTGGCTCTCCAGGAATTGTTGTTGTAGGGGGGGAAGACACAGCCGTGCATCGCCCTGAAAACTTTGCAGCGCTTAGTGTGGGAGGGTGGGATTGCCTACCCAACATACCATGGTATTATTGGGCAGCGCAA
Organism: Ambystoma mexicanum; assembly: GCF_040938575.1. NCBI lineage: Eukaryota > Metazoa > Chordata > Amphibia > Caudata > Ambystomatidae > Ambystoma > Ambystoma mexicanum. Next base: position 581,883,664 of record NC_090935.1, read on the forward strand.
CTGAATGTGGTAAACGATTGGCTGCACTGAGACCCCTGATTAACTCACATTAAACTAGAAAAGGGCTGGATGAAGCGAAAACCTCCTATACAAGCGCTCTACGGGAGTAAAATGGTGAAAACAGACTTCCCTCATATGACCCGGCATACCCAGCAGGTCTGGGCCGAAGCACATACATAAATCGGATGGGGTGTGGGGGTAAATCCGCCCTGGTTCAAGCACTCTGGAACAACACACATCTGCCTAAGATACTCATGACATTGCCAAAATATCTTGTGCTCCATCCCAGTCCATATTATCGAAGTCAATTACTTAGATCCCGGTTAAATCTTTTATTAACAGGGGACGTTTTAGTTGCTCTTTCTCCCACTCAGGAATCATCAATTGGTTTGTGTAGCTTTTACAAAGTAACTGAAACTGTTCTGACATTGAGACATATATTGGTGGATCGCCTTGCGCTTACGGAAATACGAACAAAATATCTTGGTTGTTTTATAAATATTTCTCTTCCTCCCTCCCCGGATGAAATATGGAGTAGAATGAGTTCGGATAAAGAAACATTTTTAGCAGAAGTTTTGAGAATGATGGAAATGTTGGGCTTTCTTAAATGTTTTTAGTGGAAAAATTCTTAAAAGCGAGTTTACACGTTATGTATTTCTACTTTAGCAAGAGATTCCTTTTAATGCAAGATGACTATTTATTAATGTGTGATTTTAAATATATATGTATGAAATGTAATACTTATTAATTTTGTATGAAATAATTGGTGATTTGTTTGATTTTATTATTTCTGTAAATTTGAAAGGTCAAATTATGATCAAAGCAAATAAATAAAATGAAACAAAAGTTAATCAAAATGGGACATTTTCAGGTTTGGAACTGTAGGATATCAATCCTAGCAGATGTTGTGCAAGAAGGATGCCTTCTCCCCTTTGAGACCATGCGAGCAGTGTAAAAACTCCCAAGTACTGAGCGTTTCAGATATCTGCAACTAACCCATTCAATGGGTTCTCAATTCTCATCCTTAAATGATATTCCTCAATATTCCTCCCTTGAAGCTAACATCCTTCATGAACGCATATTCACCAAGGTCACCTCTATTCTGTATCAAGTATTAACTGCATTTGGGACTAAGGAATTAACTCGACTCGGATAGATGGGAAAGAGATATAGGTGTGTTGGACCCCGACTCACAGGTGGAAGCGTTACTGTTTCCCAGAGAGATTGGGATCTTCGCTAGACTTCGGCTTATAAAATATAAGATTTTACATCGTGTTTACTATTCCTGCACAGTGTTGTTTGAATGGGGGAGGATGAACAGCGATCGCTGCATATGATGTGGACGATCAGCTGGCACTTTGCTCCACACTTTATGGGAGTGTGAGTGGATCCATGTTTTTTGGAGAAATGTCTTGAGAGTTTATCTGCGGTTATCGGATCCTATGTGCTGAAATATCCAAAATGCGTGCTTCTTGGCATTTGGGGGGAGGTAGGATTCACCAAATGTGAGAAATTGTTTTTGTCTGTAACTTTGGGACTAACTAAAAGGATTAGTGTCTCAATGTAGGGTACTCCGGACTACCCTCCGATAAGCTAGTGGTCTGCGGAAGTTGACATGTGTATGGCCCTGGAGAGAAGGGTGTATAATGCACAAGGGTGCACCTCCAAATTACATAAAGTCTGGAATAAATGGAAGGGCAAGGGGTGAAGTAGTATATTACTAGCTCTAGACGTGTACTCTGTAATGTATGTTATTGGAACCCCATTGTGTCCTTAGTGTTGAGACTTGGTGCTCTTTACTCTCAGTCAAGCAATAATGTATGTTTGTTTGTTATGCATTGATAGGAAAATAAATAAAAGATATATTAAAAAAAGATATCTCTCATTCAAGAGGGCGGCCGCAGCGTAGAAACGTGTACTGGTGTCTCTCCCGCCGGGCCGCAATGATAAAGATTGAAAATTAAGGCATTGTGAATTCGGATGCGCTTCTCCCCTACTCTGCAACACCCTTAAAGGCATGGTCTAGTAAAAAAATGTATTTAAAAAATAGATAGGCAACATCAAAGTGATAGCCACAGCAGGCAGAAACACAACGCGGTTGTGTTGGAAAATGCTGCGGTTTTTCTTTCCGAGTTTCTCAGGCTCCTCCGAGCCGGAGGAGCCTGAGAAACTTGGAAAGAAAAACCGCAGCGTTTTCCAAAACAATAACGTTGTATTTATGTTTGCGGTCGCTTCAAAAGCGACCGCAAACATAAATACGTTTTTAAAGCTGCGGTTTTATTTTTTCGGATGCGGCTCCTCCAGCCCGGAAAACTTAGAAAATAAACCGCAGCTAGTGCTTATTTTTTTTTAAAAATAAATAGCACTTACCGAGATTCAGCTGCAGCTTTCCTGCTCTGGTCTCCGGTCCCCGTCCTCCGCCTCCGCGTACAGCACTAATGAAGGGAAAGCCACCCAGCGGTAGCTTTTGTTTACTACAGCTGGCTGGCCTTTCCTTCATTAGTGCCGCAAAAGCAAAAGCCAGCACAGGAGGACATCCATTTCACAAAATGGATGCGCCCATGTGCTTGCCTTTGCGAATTTTGAGCTTGAATAGCTCAAAATTTTACATAGGAAGTTTTAAAAAAGAGAATGCTAGTATTTTTTTTTTATGTTGCCTATCTATTTTTTAAATACATTTTTTTACTAGACCATGCCTTTAAGCACGGAAGAGCGGGGGAATGGAAGCACAGGCGCACAGCTCGACCGGGAAACGGTACGGAGCAAGCGCACCTCCCCCCACCATCCCCGCAGCGTGGGCCGGTACTGTAGGCGAAGCGGGATCCGTGCTGCTGGAAGCCCCTGCGGTCCGAAGCGGAGAAGAAAGCGGGTCTTGTGGGGGCGCGAACCCAATCATCAGTGAGAGTCACAAGCGTTCAGGAGTGAGAAGGATGCAGTGCTTCCCAGGGGCATCCCGGGCGGTTGGCAGACACAGAAACCCGTTGGGAGAGAGAGGAGGGGGCACCGCAGAAGAGGAGGCTTGGGGACCGCAACGTAGGGGCAGCCAACCCACACAAAAGCAAGCAGAGGTGAGATAGCTCCCCGGTCCAAGCGGTGGCATAAACGGGCAGAAGGGACTTTCCAGTTGTCCCCGAACGGTCCGGCAAAAGGATCACCCTCGTAACTGAGCGGGAGGTGGACTTTCAGTCTGCATATGTCTCCTGGATCCAGAGAAGCGGCACCACAGCAGACCACCAACGAGACTCACGGTAGCTGCCATAAGTGAACGGGTAGAAACGGGCAGTCCCCCAAATTGGAAGCAGGAGACCACGCGGAGGCAGAGAGAAGGCCACGGAAGGTGAGAGGGGGGAAAGGTAACGAGTGAAGGGCAAACGCAACACGGCAGAGGTGCAAGGACTTCGGCAGTAGCTGATACAGGGCACAGACCAGGCAGATCCCTACTCTCCTGGGGGCCAACAATAAGAGTGAAATAGAGAGGAGGGGGCGAGAATTTGATTACTCCGCCGCATCAGGAACACACGGCCCCCCTAGTGGAAACCAGCGGAGGGGGCGATTGGCACAAGGAACGGACACTGACAGAAGGCGACCGAAGGTCCTCCGCGCAGGTCTGGACCCCCCCACACGAAAGATGTCGAAGGCAAGGGGGAAGAGTGGGTTACCCCAATCGCAAACCCCCGCCACCAGACGGGAATCGAACCTGGTCCAAATGTGGTCCTTAGAGAACACAGCCCATTCAAGAGGGAAAGGACAGGAGGACTCACCGGAGGCGCAGACTCCTGCACTACAGACACAGGCTTTGAAGGAAGACATGCAAGCCTGGTTTAGGGAACTGCAGGACAAATTCATGACAACGGTTCAGGACCAATTTGGGACGCTGAGACAGGACATGAAACAAGCAATATAGGAACTCTGTGTAGATGTGTCTAACCTGGAAGAATGGACGGACATGCTGGAGAGCATAGTCCAGAATGTAGAAGAGGAAGCACAACAAAACGGGGAATTACAAGAACAACTGGTGAGGGTAACCCACAACCTGGAACTGCAGTGTGAAGATTTGGAGAATCGCTCTCGAAGATTGAATATCCACATTAAAAACATGGTAGAGTCGGTACATGATAAAGATCTTAAAACTGCCGTCCAAGAGGTCTTCAAAGATATACTGGCAGCCGAAGGGGAGGAAGACATCGAAATAGACAGGGTCCACAGGGTGGGGCTGAGGAGGACAGGCGAGCCGGGGGAGCGTCCCAGAGATGTGCTAGTGTGCTAGTTGCTCTCTCCTCGTACTCCCAAAAAGAAAGGATCTTTAAGATGGCACGGGGCATGGACCCCATCCGGATGAATGGGGTGGAGATCCAACTTTTTCAGGATCTCGGCTTGGTAACTCTGCAGAAAAGGAGACGAATGTCACTGGTTGTGAAGGAGCTGATCACAAGAGAAATAAGGTATAAATGGACATTTCCCTTTGGCCTCCTCTTAACGTGGGATGGAAGGCAGAGAAGGTTGACAACCTGCGAGGAGGGGCTTCAGGTCATGGGTCTCCAGGAGGAAAGAAGCGTGGAGGGCACTCAGCGGACAAGGGAAGAAAATCGCAGGAAACCATGGGGATGGAAAATGGTGCAGGATAAGAAATCTCTACAAAAAGGTGGGAAGCGGGGTGCAGAGCCTACAGCCGACTCCTGAGAGAAAAATCGTGGAGGGCACATGATTGGGAGTAGGAAGTAAGCCTGGAATGGAAAGTGGACAATAGTAATCCAATGGACGAAAGGACTGTGACCCGGCGGAGGGTCACAATGCCAGACTCCAGGAAAGACTGAGGTAAGTGCGGGGTTTAGGATTCCCAGCAAAGTTACACCCGAGTAAGCAGAGGGTCAGGAGCGACGGGCAGAACGCCCTAGCATCTGTAGGTCCCTGGACCTTCCTCAGGTCAGTTATTGGTTGGTTGGGGGAAGTTGGCGGCAGGGGGGAGGCTAGGGGGAGAAGGAGGGTTCAGAGGAGGAGAACACAAAGTTGGGGGAGGCCTTTGTTGGGGGGGTGGGGAAGAAGGGGGAGCAAGGGGGCCAGAGGGTAGATCTGGGTCAGCTGGTAGGTGGAGGCAATACTCACTGGGAAGCGTGTCTCATGGGAAAGTTGTCATGACCACTGGGCAAGAACCACAAGCTCCACTACATAAAAGGTCCAGTTGGACCCAGTCCTGGCGCCTTTGGTGCCAAGCTCATGAGTAAGTGTGCTCTGCACACTTTTATTCTGGTGCACATGCTGTTTTTTCCCCTACAGGGCCTCTGCGTACCTCCAGGTCGGGCGTGGCCATAGGAGTGAAATGGGCCGCACGTGCAGCATCCTCTAGGAGTGGCAGGGTGGGGCCACGAGTCAGAACAAATGGGCATGGCCGGGGCAGGCTATTTAAGCCTGCCCCGCACACATGCGTAACGCTCACCGCCGCCTGAAGCGCATCCTTACCTGATTCCAGCATCAACCACAGTGGGAGCGCATCCTTACCTGATTCCAGCAGCAACCGCAGTCGGAGCGCACCCTTACCTGATTCGGCTCCCAGCCACAACACTTACTCGGGAGTCCACTTTCGGCCAGCATCATCGCGGATCCAGGCATCCTTCACCCGCCGGCAGATCTTCAGATAACGCATTCCATTCCGATATCGCCAGACAATCCCTGCAAGAGAAGAAGACAAAACAAGGTTAGAAAAGCGATAAAGACATTATGCTAAGGTTGCGCTTAGACCAATCCTCGCGCTTGACCTTAAAACCAAACTTACCACCTATTGGGACATCGTGAACTCCCTTTTCTTCCATTGGGGATCGCTTCTTGCACCGCAACTACCACTGGGCCTCTTATCACCTATTGGGGAAAAGGAAAGATATTACAAAAAGATACAGACAATAATCAAGGAAAGACATTACAAAAGGATACAGACAATAATCATTATTGAAAGGATACTTAACTTTGAAGTGGTTCAGCCACAGCCGGTCTGAGCTGCCTTGCACATGGACAAGCAAAGAAACTCGGTCTATCTAAAGCGCCCCTGCAGTGAGAAGCAGGACGGAGAGCTCGCCATCATAATTAAACAGGTGAGACTATATGGGTCGGCGCATGCTCACCACATTCTGGGAAGAAGGATTCGAGGGGGACCACAGTCATATCACAGCATTCTCACGGCCTCTCATATTCTCGCAGGGGCAGTGCCAACAACCAGCGCAGTCCACAACACAAGAGCAGGGGAAGAAGTCTGACCAAGGGGACCCATATCCAGGGAGGGCTGCAACCATGCCCCAACGTTCCCGCAGAGACCAGGTGAGCGTAATAGAAGTTGAGACTCCTGACATTTAATGTTAGGGGGTTAAATACCCCTGTAAAAAGGAAGAGAGAGGGGATATTTTAATGATGCAAGAGACCCACATTAGACAGCGTGACAAGACAAAGATGCGTATAAGGGGATATAAGCTGATAGGGCAATCCAACGCTAAGAACAAAAAAGCAAGGGTCCTAATTGCGGTCCATGAAAGTAGGAACATGCAGCTATGGTACCTTAGTGGACAAGATGGGCAGATTTGTGTTTGCAAATGCCACAATTGATGGGCTCCGTCTCACATTAGCTTCCATATACGCACCTAATATGGGGCAAGATGGCTTTTTGCGGGAGGCATTGGGGAAACTGGAGGGTTTCGCAGGAAGGGTAATAATTCTGGGGGGTGATCTGAACATGGCGTGCCACCCGGTAACAGATAGGAGCTCAGGAGGTCATCAGGGTCAGGGGGCACCCTCAAAGCTTCTCCCATAATGATGGACCACTTATCACTTAGAGACGTGTGGCGGGAGCTTAAAGATCGGAAAAGAGGATATACCCATTACTCCCATGTATATAACATGATGTCGAGAATAGATTACTTTTGGGTTTCGGTGGGGCTTTTGGGGAAAGTTAAGGAATGGAAATAGGGCCAATCTCGTTGTCTGATCATGCCCCATTATGGTTAGAAGTGAAGACCACTAGTCGAAATAAGGGACTGTGGAGGTGGAGGCTCCCACACGACATTCTCCAAGATCCCATTATGGGGAACGTCATCAGGGGAAAGATACGGGAATACTTTGCACACAATGATACAGGTGAAGTAAAGCCGGGAACGGCGTGGGAGGCCTTTAAGGCGGTTATTAGAGGTCAGTTCATAGCCATGAAGGTGTCTAAGGACAAGCAGAGATACTTATGGGAAAGTGAATTGGAAAGAAAATTATTAGATATACAAAGGGAACTCCTGAAGAAACCCACGCTATCTTTGAAGAGGGCTCTGAGACGCGTGCAGGGTCAGTTGGACGCTCTTCTTACAAAAAAGCGGAGATGAGTCGTCTACGTCTCTGGCACTTGTACTATATGAAAGCCAACAAGGCTGATAAATTCTAAGCGAGGCAACTACGAGCCAAGCAACCAAAGCTAACGATCAGGGAAATTCGAAACGTGCAGGGAGAGAAACGTACCGGTACCAGAGACATGGGGGAGGTGTTCAGAAACTACTACCGCAATTTATATTCTACAGGAAACCCAGGTAGGACTGACCAAGATTGCTATTTGAATACTCTCACAATGCCGCAAATAACGGAAAAGGACAGGGAGAAGTTGGAAGGGGACATCAGGGAGGAGAAAGTGAGGATAGCAATTAGGGGCCTCAGACGGGTTCACTACGGCCTTCTATAAAAAGTACGTGGAGGCCTTGATCCCATTCCTGGCAAAGCTGTACAACTCATTAAGAGGGGAGGGAAATGTGACCCCGACTATGAATGAAGTGAAGGTCCTGGTCTTCCACTAAGCGGGAAAAGACCCGTTGTACCCAGAGTCCTACCGCCCAATTGCCTTGATAATTTTGGATGCTAAAATGTATACAAAAATTCTTGCTTCTATGCTGTCCCCGCTCCTCCCAATCTGATTAACAAAGATCAATCAGAATGTATCCCAGGTAGGCAAACTCACGGCTATTTGAGGCGTATAGCACACTTGGTGGAGAAAGTTGGAGTCAAGCAAGCCCCCGCAATCTTGCTAGCTGTCGATGCTGAAAAGGCATTTGACCGGGTGGAATGGTCAGTCCTGTTCAGAACACTAGCATGGATGGGGTTCGGGGAAAAATTTCTGAACATAAGGTCTAATTACAATTCCCCTTTGATTAGGTTTGGCATTAATGGGGAGGTCACGGGTAGAGTGGAATTAACAAGGGGTACCAAACAAGGGTGCCCGCTCTTACCCCTATTGTACGCCATATTCCTGGAGCCACTTCTAATCAGGATTAGGGAGTCTGGGGCGATAGTGGGGATTGAAATGGCAGGCAGGCAGCATAAGGTTGTCGCGTATGCGGACGACCTGCTGGTGATCATCACGGATCCGACTCGCACTCTTCTAGAGGTGATTTGGGAACTAGAGAACTTTGGGGCGATTTCTGGATTGAAGATTAACAGGAATTAATCAGAAATCTGACCCCTGGCAGGGGATAAAGGGGAAATTAAGAGGGTGGCAGATTCTCTTGGATTAAAGCTTGCAGACAAAGGGATCAAATACATGGACATAACTCTTACGAGCAGGGTGGATCAGCTGTATGGTGGGGAACTTCCCGGATTTGCTGGGGAAAATTAAGTGGGACTTGGAGAGGTGGAACCCGCTGGCGATTTCTTGGTGGGGGCGAGTCTCCACGGTAAAGATGACGATAATCCCGAAACTGTTGTATTTCTTCCAAGCTATTCTGATTAGGGTCCCCAAGTATTTGGAAGAAGAAGGCACCAAGGGTATCAAGGGTAGTTGTAACGGCTCCAATTATGGAGGGGGCATGGCTCTTCCGCACCTTTACAGGTACTATCAGGCAGCGCAGCTGTGGATCTTGAAAGAATGGATGGGGGAGGAGCAACATAAGGTCTGGGCCGAGCAGGATAGGGCGGTGGCTAGAACCCCACTGAGGGAGTTGTTGTGGAAGGGGAGCCAGACCAGACACCCAAATCTACGCGTACGCGAGGTCATGAGGGCCCCATTGGACGTATGGGATGGCCTCTCACGGAACGGCTCTGTAACAGCGGTGCCAGGCCCGTCTACCCCTATGTTTGGGAACCCCGAATTCCCTCTGGGAATGGAAAAGGGGGCATATAGGAATTGGGAAAAGGCGGGGTGTACAAAAATTGGGGAAATGATGGTGCTCCCGTTCGAGACATGCAAAAGTAACCTGAATCTCAGGGAATCAGACAGGTATAAATATGAACAACTCAGACACTGGTTAGTTACCCCAACGATTAAACAGGCGGCGACACGGGACCTTACGCAGTTTGAAAAGTATGCTATATCCAATCCCGGAACCAGGAAACTGGTGTCAACACTCTATAAGTTTATCAATGTGCAGGGAGAAAGGGTCAACTGGAATTACATGGTGAAGTGGGAGCATACACTAGGGGAGTTCATCAACAAACTACAGTGGGAGGAACTATGGGGCAGTGTCCCAAGACTGACCCGCTCGGTCCAAATGAGGGAAATGTGGGTAAAGCTGATGACCCAGTGGCACCTGACTCCAGTGCGGTTGAATGCGATATTTCCGAATGTGTCCAAACTGTGCTGGAGAGCGTGTGGTGGCGAAGGTACATGGAGGCATATTGGTGGGACTGCAAAGGGATTCAGGGCTTCTGGGGCAAGATAAAGGCACAGATGCAGGGGATGTTCCCTAACCTGGCTCAAATGGGCGAGCGGGTGTGGATGTGTGGGCTCAAGGACCAAGCAGCAAAAAAGCTATCTAAATCACAATGGAGGTGCTTTATGGGACTGCTGATGGCGGCCTGGGTGGCTATAGCCCAGAGTTGTAAACAACCGGATCCCCTTTGGCTGGTTACAGAAGGTTTGGACATTGGTAACAATGGAACAATTATCCCACACCCTGCAGGGCGTGGGGGGCTCCTTTGCAAAAGAATGGGGGAAGGTATTGAAATAACTTCAATCGGACTACATGGAACAGTGGTGCCCACACAAAATAAGAATATTGGACGTATTTGCGGCATGAGTAGATCCCAGAAGATTCAGAGACTATCTTCTGGGGGGAGGGGGGGACTTCGGAGTTGGGGGGAGAGCTACCTTTTGTTGTTTTTATACATGAAAATAATAAACAAATATAAAAAAAATAAAAACAGATATTTCTGAGTCAATCACCTGGTTGGCTAGATTTAGGCCCCATTCTGGGGGTCCTATCCATGGTACGGTCTCACCCATGGTTCTCTGGGAGAGTAGATTGAAAGACGTCTCGGAGGAGACTAAGGAATTAGTGGCCTATGGTAGTCTATTGCCTTTATTTCTGCTATTCTTTTCTTGTTGGGTTCCCTGCTTGTGCCCTTGCACTTTTCACTTTGTTTAATTCTGCCATCTGCATGTTCTGCATACTTCCTCCCCACTCTCATGTTGCTTCTTCCTCAGCTGGATTTCATTGGCTTCCCTTTCCAACCTGTTGCTATTTTCTTTTTTCCTGCATTGTTTTTAAATACATTCATGGTAATTCCCCCCACCAGCTCTCCTCTCTGGTATCAGTCTGTACCTTCCGGGACACTTGGCTTTTCTTCGTTATTTCTCTTGACTGTTCGTCATCACCCTTCTATTTGTTCTTTTGCTCTCTCAGCTCCTTAGCTCTGGAATGTTCTCCTTTTTTCTGTACGATCTTCCATACTTTCCAGATTTTATTCTTCTCTTAAATCTCACCTTCTCACTTCATTTTGAATTAGATTTGTTTTTCAAGATTATAAATATTCCTATTCTTTGGTAACACTATGTCATTTTCTACAGCGCTTTAGGGAATGTGCTCTATGAAGTCACTCTGGGGGGTGCGGGTGGGGGCGGGTTCAGTGGGACGCTATCCCTGGTCTCCGGAGTCTCTTTAACGCCATAGGCAGCAATCTTTAATGTGACTTTGCTTCACATTTTTTTATTTTTTTATTTGTTTGGTTGATAAAATCAACTTTTCAAATTTTACGACAAAACAATACAATACAGTCAGTTTAGAAAATATAAAATCATCTTACATAATGATTACAAGAATATCATAACCACACAACAGAGCGGAGAATAACAACATGAAATTTCATTACAAGTCATTTTACCTCCAAAATTACTTAATTCAAAAGCCAAGCAAATTAATAATGAATAATGATATTGGAAAGCAAAATACAGCATTACTGCGAGTCAGGAAAAATTGCATCCAGAAATTGTATGGTGGCTATCTTTACTGAGAGGGAGGTAGTTGTAAAGATACATTGCCACATATTTTTCTTTGCTCCACAATGGATGTTCATCTTGATCTGGATAGCAGACTTGAACTGACCAGTATGGAGTCATTAAAATGGAATTTCATCAAAATGTGTAATTTGGGCCATCAATGTGAAGGGAGGAAAGGCATAACCATAAATCATAGAGCAGTCATACCAAAAATCATCATGGGGTCTTGCATGGATTCACATGCTCATGAATATTCCTGTCGTCTGGCTGGGAATCCTGAGTAAAATTAAAGCAGTTTAGCTTTAAGCTAAAAACTGCTTGTTGCTTCTGTAGCCTATCAGTGTCACCTTGAGTCATATTTCCCCAGCCAATGACACTCTTCCTACTAAGTTACACTCCTGGTGGCCATCTTCAAATTTTTACTGCACGTTTCTCGTGTTGGGAGTCGTCATGTTTCTCTCCTCTAAATCCTACACCTTTTTGCTGTTTTTGACTATGTTTGCGAGAATTCATCTCGATTCTTCATCTTCTTCAGTAATGTTGTGACTACTAGTGGTGGGGACCCGTTGCCAGAGGCGATCCTTAGTCCACCGTCAGATATCCGACTCATGGTCACCAATGGCCCAGGCTTGGGCGTTTGGTACAACACCATGGTGGACGCCACAAAGAAAAGTCTCTTCAGGGCTTGTCAGAACTGCGGCCTGAAGAACATCTATATCGAAGGTCAGAACCTCAGGTGCATCTACTGCCAACATCCCGACAATGATGCGGATGGATGTTCGATTTGCCAAGCCTTTTCCTCTAAGACACGGAAGGACCGCCATAGGAGGTTAGTGGCGTGGATCAAGGAAGTGAAGGCCTGTAACGCAGCCTCCGGGGCGTAGTCATGCTTCCTCTAAGGCCCGTAGGTCAAAGAGCGTGCTCCCTCTGACAAAAAGAGGTTGAGGTTCTTTGAAGATGCTTCCTTGGTGAAGATCTAAAAAAGGTAAAATCATCATACGCTCCAAGGCCTTCTTCGTCGACGGTTAGCCTACTAGCAGTCGCGCAAATTATGTCTGCAAGAAAGTTGTTGACGCCAGCGGCCAAACACAAGTCCACGTCAAAGGGCAAGCAGTCCAAGGACCCGTCGGCAGCTCCACCGTCATTGACTCTGTCGTCGACTACCTCATCCATCAGGACTATTGCCCCGTCGACGAGTACCTCGTCGTCTATTTTGTCTGCGAAGACTGGTCTTCCATTGGTAGTTTCGATCACACGAAGGGCCTCGTCGATGACTGTCACCATTACCATGCCCAGATTATCCTTACTGCCTAGACCTCCATCGGAGGTTCTGACAGCAGTCCCGTCAATGATGGCTCCTTTTCCTACTCTGCAGGCTCCAGTCATCGCCTCTTTTCCTAAAGGCTTGGATTTGATGAGGGACATACCTCCAGCTAATGATTTTATGCCTAGGCCCACCAAGGCCACACCGCTTTACACATTGTCCCCTCGGGGATCCCCCAGGAAGTCTTCAGCACACTAGACCAGTTCAGAGGAGGACCTGACAGAGGGTTTTTACTCTGACCAGGAGGTTGGTCAGGGGGAGCCTGACCCCATCATGCCAATACCTCAGCAAGGGGCACCATCTCACCAGCCTTCTCTGCCCTTTAGCCTTTCACTTCTGGGTCCAGCTCCAGCACCTGCACCTGCACCAAGATATATGTCTTTGGACATTTTGACCACCTTGCACACACTGGTGGCTGAAATCCAGCATGACTACCCACTGCTCCCATTCCTGTTCCAACAAGGAGTCCTCCGAGGATTTCTTGAAGTCACCGGGCACTGTCTCATCTGGCCCCTGTTACCCCTCGGCCATTGCTGGTTGCACCTCTCCCTGTGGTGGAGGAAGCAGCTCAGACAGACACTGATACTATCACAACCGGGACGCAAGGCACGGATGAGTTTGATGATTACATTCCTGCGGATGGAGAACCCCCAGACATTGATATACCCTTCTGGGTCTCTCCTCCAGACAAGATCAAGTCCTTCCACTCCATGATCTCTAGGGCTGCAAAGTTCTTCAACCTAGTACTGGAGGAAAAGAAAAAAGCAAGGTCTCCTTTTAGAACAGAGTCCTCCAAGTGAACTATCATTTCAGTTCCCCTATTGGATGACATTTGGGAGGATGGCCTGTCGGTCATGAAGACCCCGAATACCACTCATGCGAGGAGGCGCTGCTTGGAAAAGAAGTACCGGATTCCTGACTTGGCCGCTAAGTGCCTCAGGTCCCAGTCCTTTCCAGACTCAGTGGTCTCGCCCACTGCTAGGATGAGGTCCGCCAACCCCGTCTTCCCCATCTATGGTCACTCCAGACAAAGAGGGTAAAAAGCTGGATGTAGCAGGGAAGCATATCATTACTACGTCAGCGTCAACGATTAAGGCTGCCAATGCCCTTGCCATTCTCTCAAGGTATGATAGGGAGTTGGTCCCCATCCTCAACTTCCTGCGGGAGGATAAGAAGGCTGAAGCCTTTCCTCTGTTCCACGAAGCAACGGTGGCTTCTGACCATGCCATCACCATTGCCCTCAGCATCACTGATTCAGGCTTTTGCCAGATGGGCAATGGTGTGGTCCTCCGCTGCCAGGGTTGGCTCAAGGCCACCAACTTCTGCACGGATGTACAAACGAAGGTGGTCGACATGCCATTCGATGGAGACAGCCTCTTCAGAAAGCCGGCCCGACAAAACTCTACAAGCCAGAAAGACAGACACTGAATCGGCGCATTCTCTAGTCACCCTTCAGCAAATGAGGTGGTTTTTTCGCTCCTCTAAAGGGAGAGTCTCAAGATCATTGAAGTGTTTCATCTCCCCCTATCATCAGCCCTCCCATTCAACCATCCAGGATGCTTATAGGGGACGCTCCCAGGCTTATGGAAGTGGGAACCAGCATTGTCGCCGCCCCCACCCAGGATGCCGATGCCGAAGCAAGCCTGAAAAGGCCCAGCACTCATCCCCATATTTCTTCACCCCAGTGGGAGGCCGGTTATCGCAATTTGTCGACCAGTGGCGAAAGGTCTCCATACTCAAATGGGTGCTCGATGTCTTTCCATAGGGGCATGCTCTGGAATTCCAGGACAAATGCCCACACATTCCTCCTGTTTCACAACAAGAACAACACGTGGCGTAGCTACTTAAAGAGGTTCAAGCCATGCTATACAAAGGGGCGATAGAGCCAGTCCATCAGCGCCCCCGGGGCTCTGGAGTGTACTCCAGATACTTTCTGGTAAGGAAGAGGACAGGAGGGTGGAGACCCATTCTAGACTTGCGACACCTCAACAAGTTCCTCTAATCCCAAAGGTTCAGGATGGTCACACTGTAGCATGTGCTCAACCAACTGGAGGACGGAGAATTCCTGGCGACCCTCCACTTGTAGGATGCTTACTTCCAAATCCCCATTCATCCCAAATACCGGAACTTCCTGCGTTTTGTCATTCGGGGTGACATTACCAGTTCAAGGCCCTGCCCTTCAGCCTGAAATCGGCCCTAATGGTGTTCACCAAATGCTTGATGCCGGTGGCAGTGCATCTGTGCTGCAAAGGAATCCATGCCTATTCTTAACTGGACGTTTGGCTCATCTGATCCCGCTCTCACGCGCTGGCAATCCAGCACACCGCAGAGACCATCCAAACCCTGACTTCTCTGGGATACTCGATAAATGATCAGAAGTCTTGCGTAGCGCAATCTTAGAACGTGCTATTCCTGGATGCCCACCTCAACACACTCTCATGTCTGGCAACTCCTTCGGAAGAGAGGATGAAGGCAGAGTCCATTGCAACAGTCCGGTTCATCACGCTCCTGCTGGGATGATGTCCTTCTGCATTCATCTAGTTCCCTTTTGAAGACTACAGATGAGACCCCTTGAAGAATTTCTAGATGCCAGATGGCAGCAGGTCACCGGCGCATGGAAAGACAAGATCGCACATTCTGTCAGGCTGCTTTGGTGGTCAGCTCGTCCACATCTCCCGCACAGTGCTCCTTTTCAGATCTCTGCGTATCAAGCAACAGTCACGACCAATGCCTCGCTGGAAGGTTAGGGGCCTACTCCACAGAGGACATTTGCACCACTGGCTCCCGGAAGAGCAGGAGTTACATATCAACATCCTGGAACTGAGGTAAGTTTTCTGGGCTGTCAAGTCTTCAACCTCAGCTCCAGGGGAAGTTGGTGTGGGTCTTCACAGACAACACCACCACCATGTTTTACATCAGGAAATAGGGTGAACATGCTCCCCTGCTCTCTCTGGAGGAGCAGAATCTGTGGGGTGGGCCATTGCTCAACGGATGTTTCTTGTCCCATTTCACCTGGCAGTCGTTCAGAACACCATTGCGGACTCTCTCAGCAGGGAATTGTGATCCTGCCACGAATGGGAGCTCCAGGAAGCACAAGTGTCTTGTCTCTTCAACAAGTGCGGTCTCCCTTAAATCGACCTCCTTGCTACAGCTGCCAATGCCAAGTGCCAGAGATTTGCCAGCAGGTAGCTTTAGCCAAGGAGTCTGGGGGAAGCCTTCTCATTCCCATGAGAGGGCCTCATCCTGTACGCTTTCCCGCCAATTCCTCGGTTGTTTCGATGTGTACACTTGTGTGCAGGCGCGTTATAAATGACATATATCATATCACCCCTGCAGCCCTAGAATTTGGACACTTCTTGCTTCTGTTGGAATGGGATTCTAGCTAGGCCCATGGCTCCCTCTACACTGGCATGCTACAAGCAAAATTGGAAGCATTTTATGGTGTGGTGCCGGCCACAGAAGATTTCTCTGCTACGTGTGATGGCGCTGCAGCTTCTTCCGTACCTGCTCTCGCTGGCCAAGGCTGGTCTTGCCCATGCATCTATCAAGGTCCACCTGGCCGCCATATCTGTGTATACCCGGGCTCCAGGCAAGCTCTCTGTGTGGTTGCACAGGCTTGTTAAGGTAATTGCATTCGCTGGATGTTGCACGTGCCCTGAAGTTCTATGTTGCACACACAGAGGACTTTCAAAAAACCTCTCAACCTTTCCTCAATTTTGGACCTGTGGCGCATGGGACAGCCTTGTGTAAGGCTTCCACCTCCAGGTGGCTCTCCTTATGTATTATGCATTGCTATCGTCTGGTCAACAAATCGCTTACAGGCCGGCCGAGAGCCCATTCCACCAGAGCCATTGCAGCGACTACTGCGTTTCTCTCTGGTGTTCCCCTGGTCGACATCTGTAGGGCTGCTACGTAGAGGTCAACCCACACATTTACAAAATTGGACTGTGTCGACAGGGATTTCAGGGAGGAGTCCTGGGCCAGCTAAACAGTGCTGCACAACCTGTTTGTTTGAGAGGAGTCTGTTCCAGGGGTAATTTTATTGCTTCTCTGAGCCTTGCTACCTCCCGTGGTTTTGTATATGTACTGCTGGTTAATCCTATTCATGAGCATGTGAATCCATGCAAGACCTTATTCTGGAGAAGGAACAAGTTACTTAGCTGCAACTCTTGTTCTCCAGCATGGGTCTTTCATGGATCCATTTGCGAACCCTCCCTCCTTCCCCTCTCTGGCTGTTCTTGGTTCATACTGCCACTTTACGTGTGCAACCAATTCTGAAGATGGCCAAAGGGGGTGGAGTTTAGGAGGACAAATGTCATTGGCCGGAGCAGTAGGACCCAAGGTAACACTGATGGGCTAAGAAGTGATGAGCCGTTTTTAGCTTAAAACTAAACTGCTGACAGGGAATGTTCATGAGCATGTGAATCCATGCAAGACCCATGCTGGACGACAAGAGTTACAAGTAAGTATCTTGTTCCTTGTCATGAAGTACACTGTTTTGTGAACCTTTAGATCCAATCTCCAGCTCACAAGCAGTGTTTGCACTGTGGTTTGGTAGGGGAAGGAGGGTCCACCTGCAGTGTTCTCCATCCCTGTTTCAGGGACAAAGATATTCAGGCAATTAAGCATAGAAAATAGACCAAATAAAAATGCTATTTGAATTTTGCTTTTAATGGGCATCCATTGCTGTTCCTGTTACGTCCTTCTCTCTGCTGCTGATGTGTTGCCATAAACTTGCTCCTCAAATTGCACAATTTGCTAAGACTGTAGCTTGTCAAACTTTTATGTTTGCCTTTTTGGTGTACCTGATGATATCCAGCCCTGGCACTGCACATCCTGAATTACGCAAACTGTGATGTGTACTTCATTTTCATTGCCGAGAATTACTTCACAGGCTGTCAATGTAGTCCATACTTGGGGCCCTAACCCACCATCCAGCACTTTCCCCACATTTGCTTAGAATGTTAGATTAGTAAATAATACCTGTGCTAGTATATGCGTGGAATGCTATTTAGAAAGTTACGAAATTACTTCGACAAGCCGGTCAAATAATTACTGGCAATGCAAAATATAGAACCAGCCATGTGGCCTTGCATAGAGCATAATGCAGCCATGTGGATGCACTCCATGGCACAATGGGCAACATTAATAGATGTAGCCTAACCTAGTATGAAACCACATTTAAAGTATGTATACTATAAATTGTATGATTCACACTCTAAAATTGTTTAATTGTATGCTTTGTTGGGCATGTGTTTGATAGTTGTAAAATGGCTTATTGTGAGAGTTTGTTAAAAAAACATATGATCATGTCCTTCAACAAGACAATACAATTTTGTGTTTTAAAGGAATCCGCTGGTGGGGACATCCAGTCTCCCTTGACACCAGAAAGCATAAACGGTACAGACGATGAAAGAACAACCCCAGAAGTGACACAAAACTCTGAACCAAGGGCTGAACCTACTCAAAATGCATTGCCATTTTCACACAGGTACAAACTTGATTCAGACATCATGATTAAGTGATATAAACATGCCCTTTATTTTCAGAATGTATTGTTCTTTCTGTCTTCGGATGTAACAGTTAAGAAATGTTTTTTTTAAAAAACAAATTGTCTCCTGGTAACAATATATCCAATAAAACATGGAATGTTCTTTCTATATTTCGTAGCCACACTTCACAGCAAGGAAAGCGCTGCATTTTGACTCCCAATGAAAGACTATCAATAATACTTAATTTTCATGAACATTAATACTTGATTTACATTTTTATATGTAGCACTTGATGCCAGATTCCTTCCGCCTTTATGCACAAAAATAATACCGGTTATTACCCATTTTAAGGGGCCTCCTGTTATCAACCTTGGAATGAATAAAGGATTAAGTCTCCCCCGCCAGGAGTCAAACCTGCGACATGCAGGTTGGCCCCATATGAGAGATGAACGATTAAGATGTGGGCTATCTGCCCACCACAGGGATAGGTTTTATATATACATGCTAGCAGTAAAATGTGTTTTTATTTTATTTTACACTTATTTTTATTTTCATTGGTGTACAATGCAGCATTTCTTTCAGACACAACCAGTATCCAACAATAGGACAGAGGGATCAGGACATATAATTTTGGGAAAATTGGAGCGCATTCAAAACACCCCAAAGAAATCTTCTCCACCCTCAAAATAGGTGCACCGTAGATTTTATTTCATTTTGGATGATTTTGCTCTTAATATATTAACCCTGTTTCAATGGGGTTCCAAACTTTGTCGGAAAATAGCTCAGCTGTCACTCCATCCTCCATGTTTTCCCTAGTGTTTGATATGCCCCTATCATGCCCACTGTTGACATTATCAATGACAACGCCAATGGTAACTCCTTGCTCATAAAGGAAAGGGTGGGATGGTGTCTTATCTGAAATGGTGCATGCAGTGGTAGCACGTGTTTGTGCATGGGTACAGCGTGTACAGTAATTCTGCATTCCACAGTACATATAATAAACATAATCTCTAAATATCCAGGCAAAAGCAATATTGCCCAGGTATGTACCAATTCTGCTATATCCTAAATGAGGCTCGGTGTGGCTGTTTGCCTTTTAAAACAAATAGAAATGTCAGCTTATTGCAGGAGTTCTTTAACCCAAAATAGGAAGACAACTAAAGATTAAGTGTGACATAAACCGTTGGCATAGTATCTCTTAAATTCTTTTTGATTAAAACACAATGTGTTTTGAATTGTTTTTATTGCAAAGTGAGCAGATGAAGGTGTGTTTCTTCTGACCTGGTACATTCCTAAAATGCTTGACCAGCATGTCCAGGAATTGTGTTGCACTCGTAGCCAGAAGAAACCCTCTCTCATAGACACTTCACAGATGTATTTTACAGTAAAACATTTTTTATAGCATTGACTTTCCTTAAACAATATATAAGCTTAATATTCAACATTACATAAACATTGAATATACATTTCAGGACAAGACCAGTAGCCTGTCCTTGTCAAGTAGGAATGGGACCCCTATCAATTGGGGATGGGGGCCTATCATGGAGTAATCCAGAGGCAGTCTTACTCCTGAGGTCGACAGTGGCAGTTGAGAGGGCCCCAATTCCCATCCACCTCCCACTTGTGCCAGCATGTTTTACGCAAACCACAGTTATCTCCAGCCTTGTCTCTTTTTCCAGATACTTGCCAGTGTCTTTACGTTAATTTCAGAGCTCCCACATCAATGACGGAAGTAAAACAGAAACATGCAACCAGAAGAAAGATCAGACACAGAGCCTGACCACAGCAGAAAAAGAACTGCCAAAGGGAAAAGAAGCAGAAACGCTGCTATCAAAGCATACCGGAGATGCTGGTGCAGTGCAACAAAGAGAGGTAGAAGCTGCGTCCCTATGTGGCAGCATGGTGGACCTTGCGGATTGTGTACGCACTGAGCAGTCAAGTCCACACAACAAACAAAAGGCATTCTAGACCAACAAGGAGAAAGACAGGAGAAGGATCCACCCCTCACCCCCGATAGACTTACCAGTAGACCCCATCGAACAGGGTCCCGGAACGGGAAAATGGACGTTAGCCTTCTTGGGCTGCCATCTACAATATATGATATGGTATGATAGTTTATTTATATAGCGCTTATACACAATGTGTTTCAAAGCAATTCAAGGCAAGGGAGGGAACAAGGGAAAATACAATGACATGAACAGTAAGGATGTGAAATTAACTATCGTACTCGGCCTGACGACATTTCAGATAGTACAAAGGCTAAGACATAGATAAGGAAGGGAGGGGGAGAGTGGGAAGGAAATGGAAACAGACAGGCGACTAACATAATAGGCCTGATGACATTTCTGGTAGAACCGGAGACAAACAAAAGGCAAGGGAGAGGGGTGCAGAAAGGGAGGGGAGGAACAAAACAAGCTACTATCGTACTAGGCCTGTCGACATTTCCGATAGTGCTGGGGGGCGGGGGACAATTTTGGGAGGGGTGAGGAGATAAATGAGGTTGCTATCATACTAGGTCCAGGGACAAACCTGATAGAGCAAGTGCATAGAAGAAAGTAAGGGGAGGAGGGGAGGAGATAGGAAAAGGGAGAACGGGAGAGGAGGAGAGTACAGAGAATAAGGAATGAGTATTGCAGAGGTGGGAGGAGGAGTAGTGGTAGTGAACCCTTAGAGGGACCTCAGTATGGGATGCAGAATAACTGTTACACCAAATAATAAGACCGACTCAGGAAATTGGCAAAGAGTCTCCTCCGACTGTTTTATTATCAATTGTTTCCAAAAACAAGCTGCAGAATAACATGGAGGAAAAGAGGTGGATCGATCATTTCACCAATCTATATAGGAAGCCGCTGAATGAAGGCCGTGTTATATCTACTCCAGGACACCCACACGGCAGGTGGGACATATCACACGACCCAAAAACCATCTTGGGTGAAATAAAAAAGCTAAACAACTAAAGAGTGGAGGGGGGCCCGATGGAATATCCAATTTGGATCTGAAACACCACCCAGGGGCCTGGTCCATGTTTATAAGCAAGGTTTTTGAAAACTGTAAGAGGGAAAGAACAATCCCGACCTCTTGGAAAAGAGCCTATATCGTCCCTATTTTTAAGAAAGGAGCCAGGGATGATCCCAAGCAGTACAGGCCAATTGCTCTCTTAGATACCATAGGTAAGATCTTTGGTTCATTGGCACTGTATAAACTGCAATAATGGACCCAAGTCAGCAAAACGTCAGATCCAATGCAGGCGGGATTTGTAAAAGGGTTGAGAACTGCGGCAAACATCTTAGCACTGTGTATCCTGAAAGCAAGAAGTAAGGAAAATAAACCACCTCTCTACCTAGCTTTTGTTGACCTGGTCCAGGCAGTCAACCAGGTCAGCAGGGAAGCACTTTGGAACAAATTGAGGAGAAACAACTGCCCGGATACAATCCTGGATCTATTAGAGCCCTTTACACGGAAACTTCAATTCAAGTCATACTGAACAATGCAGGCCTGCTATCAACGGAAATCAAGACAGCAAAAGTTGTGAAGCAAGGGTCCCCTTTGGCACCAGCCTTATATAATGCATACATCAGCTACACAGATACAGAAAACGAAGTTAGAATGTTTCCACCTTCCTTGGGCTCGGACAAAATATCAAGGATTATTTGCGCAGATGATATTAGCTTAATGGACATGACCATGGTCGGTTTACGAAGGCAGTTGGTAAATCTGCAAAAGTATCTGAGCCACAACAATCTTGAACTTATTAAAGATAAAATGAAAATAATGTCCTTTGATGAACACATTAAACAAAGGAAAACAATGAAAATAAGGCTTGAAGGAAATTTGTTAGAAAAGGTAGAGCACTTTCGTTATTTAGTAGTAATTAAAAGTAACAGTGCTACCGAAACCCAAATGCAGGAGCACCTCTTCGGAAAAGCTAAAATCCTGGAAGCCCAGGCAAAAATGGTTAACAAAAAATATGGGCGCTTTACTCTAATACCCATTATTAACTTCTACAAGGCAAAGGTGGTTCCCAGTCTGACTAATGGCGCAGAAGCGATGCCACTACTCCCGGAAGAACTCTGGCCCAAACTGGAAGGGCTCTTTTGGCGCTGAGTATTGCATCTGCCCAATTCAACCCCTGTGACAGCTACTCGTAAAGAACTAAGCCTCATGTCACTTAAAACAACAGTGGCCCGAAATAGGCTGATGCTATACAGAAAACTTCTTTTACCTAATCCTCCAAAGATCTTGAAGGAGCTAAGGAACGAACTTCATAAGGGCTCATGTAGAACACTATCAACCTGGGGAGAAATAAACAGAGCCTTTTTGGAGTCAATTGAAAGTTCGGAGGAGGAACTGGTAACCAATCCTACCAAGGTTTGCAAACTACTGCTCCAATCAGATTGGATTAAAACCCTGGACGAAACATCAAAGTTAAAATTGTCATAGTTTCTACCCTATTTTCCGATCAGGATAAATGAAGTAAGGAGCTATCTTGCAAAGTTCCCTGATCGTTCAATTCGACAAAGTTTTCTGAGGATTCAAATTAATCTGCTGCTCGCCAATAAAATTCTATTTGTAAGAAGGCTGTCTAGTACAAATCATTGTAGATTTTGTAACAAAGTGGATGTCGTGGAGAACATCAAACACTTGCATCTGGAATGTCTGGGAACCAATTCGACCCGCAATGTCCACCTGGGACCTTTGTTTCAAGGCCTATACTGCTTCGACAGAGAGGAATGGTGGCCCAGGTTAATGAGCGGGGAGAAGGTTAGGTGGCTGGTGGCAACCATCCATTTCTTTCATTCATTAGGCCTTGACGGACATCAGGCGACTGCTTGATGTCGATACCGCAACTCCAAAAGGTCTTAGGCACCCAAACTCGATGGGAAAGATTTCAGAAAAACGATCTGACAATTCAAATTTATGACATTTTGTAAGTTTCGTTTTTTTGTCGTGGAAACTAACCACGGAAACATTAGACTGATAACGACACATCAAATGCAAAGATGAAGAGGAAACCTTAATGATGTTTTTTCTTTTGATGCTAATGGAAAGGAATTGGGGAATTGAGGATACATTTTTGTAAAAATTGAAATTCAATTAAATCAAATAAAAAACTGGTCTAAAACGGAGTTATAACGGACATCAATAGTCCTCTCAGCGCAAATCACATAAAAATACATTTATATAGCAAAGGTTTGTCATACGTGACATCATACTATGTGGCAAACTAAGAAAACCTATGGGGACTTGTGGCTGGACTAAGGGCAACATCTAAGTATACTTTCTATATAGGGACGGGTTGTGATAGAACATCTACTGTCAGGTGGACAACTTAAGCCTGCCTTTAGTGCAAGTCATCCTCAACACATATTAAGTACACGGAATACTATTGGCTCCTAAACTATAAGGCCCTCTGTTATACGGCCCTTTACAATTGTTTGGCATACTTGTGCCATGTCTGGAACATTCGGCTCACTAGCAGCACGTAAGCTTGTACCCCAGGTGTCAGTGGGTTGACTTGACCGTGTCTTCCCACCCAATTAGCCCCACATCTCTCATCGCTCATGCTGTCTGCCATTCAGATTGCCTTTGAACTTATCCTTGTAAAGTATCACTGCTCCTGAGAATAAAAGGGAGTATGGGCACACTCTTATCGCAGTTCACATCTGCATGCCCCAACTCCTATTTCCATCCTTGAATCCTGTGACCGGAGAACGTATTAAGGCCCGTTTTGTATCATTTAATTGTCTTGAATTAATAATCCTGTCACTCATGGTGTTCTTTCTTGCACCTTAACAATGGCTGATTCAGCTTCTCACGTTCACCGTTCTTCAAGGATAGAAAACTGGTTCTCGGCCGCTTCATCCTTTGACATCAGGCAAGACAGCTATTTCACTCCATTCGTTGATCTTCAGCTGTTTTTCTGACTGCGACACAGCCTTTCCCGATCCTTCCTTTCCCACAGGTATGAGCTTACTAAATGTGTGACCTCAATGTCCAGATCCTATATAGTGGCGGCACCGCCTGCAGTCTATCCACTACGTATATCTAGCCTTTAAGATTACTTAGTCTACTTGCGTTGCTGCACCGGTACAGTTGTAAAACGGCTTGCATTTTCCACAATGCACTTCACACATGCAATCTTCATTCCGCATACGAAAGTTTGCTTGATTCTTTACTTCGTGATCAGATTCTATATGGTCCATACATCCTCTTCTTCAACCACTCTTCTTAGTGCATCACTCTCACTTCTCAGGACGTCACCAGCTTCTCTTGCTCTCATCTTCATATTCCTTCGAGGACGTCCTCCAAAAGATTATCATCTCTATGGGGATGCATCATATATGGTCTTCTTAACGGATACCTTTTCTCTAAGACTCTCTGTGGAATTGGCACTATCAAAGGTGTTGTGCATGTCTTGACTTTTGGCTTCCAGCATATAGGAAGAATTGGGGCAGGACTTCCTGCAGAGACATTCAGCTGCTCCTCTACAGTAGTGCAGAGGTGGGAGGAGGAGTATTGCAGGGGTGGGAGGAGGAGCAGTGGTAGTGCAGAGGTCAGAGGAGTAGTCGTAGTACAGAGGTGGGAGGAGCTGTAAGAGTACACAAGGTACAGACAAGGGTGAGCATGGTAGACAGGGGCCTGAATCATTAGAAACTCCCCATTAGAAAATGAACCAATGGATAGTATAGGGAGAGTTAGGAAGAGATGAGGCATTTAACCTTCAGGTTATCACCTCCAGCTGAAGACAGTACTAGACAGCAGGGGGGTCAATTTTCTGTAAATTCTAAACCGAGCACGGGGGATGTACACTAGACGTGAGAGTGAGAGACGGCCATAGGCCCCTCAAAATCTTCAAAAATAAACCTTGAACTACCTCTCAGACTAGTAGTGATTCATGAGCCATCTTTGACAATAGTTGCAATGTTCCATCAAAACTTGCTTCATCTTTTTGAACGGTTACCCTATTTATAACCAATTGTGTGTTACAAAGAATTATCTTGGAGACTACTAATACAATAAAATGTTGTACTCTCAATGAAATCGACAATTCTTTAATTCCAGGGTTATTAGAACTTCTTCTCAAAGGGTTTTGGGTCTCCAGTGGAACCCTTCATCATGAGCATGAACCCTGATTACTTATATTTAAAAAAATTCCAATATTATATTTAAACCTCTATATGTCAACTTTAGCATGATCTTTAAGACATATAATGTTGCCTGCATATTGATGGTGTGTATAGTATGGCCTTTTATTATGTTACAATGTTGGCAACGAAGACACATAAAAGTCACTGTTTTCTTTGTAGTTGGAAAGTGCTTGATTTCTGAGTTGCCAGCTCTTACTGAAATGTCCTTCAAAGACTGATGCTTCAAGTGTTAAAATACTGGTGTATCAGGAAAGATAACAGGGATTTTTCTGTGTCTTAATTGTCAACAATGTAACAACATCATAAAAGCATTGGTCACATTTTCAGGTTGCAAGCACCCTGCAAGCTATGGAAACTCTACACCTATACATAGGACACTATTGTTACTCGCCAATAGCCAATCATCACAAGCCAGTGGCTAGTGTTGATTGCACAGTTGGAGCCCTCATAAAAGGCAATACTATATGTCATCCATATGCAGGCAAAATTATATGTCTTAATGATTATGCTACAAATAATTCTACAAATGTGATGTATGCTTTGTTGCCCTTATGGCATGTATGCTGTCATGGCCACGAGGAAAACACTCTTAGTTGGGCAGAACATAAATCAGACATTTGTGCACACAATCTAAAGTCACCTGTGACTAATCATTTGCTAGAAAAACAGCTTACCACAGCGCAATCACAGTTTAATTCTAGAAGTAGTAAAGATCCCAAAATGTGATGGAAATATGAAAAATCTACTGCTATTGTGAGAATGTTTTTTTGGTTTTTTGTTTTATTTTATTTTTATTATGGATTTTCATACAACAAAAACAACAAACCTTGCGGACAAGGCAACATGTCACCCATCTTTCCGTTCACCACTGCTTTCCCACCCCCTCAACCTCTGAAAGTGGTATATTTAGCTTCAGAAAAACTTAAACCTTCAGTTGTCTTAGAGATAAAAGATTACAAGTCATGTGTTACTTGCAAGTCCATGGCCGCCTCTAGGGCCTTTCAATCATACCTGGGACATGGTCCGGCTGGTTGCAGCCCCCTTGGGGGGGAGGTCAATCCTTTGACCTCTTGGTCAGTCCAGAATCTATAAACCTGCCTTTGGTCTAGCGTCTAACATCCCCTTCCTTCAATTGATACAATATTCGTTCATACATTCCTTCCAAGTGTTCTCATGAGGCACAGACCTACCGTAGGGACCCGCAGTTATTCTTTCCATGGTACCAATGTTCATCGCCACATTGAGCCAGTACCTCCTGCTTAGGGTATGGGCACAATTCCATTTCATCACAAGGCAGGCCTGTGCTGCGAGCAGCAGGGGTGCTACCAACCCCCTCAATTCTACTCAATTCTCCCTCTATTTCCTCCAACCCAAACAAAATCAATAATGGGATGTTGTCCCGGTGGACCCCCTCCCGGTCTTTTATCCAGCCAAGTACTTTGTCCCAAAACACTTCTACTCTAGGGCATCCCGCCACATATGCCAGTAGTCGGTTCGATCCCCACATAGGCACCAACAGTTGGGGCTCACAGTCTGAAACATCTTTGGGAGCCTAACAGGATCATATTGCCACCTATGGAGGAGCTTGATGGCATGCAGTTTATATTGGCTAGAAATCGAAGTCTGCGAGGCCCCATTACACAATCTCAACCACAGCTCTGGATATATCTCCCTCCCCATGTCACTTTCCCATCGTTGTCTTAACTTTTCAGTGGACCCGTTCCATGCAATCACCAATTCCCTATACTTAGCTGAAATCTGACCCTTCATTTCCTATCTTTTATCTAATAGCTTCTCAAAGGGGGTACAATCTCTCTGTGAAGCATCCCTCCATTTTTTCTCCTGTGAGTACTCCTTTTAATTGAAGGTATGAGAAGACCGAAAAGGTCCCCCACGCCCAACACCTCCTCCAACTCTGTTATATTCATAAAGATGCCGCCCCTCCACGGTTGACCAACCCTGTCAAGACCCACCTCATTACCCCGCATGTCAGCACCCTGTCTCCATATGTCCCATATTGTGCCCAGGATCGGGTGATCTCGGATCGTATATGGGAGCCTGCCTCTAGTCACCCATAAAGATTCCCCCACAGTGACGGGGGAGAGGTGTAGATTATCCAGACCAATCCATTGGTACTCTCTCTGCATCCTAAGATGAGGTATGAGGACCCTTAGCTGAGCCCCTTATAATACAGGTTCACATTTGAGAGCCCCACGCCCCCTTTCTTTAGCTAAAGTGAGAACCTCAAAGGATATTCTCAGCTTTTTCCTCTGCCATAAAAATGTCACCATAGCCCCCTTAATCTCTCAGAAATAGGCCGATTGGACCCGGATCGGAAGCATTTGGAATGCGTAAAGGAACCTTGGCAAACACACCATCTTTAGGGCATTGAGGTGTCCTAGCCACAATATGGTCAATTTTCCCATCTTTCCAAATCGGCACGGAACCCAGACAATGGTGCAGGGAAGTTGGCTTGAAACAGGTCTCCCACGTCCCTCGTGAGGTGAATCGCCAAGTATCGCAGTGTTCCCATGTTAATCAGTAATCCCAGAGGAGCGAACCTATGTATCTCTTCATCGCCTTCCCTGTCCAGGGGGACCAGGACTGATTTCGCCAGATTAATCTTAAAACCAGAGAGGTCACTGTATTGCTCAATCAACCGGATCACCCTTGGTATGGAGGCCAGTGGGTTCCTCACATGCAAAAGCATATCATCTGCGTATAACGCAACCTTATATACTCCTACGTCCCGTCCCCTTTCCTCCTTACTTGTGGGACATCTCTCCGTCATGTGGGACGGGACCGGAGCACTTTGTAAAAAGCATCCACATTTTTTTCAAAAATGTGTCCCTCCTCTCTTTCCTGCATGGGGCCCGGCACGCGGACGTAACCCCGCCCACCTTGGCTCTGCACCGCGCATCAACCATCAGTCATTTTCTCTGCTCGATCGGGGCCGGACGCACTTGCATCCTCGGAAGATTTTCTTCCCTTTTTTCCTCTCTGGCTCTCGCTAGCGTTCGTTTACTAGTCTGTCTATGTCTTTCAAATTAGACTTTCCAGATTGTTCATCGTGTCACTGTCGCTTCGCGAGGGCGGATCCCCCTCCTCTGTGTTTAGAGTGTTTGGGGCCAGAACACCGTTGGGACTCCTGTTTTTACTGTGACTCCCTTTCGGTCCGGGCACTTCAGCGTCGGTTGGAGCGGTGGGAGGAGGTGTTCCGACGAACTCCTCCTTCGCATTTTCAGCGTTCATTGACGAGAAGAAAAAATGCCCGGTAAGTTCTTTACTTTTCAGGGCACCCCGACCGGGGGATACCTTCCCGGCTTCCTCTCGGTCCGGGAGGGGCGTTGATCGCTCTGATACCGGGGTTCGCCCTGAGTTGCCCTTTGGGCCTAATAATTCTACCAGAGTTTTCTCCGAGGGTCTCCGTAAGGGGCCTGTGAACACCGGAGTACGCTCTGAGGCCCCTCCTGTGGGGGCTGTTTGTAGACCAAGTTCTACTGAGTCGTGAGGTACCGGAGTTCGCTCTGAGGCCTCTCTGTCGGCTTCCCTCAAAAACAAAACCGGGGTGCGCCCCGAGGCCTTGGCTGGGCTTGTAGTTACCGAACGGATGTTCGAGGCCCGCACAGAAAAGGCTGTTACTGGACCTGGGTCTGAGGTCCCTCGTACAGAGGCTAAAGCTACCAACAGTTCTGAGAGGCCGGTCAAGGCTTTGTCGGTGAAAGCGCACCATTCCCGCTCTTGTGGTGACACCAGATCTGTTGAGGGGGCAAAGAAGCAAAGGTTTTCTTTTACCGGCAGTGCCGAGGTCCTTCCTTCGAAGGCTCAGTTGGCGGTTGGTATGTCACAAAAATATTCCAGGCCTCATAGTAACGGCTCGGCTGAGGTTCCTTATGTTAAGGCTAAGATTAAGACTCCTGATCCATCGACGGGGACCCCTGCCTCACTTCCTCACGTGCCGCAGTTCCCCTCAGATGAGGACAAAATGGCGCCCGTTCCCGCCACGACTACGGCGGCCATTTTAGGTGCTACCCCTACAACTACGCCATCGGCTTCTGGTGTAGGGCTTGGTCTCTTGGGTGAACCTAAGGTCCCTTGTGTGCATCCTTACCGGCTGGTTTATGATTGGAACGCCCGGATGCCTCTTCCGCACAATGTTTCGTTGCCCACGGGGTGGCTCCTTTGATTTATGTGGATACGTCGGTGGAGGGCCCAGGGTGGTACCCTTCCCCATTACGTCCCTGGATTTGTCCACCTCATGAGAGGCCTCCTCAGGTCCAGAAACAATCTCCTGAGGATGCATTTTTCGGTAAATTTCAAGCGCTTATGCGCACCGACCCCATGAGGGAATATTTCAAAGGGCTTTTCACAGAGATATGTCCACCGGCACCTCCGGCTCCACCTGTTCCTCAGGTGGTTCCGCCGGCGTCTCCCTTGCCCATGGTGCCCCTCCTCTCCCGCCTTTGCCTCCATTGTCCCCAGTGGACAAGGCAGTGCCTGACACGGCTCAGCAGGATCCTGACCTGTCAGATGACCCTCAAGGCGATCAGGACAACGAGGACCTTCCCCGCCCTATCAGAGCCTTGCATGACCGGGTACTGGACATGATGAGTTTCTTAGATGTTCCGGTGCCCGAGGCACCCGTTCCGCAGGAGGGTGTGCTTTCTGGGGCGTTCACCCTGTCTCCCTTGGAGCGTACCGGCCTGTTCCTGCAGAAGGACGTTCTGGCCGAGGTCCGAAGAGTCTGGGAAAAGCCACACTCGGGGATTTTTTTTTTAAATAAACATATTTTATTGGATATTTCAACACTTTCATATAACATATCAATAGTTTACCCCCCTGCCCCCCCTCCGCCCCCCATCCCGGGTTGATTCCTTAGGATGGTTCCTGTCCATGACTCCATGCTTCACCTCCAGTACTATATTGCTTATAATGTTACCAATAATGCCCCTGTGCTCCCACACTCGGGGCTTTTTGTCAATAAAAAGATTGACGCGAGGTACAGGCTGCATTCTTCGGAAGAGGTGGCTCTGTCGTCTTGTCCGCCTCCCTCCTCTACGGTGGTGGCTGCGGCCACTTTGCAGTCCAGGCCTGCAGCATCCTCTTCTACGACGGCTACTCAGGTTCTAGGTAAGGAAGACAAGCTCCTCGACTCCCTCGGGAGGAAAATCTTCACCAACTCGGCCTTGCAGCTTAGGCAGGCCAACGCCGAATTGATATTGGCGGGAGCTAACATGCGGATGTGGAAAGGTCTGTCGGAGTTTGAGGAGCACATCCCGGTCGAGAAGCTGGAGGACTTCAAAGGAGGCCTTTCCAGTGCCAGGGTCATGGTCCAGGATCCCCTGGAGGCTGTGGCTCATCACGTAGAAACCTTGGCTCGGGGCCTCATGCTCGGAGTTGATACCTCACGGGAGGCGTGGCTGCATGCCACTACATTTTCTAAGGAAGTGCAAGACAAGGTGTTGGACCTTCCATTCGATGATAAGGAGCTTTTTCATTCTTCTACTGATGTAGAGCTCACCAAAACCAAGGATAGCACTCAGACGGCTAAATCATTGTCGGTTCTGGTTAAACCTCCTTTCAAATCCCAGAGACCGTTTTCGCAAAGTCGACCCTCCTCTGGTTTTAGGGGCTTCCTCGATCGCAAATCTCGCAGAATGGATACTCCTGCGGGGAATAACCGCCGTAGACAACAACGCACATGGTTTTTCTCCCGCCCCTCAGTCTCCTCATCAGGTTCAGGTGGAACCGCCACCGATAAACCTGCCAAATGAGGGTTTTCAGCGCTCGCACGAGACGCATTGCATCTCATTGGGAGGCGTGGCAGACCATCACAAAAGACAGATAGGTCCTGTCAGTCGCTCGAGCGGGCTTCCGCTTATGTTTACCCTCTACCCCATCCCTCAACCCTCCTTTTCAGGTGTCGGGCTCACCCTCCCTCAAGGCCGAAGTTCAGAAAACTTCTGGACCTCAGAGCTGTGGAACCCATTCCCCTTGGGGTGCGAGGGGAGGGCTTCCACTCCCGGCTGTTTACGGTGCCCAAACCCAACCAGGCTGGCCTGCGCACCATCCTAGAGCTTTCCCAGTTCAATCTTTTCCTACCCCAAGAGAAATTCAAGATGATCACGCCCGGCCAGATTTGCTCCTCTTTGCAGATGGGCGATTGGCTCAGCGTGGTGGATCTTCAGGATGCGTACATGCATATCCTGATTTGGAATCCACACACGAGATACCTCCGCTTCTCTTTGGGAGAGGATCACTTCCAGTTTCGGGTGCTTCCTTTTGGCCTCAGCTCGGCGCTGCGTGTCTTCACGAAGATGATGTCGGTGATTGTGGCCTATCTTCGTCTCCAGGGTATCCATGTGTTTCCTTATTTGGACGACTGGCTCTTCCGCAACCCTTGTCCGTTGGCAGCAGTGGGCAACCTCCAGTCTCTCCTTCAGCTCCTGTTCCATCTTGGGCTGTCGGTAAACTGGCAGAAATCCTCCATGACGGTCTCACAGGACCTGATCTTCCTGGGTTTTCGTTGGAACACGATCGACTGCAGAGTGTATCTGACCGGGGACAGAATGGCGGATCTGTTGGCCACATGTCAGATGTTTGCGCAGTCGGCGAGCATGTCGGCTTGGTGGTTCCAGAGGCTTCTGGGCCTCATGACCCCGTGTGTACTGGCTCTTCCTCTTGCTCATCTCAAAATGAGATGGACCCAGATGGCTCTTCGGAGCTCATGGCGTCAGGCACTGGATCCGATTGCATGCGGATAATGATTCCGGATTCCACGAGAGTGGACCTGGATTGGTGGTCATCTCTCAGCAATCTGTCTGGGGGCGCGGGGTTTCAGGACCCCGTCCCCCCGGTGGCGATCACGACAGACTCCTCCCTCCTCGGATGGGGTGCGACGTTAGATCTTCTTCAGGTCTCGGATCTCTGGTCACCTCAGGACAAGCTCCTGCACATAAATCATTTGGAGCTTCTGGCGATCTTCCTAGCGCTAGGGGCGTTCAGACCGCTCATTGTCAACAAGGTGGTCTGCATAAGAACGGACAATGTGGTATCAATGTATTACATAAACAAGCAAGGGGGAACGAAGGCTCCCCCCCTCGTGGACCTGTCCATCCAGATTTGGGAGTTGGCCGTGCTTCATGGTGTCTGGCTGCTTGCAGTGCACATCCCGGGCCAGCTGAATGTCACAGCGGATGCCCTCAGCCGGCGGACAGTGGTCAGCTACGAGTGGGAGTTGAAGGCGGAGGTCCTTTCATGGATTTTCTCGCGTTGGGGCA
The DNA here is from genome assembly GCF_040938575.1 of Ambystoma mexicanum. Lineage (NCBI taxonomy): Eukaryota > Metazoa > Chordata > Amphibia > Caudata > Ambystomatidae > Ambystoma > Ambystoma mexicanum. The sequence continues at coordinate 581,916,132 of NC_090935.1, forward strand.
CACCGGAGGTGGACCTCTTCGCTACGGCGGTAAACAAGAAGCTTCCCCAGTATGCCTCCAGAGGGGGGCTGGGAGGCTCCTCTCTGGGGGATGCTCTCGAGATTCCATGGCACAACATGAGAGCTTACGCCTTCCCACCTCTGCCTCTAGTTCATCGAGCAATTTGGAAGTGAAGAACTCTGTGAACTGTTCCCTTCTGCTGATAGCTCCGTGGTGGCCGGCCAGGTTTTGGTTCTCAGAACTTCAACACCTGTCGGCGTATCCGCCGATCAGGTTACCAGTAACTCCCGATCTTCTTCACCAAGGGGAACAACAGATGTGGCACCCCTCCCCACAATCGTTCAAGTCTTTAGAGCATCTGAGTTTGTCTGCGGATAACATGCGCATTATCCAGGCAGCCAGGAAATTCTCGACCAGATCTCAATACAGGAGTAAATGGCTCAGGTTCTGTCATTGGTGTTTGGAGAAGAAGTTGGATCCGAGGGTGGCCACGATTGACACGGTGCTGTCCTTCATGTCCTCCCTAGCAGAGTCAGGGGTTCATGGTCTGTCATGCAGGACTTATCTCTCAGCGGTTTCCGCTTACCTTTCTACAGACCTGTGTTCTTATTCTCTAACTAACCCAGTGGTGAAGAGGCATTTTGCTGGCTTGATACGCCTCTACCCTCTGGTGCGTAATCCGCACCCGCCATGGGACCTAAATGTAGTCCTGACGGCGTTGTGCCATAACCCCTTTGAACCAATGGCTACGCTAGACCTCAAGTACTTGTCTTGGAAAGTGTCTTTTCTGGTCGTCGTTATGTCAGCGAGGAGAGTGAGTGAGCTCCAGGCATTGTCGGTGGAGCATCCTTTCTTGGTCTTTCACAAGGACAAGGTAGGCCTTTGGACAAACCCGGCTTTCCTACCGAAGGTAGTGACCGAATTCCATCTGAATCAGTCGATCTCCCTTCCGGTCTTTTTTCCGAACCCTGCCTCAGAGGCTGAAAGAGTTCTACACTGTCTTGATGTCCGAAGAGCTCTTAAGTTCTAACTGGACAGGACTTCCGAGCTTAGGAGTTCTTCTCAACTTTTTGTGACCTTCGTAACCCTCAGGGCAAGCCGGCGTCTAAGGCAACTATTTCCAGGTGGATTGCCGCCTGCATCACGGAGTCTTTCACCGTCCAAAGGCTGAAACCTCCTAAAGGTATCCACGCGTACCTGGTGCGGGGCAAGGCAGCCGCGGTTGCTTTTCAGAAATATGTTCCCTGGGAGTCCATCGCTAGGGCAGCTACTTGGGCCTCCCCATCAGCTTTCTGTAAGCATTACTGTCTCGACATGAGCTCTAGAGCTGACGCTTGGGAATCTCCCACAAGTATGGAGGAAAGGGGACGTGACGTAGGAGTATTACCAGGTTACTCACCGTAGTGACCACCTTACTCCTAGTCCATAGTCCCCTTTCCTCCCTATGCCCGCCCGCTGTCCCCTCTAATAAGGTTCCTCTGTTATTGCTAATGGGTCTGTGACCCGGCGATAGAAAAGGACTGATGGGAGATGCGCGGGGCGGAGCCAAGGTGGGTGGGGTTACGGCCGCGTGCCGGGCCCCACGCAGGAAAGAGAGGAGGGACAAATTTATGAAAAAAATGTGGATGCTTTTTACAAAGTGCTCCGGTCCCGTCCCACAGGAAGGAGAGATGTCCCACAAGTATGGAGGAAAGGGGACTATGGACTAGGAGTAAGGTGGTCATTACGGTGAGTAACCTGGTAATTCCACCTCCCCCCCACCATGAATCCTTCTACACGGGGGTCTTCCCTGATTCTCTGAGCTAGTGGTTCCAGGGAGAGCACAAAAAGGATTGGGGAAAGTGGGCACCCCTATCCCCTGCCCCTATTCAGGGTGAACCAGCAGGAGCAATCACCATTAACCGCGACGCAAGCTTGGGGGAATGCGTAAAATGCCATTATACCCCGTCTGATCCTAGAGCCCAAGCCTACCTTATTCAACACTTCCCTAAGAAAGCCCCACTCAGCCCGATAAAAGGCCTTTTCAGCATCCACTGAAAGGAGAATAGGGTCTCCCCCCCCATCCGCCAAGCCTCATGGATCAGATGTAGGGTCTTCAGAAGTGTGTCCGACACCTCTGATGTCCGTTTATAAACCACACCTGGTCAGAATGGATCAACTGGGGCATGTACAGTTCGAGTCTTGCCGCCAGAACGCATGCGTACATTTTGGCATCAATATTTAGGAGAGAGATGGGGCGAGAAGATCCACATAGGCGCAGGGTTCCTGCCCTTCTTGGGTATCACTATTATCAATGTGCGGGAGAAGGATTCTGGAGCTTCCCCCGTCTCCAAGATATCATTAAACAGTTCTACCATGAAACCATGAACGGGATGAGGGGGGTAGTAAAAGCCTTATAAAAACCAGTGGAGAAGCTGTCCTCCTCTGGGGCCTTCCCTATAGGTATACTTGCCACCGCTCTCTTGATTTACTCAGCTGTTATTGGGGTCTCCATTGCCTCTGCCTTCTCTGGGGTAAGCCTGGGCATCCGAATACCCTCCAAATACTTTATTTCCCCGGCTACCAGAATAGTGTCAATTTTGTAAAGCTTTTACATAAAAGGATGCAAAGGTTTTTTGGATCCCATTTCCCCCGGTCCTGTGTTATATCATCTCCATCTACGACCATCACCCACCATTCTGATTGCTGTCCCCCAAGTCTGGCTGCCAACAATGGGTCAGTCTTATCTCCTTTTTCATAAAACCTTTGTTCCAGGAACTATAGTTTCAAAATTATTGGCCCTTCCTCTAGGAGTCTTAGCTCTTCCCTTTCCCCCCTCGCTTTCATGACCCATTCCTCCTGTCCCTCGGTGGTGTCCCTGGCCCTCCTGTCTAGCTGCGCAATCTCGGCCCGCAGACTGTTTTCAATTAAAATCTGCTCACGTTTCTTCCGGGCCCCTTCCCTGATCAGAATCCCCCTCCATGTCGTCTTCCCCGCCTCCCAAACCGTTCTCCTCAGGAACTCTCCATTGTTATTTATTTTTTAAAATTCCTCAATCTTTTTGGTCAGTTCTGAGTGGAACACCAAGTCTTTCTACAGGGATTTGTTGCTTCTCCATTTGGATCCCTTGGGTACCATCCCATGCCATATGTCCTGCACCCCATAGACTTCCAGCATTTCCAGAATCTCGCCGTAAACCAACCTTGGAGCGGCGTTCGTCCCCCCGTCCCTGGCTTGTCTATCAAACTTGAAGTCAGCCCACACATTGAAATCAACCCCCAATATTATATGGCCCGAGGGTTCAAGCATTATTTCAGGGAGAGTTTTCTTCAGGAACCTCAGTTGACCCTGGTTCGGGCAATAAATTGTAGGGAATATGAATCCCACCTTTTTAATAATCCCGGAGACCAGGAGGGTCCTCGTCAGCCCAAACCTTCATAACCTCCATTCTTAGCCCTTTCCCAATTAGAATACCCACCCCCGCTTTCCTTGGGGGACCCAAAACCCCAGAGATCTTGACCCAGTGACCTGCCAGGGATCCTCTGTTCCTCCCCTCTTGCATCTAGTCTCCTGGATGAACATACCATCTAGTCTGGCCATGTGGAATTACCTCAACACCAAAGACCTTTTCGTGGGAGAGTTAATTCCCTTTACATTTAGCGTGCCCACCCTCAGGTGGCCCTCCCCGTATTATTCAAAATGACTGCCATCCTGCCCTACCCCGACACCTGGGTCCCCTTACAACTCCGGGCAGCCTTGCCACATAAATACGTCTCCAGACAACCGAGAACCACAACTTGAAGAAGATTTGCATCCTACCCCCTACCCTGATATTCCCCCCTATCAATTACCCTCATGGGCGCCCGACTCCTACCGGTTAACGTTACTAGGGTAAGGTCTGATCACCAGTTGGAACCAGTTCCCTGCCGGTTCCGCGCCTTATTATCATTGAGTCCCCCCTCCCATCCCGCCCCAACCTCCCCAACATCACGTTTCAGGGTGCCGCCTACCCCCACCACTGGCCAGAGCCCTATCCCACAAACCACTTTAACAAAACACAGTGTGGGCCTGTTTGGTCATTCATCACCACCGTTCCTCACAAAGGAAATCTCTCAGATCCTGTGTCCACACCTTAGCTGCCTCCCAATGTGAGTCAAGTGTCCACCATAGGCAATGTGTTCAACTTCCTATATTTCCTTGAACCCAGCATTCAACTCCTCCTGGGTCCCTTAATCAGCCACTGCCTGTCCCCTTCTGCCTTCTCTACATTGTTTTTTTAAGTGTCGGCTTCTCCAAGCATCTCCCCCGTGACCTTCTGAATATCTTCTTCAGTCATCAGTCTATATTTGTGCCCGTCAATTTCAAAGGAGATGGAAAACGGGAACCCCCACCTGTACCTCACTCCTTTCTCATTTAGCCACTTAGTCATGGGCGAGCACATCCTTCTCTTGGATAGGGTCAGGAAGGACAAGTCCTGAAAGATCGTTACTCTGGATGTGCCGTACATGGCGGGACCTCTCTGCCTCACTTTTTCCAGAATATTCATTTTATCGGCATAGTTGTGAAACCGGGTGAGGACTGATTTCGGGCCTCCCGCAGGACCCACCCCGCCCGCTCGGTGAATTCTTTCAATCTTGGTTTCGTCAATGGTGTCATCTTCGAAGACCAATTTTGTGACTTTGTGTAATGCTCTCTTCAAGTCTAGCTCCGTCTCCCTGTCTCAATCCGGAATGCCAAAAAAGCCGAAGGTTGTTCCTCCTCTCACGGTTTTGCAAATCGTCCATTTTCATCCTGACCTCTTCCTCACTCCTCTCCATTGCAGACATCCGCACATTCATTTTGTCTCTAGGGTGGATTGATTGTGCTCGACTTCCTCAATCCTCTCCTCCATTTTGTCTATTCTTTGAGTGATCTTGTCGTCCCTGCTCCCAATATCCGCCCTCATGTTCCTGATTTCTTCCATTAGTGCAGCAACATCTTTTTTTGTGGCTGCGGATTCCCCTGAGGCGGTGGCCATGTCGGGCTGCAATGCGAATCCAACTTCCGGACCCCCGGTGCGTATTTGTAGGAGGCCAACTTCAACCATGCCTCCATACACCTTTCCTGCTGTAACGCACCTGTCTCCTTTTGGGTATCTTCTTCCGTAGTCAGTGGGTGCCAGTGGCCGGTGCTCTCATAGCGTCTTTCCCACTTAAGAGTACCTTCACCTCAGCGGGTCTCCCCTTTGTCCGCTGCCTGGGAGGCGGGCACACACCGGGAAGTCGGGAGCCCTCACCTCCCAAGTCCAGCCTCGTGCTTCTTCTCTCCCTTCTAAAGGGTGGGGGGGTCCCCCACCTCCAACGATGAGCCACCTGCTTGTGCCAGGGGGGCCTTCTTCCGAAGTTCTCCTTAAAGTTGTCAAGTGTTGTCACTCCTCTGGCGGGGTGCAGATGCGGGTGTGGGGGCCCCTGGGGTGTTCAGCGGAGTTGCCCTCTCTTCTTATGTCCTTTGGCGCCCTCAGTCCGTCAACTCAGGATTCCCCCTTTTGCTCCAGACTGTTCCACTCTTTCACAAGTAGGCCCCAGCTCCAATCCACACAGGGTGTAGCTTCCGCTAATAAGTCCTTAATGTGTGGGGCCTCGTTCTTGTGGGCCCCATTGTGGGCCTTGTAGTCCCTGGGGGAAAGTGGCACAGGGTCCCCGCCACTCTACTGATATATCAGGGCGTGGCGCTCCCACAGTCTTCCTCCAAGGGCTCTCCCCCTTGAAGCTTGTTTGGGTTCCAGCCCACCTCCTCCTATCATTGAAGCAGGGCACTCCTGGCACTGCAGGGGCCACCAGTCCTTGTCAGAGCTCCCGCAGTGTGGGGGCGCTCCCACCTCCTCCTCTCCTTATGGCCGGCCCTCCTAGCACTGTGGGAGGTGGGTGCGCCCTCCCGGCCCAGCCGCTGCAACGTTGGGCGGGGACTCTTCTCTTCTCAGGCGGACCAGCTCTGAAGTGCTTGCCGGGCCACCTAGCAAGATGAGTGGGGGGTCCTCCCTCTTCCTCCAGGGCGAGTGGTGTATATACCGAGGGGGGGAATATACCTACCTCCCCTCAGACCCTCTGTCTGCTTTCCATGGCGTCCTGGGCACCAGTGTCTTGCCGGCGGGCTGCGTCCCTCCTCGCTTATCCGTCAGCCAAGCGGGATCTCCCGCTTTTGTTTTCGCTGAAGCTGTCAATGGCAGTTTCTATATGAATACCAGGCCGATTTTGCCTGTCGTTGGAGCTGCGGGTGCTGTAGGCATTCCCGCGTCGGTCTATCAGGCCTGTGGGGTGGTGGGGGCACAAAATTGGGGGCTCAAGCCACTTTGCGGCCCACGTTACGGGAGGATCACGCCAAGGCTCCCGAGATCAGCGTGCCCCCACTGTGAGAATGGTTTTTAAAAGACAAATGATCATTGCTAGCCCCAATGGGTCTGAATGCAGCAATTGACTTAGGTTGCTTCATTTAACTTGTTCTATAAGCATACACTATCACTTTACTTGCATTTACAAGCTGGGCAAATTTGATGTATACATTGTATCCGGGGACAGCGTGTGATCTGGATTAGATGGTGAACCGAACCTGCTTGCAGTGTAACAAAATGTATATGTATGATTTTTTGTATACAAAAGGATATTGAGAATCCTCATATTTAACTCTTTAGAAAATGTTTACATTTTATCTGTAAGATTTAGTTTTGCTTTCTATACGATTAAAGAAAGATAATTGAGGCAAGAATTAATTTTTGAAAAAATTGAGTAAAAGTAAATGTCAGTTTAATAATTTTTTTTAATGGAGCTGCTGCTATTTAATAGCTAAAGACTTGTAAATAAGGGCAAAAAAAAGTAGTGACCGTAAAAGTAAGATAGTTCTAAAGTTAGCAACAATACAATTTGGTGAATAGTTGGCGTCGCCACGGGCCCCCTTCTTTGGGCACTCCTCCTGTCCCTCCAGCGGTTCAGACCCCACTGGTCGTTCTGACCCCTCTACATCCTCCTGTATCACCAACGCCTCCCCCTCAACTGCCGTTGGACCCGTCTGTGGCTTCAGACCTGGGAGGGACCCCGCTGGCACCTGTGTGCCAGGGCCTGGATTCCCCTTGGTCTGTGAAAAAGGGGGTGGGGGACGATGATGATAACGCCCAGGACAATGAGCCATCAGCATCCGTTAAGGCCTTTCATGACCGCCTTCAGGGCACGGTGGAGTTCTTGGGGGTCCCTCTTTCTGAGGAAGCCCCCCAGGAGGCGGGTGGGCTAGCAGAGGTCTTGTGGAAACGCAACACTCTCGGGTTTGGCATACCCCTCCAGAAGGATGTCCTACAGGTGGCAGGAAAGGTTTGGGAAAGGTCTGGGAGAAGCCCAGGGCCAACAGCCAGAAAAAGTTGGACAGCAGGGTTAGGCTGACGGACGGGGAGCCAATACTCCATGCCTCCCACCCGCAGGCCCATTCCTCTGTGGTGGCTGCGGCCTCAATGTAGTCTAAACCATCGTCTTCGTCAGCTTCCTCCAAGGGAGCCACCTCCATTTGCCCCTCAAATGAGGACAAGGTCCTTAAGTCCTTGGTAAAGCGCTGTTACTCCATCTCAGGACTGCGGCAAGCCAAAGCAGACGCCCTCTTGGCTCTCGGCTAACCAGAAGCTGTGGCGAGAGATCAGGGAATTTCTGCCCGACTTCCCTTCGGACAATCAAGACTATTTCAAGGCCGGCCTGACAGATGCAAAGGCCATTGCGCATGACCTCATGGAGCCTTCGGTCTCCCATATCGACAAAGCCAGCAGAGGACTGTGCCTTGGTATCAAGATGAGAAGGACAGCGTGAATGCACGTGGTCATTTGACGTGCAAGAACGTATCCTTGATCTGCCTTTCGAGGGTGTGGACCTTTTTAATTGGTCAACCAATGACGAGTTGACACAGAAGAAAACTTCCACTCAAACCGTCAAGTCCTTGGCCACCCTTACAAAATCAGGTCAGAAATCCTTCCCTCAGTCTAAGGGCAGGACCGAGTTCAAGCCCTGCGCTTTCTCGGACTTCAAGGGGTTCCAGGACTGCGATACACAGAGGCCAGACAGGGTGCTCCAGCGACAACAGGAGGAAGCAGCAGAGGATGTCGTGCAGGTTTTTCCACTCCCCCTCCTCTGATGCCAAGAAGCAATGACGTTAGGGTGAGGGAACACAGCTCGCCTGCGAAGTGCTGTTTGGCTCTGTTCCAGGACACCTAGAATTGTCTTTTCAGCACTCTGTGGATCCTATATGTAGTCTCCACGGTCTTCAGTCTTCCTCTTCCTTTTTCTCTACCATCCTCTCCTCCTCTTTGTCAGATCGGGTCCCCGGCTCTTTTATGGGAGGTTGTGTCGCTCTTGGATTGCAGGGGACAGAATCAGATCCTCTTGTAGGCTAGGCCTTCGGTTACTATTCCAGGATTTCTGCGGTACCCAAGAACAACCAGGCTGGCCTGAAGGTACCCTGGATCTGTCATTTCTAAATCTGTATTTACTGCTGTAACACTTCAAGATGATTGCTCCCGCGCACATAGCCGAGTCTCTGTGTGCAGGGGACTGGATGTGTTCCCTGGACCTCAAGGATGTGTACCTGCATGTACCCATCTATCAACCGATCAGAGGTTTCTGCGGTTCATAATTATGCCGTAGCACTTTCAGTAAAAGGTTCTGACCTTCGGCCTGAACTCGGCCCGTTGTGTCTTCACGAAGTTGATGAATGCAGTGGCGGGCCTTCTCCAGCTGGAGGGCCATCATCTATACCCTTATTTGGATGACTGGCTGGTGAAGGCGGTGTCACTCGAAGGAGTGGTGCACTCCTGCCAGGGATTGGCAGATAGCCTTCATCACCTGGGATTTTCCCTCAATCAGAGGAAATCTCAGTTATGCCCTTCTCAGGAACTGGTCTTCCTAGGGGTGCGTTGGAACACTACCTTTCAGTGGGTGTGTCCCACAACCCGAGAGGCTTATGTCCCACTGCAAGGCAGTGGAACACTTTCTGGCCAACTCAACCACCTTGGCATGGTGGTTCCCGTACATTCTGGGCCTGATGGCCTCCTGCGGGCTCACTGTACAGCACGCTTGCCTCAAGATGAGGTGCCTCCAGCTCCACCTGGCGGCCAATTGGGATCAGGAGACGGGGGCCCTGGTCAGACAGGATCCCAATGCTACCGCTCCTGCTGCCCAATCTTCACTGGTGACTGATGGAGGGCAATGTCTCAGTGGGAGCCCCCTTCACCCGACCTGAGCCTACACTGGTGGTGATGACGGACTCCTCCCTCTCGGGTTGCTGGGCTTCTCTAGAGGGCTATGCAATTCATGGATCATGGTCCAGGACAGAAGCCCTCTTGCATATCAATCTGCTTGAGCTTAGGGCAGTGGGCCTGGACCTCAAAGCGTTCTTGCCCCTCATCAGGGACAGGTCTGTTCTAATTGCCAATTTTACCTGAACACGACGGTGGCACCCTTTCCCCCCACCTCTGCATGGAGGCAGTTTCGATCTGGGAATGGGCCCTGGTGGAGGGGATTTGGATTTTGGCAGTCTACCTCCTGGGGGATAGCAATGCAGAAGCAGACCAGTTGAGTCACTTGTGGTGTAACACCTACGAGGGCGAGTTGCACAACGACTCCTTGTTACCCCTCTTCCAGCGCTGGGGGTTTGCAGACCTGGATTTGTTTGCATAGAGCTGGAATGCCAAGTGCCCCCAGTGTGCTTCAGGGGCAGATCAGGGTTGGGGGTCACTGGAAGATGACTTCCAGATATGTTGGCAGGGCCGCAGGTGGTATGCATTCCCACCCACCCCTCTGCTCTAACGGACCTTCTGCAAGTTCCAGGCCTCCGTAGGTTACAGCCACATCCTGGTTGCCCCCCACTAGCCTTTGAGACCCTGGTTTTCGGATTTGCTGCAGTTGTGCGTCCAGGGTTCTGTCCATCCTCCAATCCCCAGCAGGGGCTTCTTGACGCAGCAGGCTGGGGCAGTGGAACATCCGGACCCGACCAAACTGGCCCTGGCGGCCTTGTTCCTGCTCAGCTGAGCTTCACCATGCTCAATTTTAAGATGACTACTGGGACATCATTCAGCAGGCCCTCGACTTGGTCCCAGTATAAGAGCAAATAGACTAGGTTCTGCCAATTGGGCTCATGACAAGGGTCTGGACTCTGTTGCCTGTCCTCTGGATGACGTACTGGCTTTTTCGGCACACCTGGCTCGTTCTGGAGTTCAGGTGGATACTTGCTGCATGTATTTGGCTGCCATTGGGGCCTACAAGAATTCCCCTGAGCATGTCTTTTCGGCAGCCAACCCGATGGTTAAGCCCCACCTTAAGGAGTTGTCTAGAGTTTTCCTCCAGTGCATAGACCGCTTCCGGTCTGGGACCTCAATGTGGTTCTTGCAGCTTTGCAACGCTAGCCCTTTGGAGCTGATGGCCTCTGTGGACATCCGTTTGGTGACGCTACAGACTGTTTAATTGGTGTTTCTCACCTCTGCATGCAGAGTTTGGGAGGTGCAGGTGTTGTCATCGTGCGAGCCCTTCACCACGTTTCACGACGACAATGTCATCTTGCGCACTCACCCACACTTCTTGCCCAACGTGGTCTCTTCATTCCATCTCAATAAAGAAATATGCCTGCCTGTGTTTTTCCCAAACCCACAGTCGGAGGCAGAGAGGGCCCTGCATTCCTTGGACCTCAAGAGGGTTTTATCTCTCTCAGACAAAATCCTTCTGGAAGTCTGAGGCTTTGTTTGTGACTTTTGGGGGCTCCTCCCCTGGCTCTCAGGCTTCCATGGCTTCCATCGCCCGTTGGATGGTTCAGGCCATTTCGGGGGCATACATGGCCATGGGCAAACCTGTTCCTGAGGGGATTCATGCCCATGCAGTCAGCGCTAAGGCCACGGCCATCGCATTTCAGAGACATGCTTCTTGGGATGTCATCAGCAAGGCAGCTTCTTGGGCCACTCTGTCAGCCTTCTGTAAGTACTACTCGCTGGACACCAGCTCCAGGCACGATGCAGAGTTTGGTCAGGTGGTTCTGAAGAACCTTTCTCGCTTCATCCTAGATATGAAGCAGGTTGTTATTGCTCCAACCTATGTTCTTGTTCGGTGGAATCTCCAAAAAGGATGGAGGAAAGGGGACAGGATGTATGAGTAATTAAAGTTACTCACTGTAGTGACTAGAGTACTCATAGTCCTTAGACCCCTTTCCCCCATCCGTTCCACCCACTTTCCCCCGCTAGTATGCCAGTGGCTAAAAGGTGATAAGTGTAGCAAGGTATCTAAGCGTCCAATGTGTTCAAAGGGGACTGAGGTGAGGCCCCGGAGTGTTGGGCATCAGCAGGGTGTTCCCATGCCCGAGGCAACATCCCCACGCGCTATACTAAATTTAAAGGGGAATCTCAATTTCTCACTACCAAAGGTTCTGGTACCATCTCCCAAGTAGGGGGACGCCCACAAGCATGGAGGAAAGGGGACAAAGGACTATGAGTACTCTAGTCACTACGGTGAGTAACTTTAATTTCTCGCCTAATGTGCCATTCAAGGCATACCCATACTCTAATTTGTTACTATTATAATTCTTTTTTTTATTAAGGTTTACAGTTTCTTACAAACTTTTTTTTTTTTAAACTTGTTTTTTGGTCAGCACACAGGACAACATTACATTACAACAATTCGGCACATGTTGCGTTTTAAACCATGTTCATCATCCCTTAAGTTTCCGCCCCCACCCTCTAATTCTGACTGCATTCCGGATCTTGCTCCTCTGCTGATTGAGCCCGGTCCCTGTCCTCTGCCCATTGGGCGTTCACCACCAAGCGTGGTTTGTATGTTAGAGCTGGGAAGCGCTGGTCATAGTCTATCACGGGCGACCAAATGTTTGTGAAGCGGTGAAGGAGGCCTCTGTTTGCCGCCATGGTCTTTTCCGCTATGAAGATGTCCCAAAATTTTAACCACCACAGGATCATTAGGGGGCCCTCCAGGGATTTCCAAGTTCGGGCTACTGTGATTTTCGCGTCCAGAAGCAGTTGTGTTATGAGGGCCGCCTGCTTGCCAGATCTCGGATATATGCCTGGGACCGGGATCCCCAGTAGAATTGGTTCTGGTTCCAGTGGTAGCATGGCCTGGGTGATGTCTGCTATGGTGGCTATACATTGGGACCAGAAGTTCCCCACTATTGGGCATGTCCACCACATGTGTAGGTAGGAGCCCGTCATGCCGCAGTGGCACCAGCATAGCGGGTCCAGGGACTGATTGAAGTGATGTAGTCGAAGCGGTGGGTAATACCACCTTAACAGGAGTTTATGCGCACATTCCCGGTTGGTAACGCAGAAGGAGGACGAATGAGTTTGTGACCAAATGTCAGCCCAAGATTGGTCTTGTATCGGATGTCCTAGCTCTGTTTCCCACTGTAACATATAAGTTGCTTTAGCTTCAAGCAAGTTCGTCTGCAATAGTTTGTATAGCATTGAGATTCGCCCTCGGCTCGGTGGATCTGCGGCTGTTAACTCGAGGGAGTCTAGTTCTCGTGTGGCCGCCATGCGGGTCTGGGGGTGCGAGCACCAATGTCTGATTTGGATATAAGAGAACCTGTCGGTCTCTGCCCCATCGAATAGCTGACTTAGGGAGCTGAGGCCCCCGGCGATCCAGTTTTTTAAGTTTGAGGGACAGATCCCTGGTGAGAAGGCCGGATTGTGGAACACTGGGGCGGATGGGCTTAGGTCTCTTGGAATGCCTCTGGATTTGCGCGCCCAGTCCCATGCCTTTAGTGTCTGTTTGGTCGATGATAAGATGGATGGCCATGTCAGCTGCAGGGAGGCTGGCAGGTGTAGGAGAAAGCGGAGGGGGAGAGGTAGTCGAGATTGTTCTATGTCCATCCACTTGGGACGCCCAGATGCGATGGTCCAGGCTCGAGTGTGAGCTATCTGAGCCACCATCTGATATTTTTGGACATCGGGGACCCCGAGGTCTCCCAGGTTTGAGGCACACAGCATAGTTTTCTGTGGGATACGTGACCTTTTCCCCTTCCAAAAGAAGCTGAATATCTTCCTCTGAAGGCGCCGAAGCGGAGGGCGGGGGATTAAGGTGGGGAGGGCGGAGCAGCCGTACAGGAATCGTGGTAAGAGGTTCATCTTACAGGCCGCGATGCAACCTATTAGTGAAATTTCCTGTGAGAGCCAGCGATCCAGGTCTTTTTCCAAGGTCTTGAATAGCGTCGGGAAGTTTATCCGGTAGGTATCTTCGGGGCAGGCGGGGATCTGGACCCCGAGGTAAGGGATAGACTTTTCGCTTAGTGGGATCGAGCAATGGGATCTAAAGGACTCCTTGTCTCCCCATTCTAGGCCTATTCCCAAGGCTGTTGATTTCGCGAAATTGATGGAAAATCCTGAGATCTTTCCAAATCTGTGGATTTCTGCTAGGGCGGCCCTCAGTGACTGGGAGGTGTCTGTTATGACACATCATCCGTGTAGAGCACGATCTTATGTTGGGAGGGGCCTACTTGGAGGCCTTTAATTCTGGAGTTGAGGCGGATCCGTTGGGCTATGGGTTCTATTACAAGGGCGAAGAGAAGAGGGGAGAGAGGACACCACTGTCTAGTGCTGCATGTTAGGGTGATTGGGTTGGATACTAGGCCGTTCACCTGGAGGAGGGTATTCGGAGCTTGGTAATTCGCTAGGACAAGCTTCAAGAAGGAGGGTCCAAGATGGAAGGATTCTAGGGTGAGACGGAGAAACGACCAGTCTACTTTATCAAAGGCCTCGGTCGCATCTAAGGCCAGCAGGGCTAGTTTTCGTGAGTCTCGTTTAGCTATCTCGATCAGATTGAGGACCCTACGAGTGTTATCTGTGGTTGCTCTATTCATTATAAATCCTGTCTGGTCTGGATCTATAATTTCCGGGAGTATTTTCGCTAGTCGGTTTGCCAAGATCTTCAAATAAATGTTTGCGTCTAGGTTTAACAGGGAGATGGGTCTGTATGCCACGACATCTCTGGATCTTTTCCTGGTTTGAGAGCTAGAACTGTGATTGATTCCTGCATCGACGGGGTAATAGATCCTGAGATGGCAAAGGAATCAAAGAGTGTCGTCATGGGGGCCAGCAGCTGGGGTCGAAAGAGTTTGTAAAATCGAGACGAAAACCCGTCTGGTCCAGCAGCTCTTGATTTCAGGCTTTTAATGGCAGCGTCGACTTCCTCGCTGGTGATCGGGGTTTCCAACTCTTCCCTTCTTGTGGTTGTGATGTGAGGTAAGGCTGCCTCCTGCAAGTAGGAGTGCTGTTCTTCACTGGATCTCGGGGTTGCCGACATATCTGCACGGTGGGCCTCTGCGATCCGCAGTTTATCGCGATCCGCGAACTGCACTGTACCCTGGGGATTCCGTAGGCCTATATATAATTTTTCCACCAGGAATTTATTTGCTTTATTAACTCTGGCATAGTAGCTTTGTTTAGTTTTGGCTAGAAGCTGGGCTGTGTCCTCTGCATAGTGGGCCTCCAACTTCTTCCGGGCTGCCTGCAAGGCTCAGTAGGTTCTCGGGGATCAGTTCCTGGCTTTACACGCTGTCTACGCCTCTTGCACCTTGTCCTCAAGGTTGCGGCGGATCTGTTGCTTTTGTTTGTGGTAGGCTGCTCCTTGGGAGATTAACACCCCTCTCCCCACCGCCTTCATTGCGTCCCACGTGTTCGCTGGGGAGGTATCTTCATTCTTATTTTCTTTAAAGATCTCCTTTATTGCTTTAGCCACCACGTCTCTTGTTTTCATATCTCCTAAGATCGGGTCAAAGAGGGAGCATCTGCGTCGCGGGGCCGGGTCCGGGTCATGGGCTCTGAGCGTTAAAGTTATTGGGGCGTGATTTGAGAGAATTCTAGGCCCGATGAGGACTTCATCTGTAAATGCTAAGACTTGTAGGGAGGCCAGAAGGAGGTTGATGCGTGAATACGTTCTATGTACGTAAGAGTAGAACGAGTAGTCTCGAACCTTAGGATGGAGGACTCTCCAGGTGTCCACTACGTCCAAGGTTCTAAATAGTTTGAGTAACGCTGTCGCCAGGCCCAAGTCTCTACGAGCAGGAGGATGTGATCTGTCTGTCAATGGATCAGGAACTCTGTTGAAATCTCCCTCGATTATAGTTTGGCCCTCAGCAAATGGTGGCAGGGCTCTTTCAAGGGCTGAATAGAATTCCTCTTGCTCATCATTATGAGCGTACACCCAGATCAACGTGTAAAGTTGGCCATGAATTCGGCATTTTATCGCTACGAAGCAGCCATCTGAGCAAAACAAGGAGTCCAGGATTTACGGCCTGAGGCCCTTAGCAAACAGGATCGCTGTATCACCCTTCTTCGTGCCATTCGACGTCAGAAATTGTAGCGGAAATTGCCGGTCATGGAGCCGGGTGAAATCGGCCAGGGTCAGATGTGTTCCCTGGAGGAAGACTATGGAAGCCTCGTCGTTCTGTAAGTGCTGCAGTATCGCTTTCCTCTTTTGCGGGGCGTTGAGACCCCTGACGTTCATTGTCAAGAATTTCAGTTTCTGGTGTCGAGGGGGGGTCTTCTGGGCGTCCTCTGGAGCTGATCTGAGGGGGGAGGATGGAAGTTCTTAGTCATCATGTAGGGGCTTAGATTTGGCGTGGTTTTCCTGCGGCTGGGTTTTATATTTCCTCCAACGGGAGGCTAAACGTTTAATTGAGTGGGGGGCTGGATTTTCCGATGCAGTCCTTCCCACGGCTAACTGGGCCATAACTGTCCTCCCAGCCAACGGGGCTAGGATCAAACCACTTGGTTGGGTTAGTCTCCAAGGGTGGGTTGGTGACATACTCCTTGGAGTGGGGTATGGGCCGCTCGGGACCCGCGGCATCATTGATTTCTTTTTTAGTTATAGGATTGGTCATTTCGCGACTGCCGGTCGTGGCAGGATTATTTTACCTTCCAGCGTCTCTGTGCTTTGGACCAGGACTGCTGCTGCTGTCTCTGAGGCAGCTGCTCCGACTCTCCCAGCGGGCGGAGTGGGATATGGGCGGGTGAGGTCTCCGGAGAGTTCGGGTGTAGGATGGACTCTGCGTCCTCTAGATAGCTTATTTTGCGCTGGGTTCCCTGCAATGTGAATTGAAGTGTGGAGAGGAACAGCCATCGGTAGCGTATCTGCTGGTTCTGCAGGAATAGGGTCAATGGTTTAAGGGCTCATGAACGAGAGCTCATCCTTGGTGCGGCTTATTGCCGAGATGGCCTCTTTAGTGGCGTAGAAATGGACCTTGGTAATTACATCCGGGGGAGTGTCCGAGTCCACTCCTCGCCTTGGGCGCAGCCTATGGGTGCGGTCCAGGATGAGTTGGGCTTTGTCCATGCTTGGGAGGAGCGCTTGGAAGAAATTGCCTACATATTCTGGAAGCTCTTTGTCTTGGATCGTTGATGGGACCCCTCAGATACGCAGGTTATTTAGTTGAGCCCTGTTTTCTAGGTCCTCCTGCTTAAGCTCCAGCACTTCATTCCTATTCTGCAACAATTGGATCTCGCGTCTCATGTCGATTAGTGTGGCGTTGTGACTCTGGGTCAGATCCTCAACCTCCCCCAGCTTCTGTTCCGCCTCTGTGAGTCGTTGATCTGTCTGTTCCATCCGCGTGGACAGCTCTGTCATGCAGGACCGAAACTCTGTTTTAATGTCCCGCATGAAGGCCTGGATGTCTTCCTTAGTAGCCAGTTTTCCCTGCTCCTCGGGGGCCTTCTGTGGGGTTAGTTTAGGGGGGGTACGATTTCTTTGTCTTGTCCACTGCTAGTAGCATGGTGGAGATGTCCAAGGATTTGGTTGCTTTAGCTAGCTTCGACATCCTGTTGGGCTTATGACTCCGAGCTTTCTGGGTCTGCTATGTTTAAGTTGAGAAGGTCAGCTGGACTCTAGGGCTCCCCTTATTTGGAGGGGAGAGACAGGGGGGGATCTGTCAATGTGAGGGGGTGTTAGGGCTTGATTCAGAGGCTCTCAGGTTGTCGGGTGACAATAGGCAGGGGGTCCCAAAGAGGATTCGGAGTGCCGATCACTGGGCATCAAGCGAGATGGAGAGGAGGGGGCTGAACCCTTGACAAAGCCCGCTGAGATCCGATGATGGTGAGGGGGACCTCTCCTGCCGTGGAGATGGAGACCCAGAAGACCAGGAGGATAGTGGAGAATAGTGGGCAGGTGCGCCCCAGGAAGCAGCCGGGTAGTGGGGCGTGGCGGGGACCTCAACCCCAGGCTCTTGTGATGTTGTGCCGGAGTCGCTGTGTCGCCGGTGCAGTACTTTGGGGAGGGGCGGCAGGGTAGTGCCAGGTAGTCAGAAGATTCTACCCAGGCTCCAGAGGGGGGGGCTCCAGGAGGTGCTGCTGCTGGTGGCAAGCCTCAGGCTGTGCATAAACTAGGGAAAATGGGCCGGGGCGCCCCTGTAGGTTGGGGGGGGCTAAGAGATGCACAGCCCAAGCAGCGGTAGTGCCGTCAGACCCTCTGGGCAGCAGCGGCTCGCCAGCACCTCCCAAGGCCTCGCTGCAGCGTTCTCACCTTTTCGGAGCCCGGAGGACTTCGGCCGCCGCCATCGGGTGCACTAGAGGAGTCGGATTGCAGCAGGCTACTGGAGGCTCCCCTGTCCGTCTTCGGAGAGCAAAGCTAGGTCCAGGCTCGGGAGCTCCCGCTCGACAGGCACCTCGGCCACGCAACTCGTTGCTTCCCTGCCGGAGGCACCCCAGAGGATCGGGAAGGGGGAGGGGGGAAGGCCGTCTGCCGCCCGATCCAGACGTTCCTGCACGGCTCAGCCGACGAGCCTGTCACTCTCCTTCGTAACGCCACTGGTGCCGTTGGCTCTCCCCAGGCTTCACTTCCCCAACTGCATCTGGGCGGGGATTCCCCTCTCGTCTGGGGGACCAGCCCGTGCAGTCCGCCATCTTGGACGCGCCGGACCACGTCAGGGCTCGCGTGGAAGACCAGGCGATTTTAAGGCTAATTAGGGTGTTAGCAGGGCCTTACTGGGCAGCAGCAAGTGCCCCAGGTCTTCCGGTTGCCATTAGTTCAATGGCTGCCTTGATCCGATCGGAGAGGATTAAATTATTACTCTTTGCCGCAGGTTCCGGACGGAGGCCATCAGGGAAGCCGCTGCATCGCTGGCGCTCCTGGCCACGCCCCCCGTTTCTTACAAACTTTTACCATTTAACAAAACTTAACAGACTAGTTTCCATCTTCATTAAGCAGACAACAATATTTCCAAAAGAATTTCCAAAAATGTAGTTAACTCATAAGACCATCTGGGCATCTCCCCTGCATAAAGAGCCTCCCACCAGGCTTCTGCATCTAAACCGAACTGCGCCATTAGGTGGCTACTTAAGTACAAGGTTCTTAAACGTAGAAGTGTTTTGGCAAAACAGAATCAAATGTTTTAGCGACTCCTCCTGTAAATTGCAGAGTCTGCAAGTTGAATATGCAACAAGCCCATATCTATGAAGATTGGTGTTATTATGAAGAATGTTTAACCGGAATCCCATGAACAACTGTCGGTGTTTCACACTTGGGAACTTTGTCAAGTAAGCCAGAATATGATTATAAGAGGCCAACAAAGTCTTTGTAAGCGTATGGGTCTTCGAGAGTGCTCTCGCCGTTTCAATCTCTTGCCAGTCTTAGTCCATACAATTTTCTTTATGTGGGATGGATTATTCGCCAAAGTCTCTTTTGAAGTTCCCAGATCATTTAGAATGTCAAGGCATCTTTTCGACCATAAATCTAATGACCAGCCAGGAGAGCTTGCAGATTCGAGTATCAAAAGGCACATTTTGGAGGGCAAAGGAATCTGATTTTGTTAAAAAGTTGTAACATATTCCATTTGACTCTTGCATAGAGAGAAAGCAACCCGACCGTGTGGCGAATGACAGCTACAGGAACTTTATTCGGCAAGTGCAGTACCGTTCGCCAAAATTTCCCTTGTAATCGATCCTATGTATTCAAAGGAAGACTAAGGCATGCTTCTGCTCCATATGTCGGGGTGCAAACAACTTTTTGGTTGTATAAGCGTACGATTGGGAGGAGGAAGAACTTGCCATATTTGTACCCCATGAGTTTGGCTTGTGCTGATAGTTGGATTACCTTTCTGTCCAAGTATTCTTTCCATGAAACCTTATTTCTAATACCTTTTAATCTTCTTAGAATCACATGCTGTGCATAGTCCGACATCCAGTGGTCACCGCGGAGTATTGCATTTTGTTTTTCATAGTCGAAAAGGGGACGTCGACAAGGCGTGTCTGTAACACTATCCCTATAGTGACGTGCAGTGTACCCACAATCCCTCACGCGTCGAGGTCCCTCAGATTGTTTTTTTCCGCCCAGTTATTGGTCGCCTTTATGCGGAGCTCCTCGAGAGACATTGCGAAATAATTCCTCGACCTTGGTCGTTTACTATGTAATACCATATACATAGATCTCCCCCCCCCTCGACGTTGAAGCGTTCTCCGCCGAGCAAGATCTTCGATGGAGGGACGAGCGGAGGAGATCTTCGGTGCTGCCTAACACGTGGCCTGGCCTCACTGGCCTAACACAGTAGGGAGAGCGGGTATGTGTGGTCATTTCTTTGTTTCACTCTAAGAATGCCTTTCTCTTTCCCCTCCCTCTCTTTCGAGGTCGTAATCACATTTCCTACCCTCAGCTATGGAGAGGACGCCCTTTAGGTTTTGCCCGCGCTGCAAGGGCATATTTACCTGGAAGGACAAGCACAAACGGTGTAACCGTTGCTTGCCCCTCGATCACAAAGAGGACGGCTGTGCAGCCTGTAAGTTATTGAAACCCAAAACAATAAAAGACCGAAGGGTCAAAATGTGGGCAGCAAATGCGATGTCTAGGTCTGACTCCTCGCCAGCTGCCGCTGTTGCCGAATGTGACGAGGAAAGTGATTACACGACCTCCGCTACGGAGGTTGTAGACCTCTCGAAGGAGCGTTCCTGCTCCTCGTTGTCGTCCGTCCCCAGCCCCGGCCCCGACAAGCCCGGCTCACGCCCCGCTTATGGGGATGAACACCCTGGCGACAAGGACAAACACAGAAAAACACACAAGCACATACCCCACGGCACGCATTCGTCAAAGACGAAGGCAGCCATAGGGTCAACGGAGGCTTCGGGTCCACCGGCGCCTTCCGCCGATCGTAAGGGTCGCAAGCCCCCCCGCTTCCGCGACCGGCGACTGGGCTTTCTATAAATAAGGGCGGTAACCCCAAATCCTTAGGCGACGCGCTTCGCAAGAGTGCGCATGGTGCCAGTAAAGACTCGACACTGCCTAGCGCGACGGCGCGCAATCCCTCGACGGAGAAACTGCTCTCTGAAAGCCTCGCGCGTATAACTTCGAAGGACGGCCAGAGACGGACAGCGGATAACACGTCGAAAACCGCTCACAGGGCCAAAGAAACACCGAGGATGCCGGAGGGTAGGCTGGGACAGCTCCCACCGTCGACAGAGGACCCTAACCAGCGAGAAAGTTTCTCAGAAGGCGAAGGGACGTTATCTTCGACGCTATGGGACAGAACTAAGCAACTGCAAGTAGAGGAACCTCCCTTTGCACTCCCAGACCGCTCTGGCCTACCTTACTAGACTGTAGAGAGGTTCCAGTCATGTATGGACAAGCTAGACAGGTTCATGACCATCCCAGAAAATAGGACACCCAAGAGGCCAAGGGAGGTACCCCAGGAGGGGCCAAGGGCTAAATACCCGAAGCACTTTAACCCCCTACAGGAAGACATGGACTCTTACGACCTCACTGAAGAGGATCCTCACTTCCAGGAAGAGGATGAGTTTGTGTATAATGAAGACCTACAGGAGGAAGAAGGTTTTCATGTAAGTGAAGAGAGCTACGAGGAGGACCCAGGTGAAGGTGGCGCACAGCCTTGGCAGTCACCATCAGGGTCTACAGACCCCGAAATGATAGACATTTCTTCTCCTCAGACCACACCGGTCAGGAACCCATCTCCATTAGACGATCAGCCCACCTTCAATGCGCTACTGAGGAAGGCAGCAGCGCATTTTGAAGTAGAAACTGGGGAGGTCACCCCAGATACTGATTTCGTTGAAAGGATTATTAAGGAAAAATCTCCCACTAGTCAAACCATCCCTATCCTCGCCTCAGTTAAAAGACGACTCACCCCATCGCTGTCCACCCCCGCGCTGATATAGGGGTCAATCCAAGAATAGAGAAATTTTTCTCACCCTCTCAGTCAGACCCATTATATATGAGGGGTCACTCAGTCCCAGACTCCTTAGTGGTTACTAACACAAGGAAGAGGGCTGGGGTTCCACTGTCAATCAGCGAGGCACCCCCAGACAAGGAGGGGAAAAAACTTTATGCCCTGGGCAAAAGAATTTTCGCCTCTGCAGCGTTTTCAATTAGAATTGCCAATAATAATACATTGTTGGCAAGCTAAGCTGATGCTCAATGGGCAAAACTCAAACAGGACATCGAAGAAGCCCCTGAACCTCTAAGAACACGCCTTTTGGCTACAGTTACAGAAGGAGCTCTGGTCAACCACAGCATCATTAAAAACACTCTTGATGCGGCAGAAACTGCTGGCCGCTCTTTGGTGCAGGGAATTCTACTGAAGCGTCACGTCTGGCTTTGCAATTCCGGTTTCAAGGCAGAAACGCAGGCGTCACTCATTAATAAGCCAAGAGTCTAATCTCTTTGGAAGGGCAGTGGACGACGCGCTGGAAAATGCGAAGAAGGAATTCGACACCATAAAAACCTTAGACCAAATCTCAAAGCCTCCAAACAGGTGAGGATTTGGAAACAAGTGCTTTTTTCGTGGCCAACGCCAACAGCAGCAGCAGCAACAGCATTACAACTCGGGCAACTGGCCCTCTAATCAGGGTTCCAGTAACCAATATAACCAAAGAGGACAACGCCGCGGCAAGGGCAGAGGCCGGGGCTCTAGCCCCAGAGGCACCCCGGGAAGTAACACCAAATGACCCGAAAGTCCGGGTCCCCTCCCATGCGTCTCCGGTTGGGGGCCGGATAACATCATTCCTATCAGCATGGGAGGGAATAACATCAGACTGGTGGGTATTATCAACCGTAGCCCACGGGTACTGTATAGAGTTCAATCGGTCCCCCACCTACAGACCTCCAAGGGGAAGACACGCGTCAACAGCTGCTACAGAAAGGAGCAATAGAAGTCGTGCCCCTATCTCAGGTAATGGAAGGTATTTATTCAGTGTACTTCCATGTACCCAAAAAGGACCTAACCATGCGCCCTGTACTAGATTTGCGCCCAGCAATCAAATTTGTAAAACCTCAGAAATTTCGTATGGTAACATTACAGGAGGTAATTCCCCTGCTATCTCAGGGGGACTACATGACAACACTAGACATGAAAGATGCATACTTTCATATTTTAATGTTGCCAGCGCACAGAAAATACCTCAGGTTCATGATAGAGGGCAAACACTACCAGTTCAGAGTGCTACCCTTCGGCATAGCGTCTACACCAAGGGTATTCACAAAGGTACTGGCAGTGGCAGCGGCCCACCTGCGCAGGTTGTCCATACTGGTATACCCTTACCTCGACGATTGGCTCATAACAGGGGAGTCCTACGAGACATGCTTCTCAAACACCCAGAAGACAGTAGACCTTTTGTTCCAACTGGGCTTCTCCATCAACGAGAAAAAGTCCAGCTTAGAGCCCAGCCAAGTCAAACAACTCCTAGGGGCTCTAATTCGAACAAGGGACGGCCTCGTCTTCCCCTCCAACGAGAGGGTCCAAAATATGCTTTTTCAGATCCCTCAATATATGGCCGGTCGAGAGGTGACGGTACGCAAAGCAATGCGCTTGCTTGGAATGATGGCATCATGTATTTATTTGGTACCTCACGCGCGTCTGCGCATGCGCCCAATGCAAGAGTGGCTCAACAGCCAGTGGTGTCAGGCCAGCGGACAATGGGACGATCTAGTGGTGGTCTCGCAGGCCTTGGTTCTCTCGCTACGGTGGTGGTCGAAGGAAAACCTGGTAATAGGGAAACCATTCGCCACCCCCGCAGTGGAAGCCACTCTAACCAAAGACGCATCCCTCACAGGATGGGGGGCTCACCTATCCCATCAGACTGCTCACGGAGTCTGGACTCCGAGCGTAGCGTCCAAACACATAAACGTACTAGAACTACCTGCAGTGTTCAAGGCACTAAAAGCCTTCCAGACACACCTACAAGGGAAGACAGTGATGGTCCTCACGGACAGCACCACAGCCATGTACTACCTCAACAAGCAAGGGGGCACTCACTCTCCAGGACTGTCCAAGCTGTCCCAGAACATCTGGAAGTGGGCTCTCAGGCACAACATGTTCCTATTGTCACAACATGTACCAGGGGAACTCAATCTGCTAGTAGACGAACTCAGCAGAGACTTTCCTCTGCCCTCAGAGTACGAATGGCGATTACACGAAGACATCGCTTTCGACATCTTCACACAATGGGGCTTCCCAGAAATAGACCTCTTCGCAACTCTGGAGAACTCACAATGCCTAGATTACGCCTCCAGATACCCACAGAACCGCTCCAAGGGGAACGGTCTCTGGATACCATGGTCAGGGAAATGTGTTTACGATTTTCCCCGGACTCCTCTGCTGAACAAAATAGTGCACAGGATGCACCAAGAATCAATCACCATGATTCTGATAGCCCCGATGTGGGCCCGCCAACCATCGTTTGCGCACCTGATGGAGATGTCCCTATCCCCACCAGTAAAACTGCCCTGCCCATACAACTTGCTGTCACATGACAGGGGCAAGACACTACACCCATGCCCACAGAACATGAACTTAGCTTCTTGGCTCCTGAGGATGATAGAATTTGGCCATTTACAACTCCCTTAGAGATGCATGGACATTCTCAGAGAAGCTAGAAAACCCAACACTCGTCACTGCTATTCTAGTAAGTGGAAGAGATTTGTCATCTGGTGTAGAGGTAAGAGCATCAACCCAGTCCACTGCTCTCCCACACAAATTGTCCTTTACCTG
Source organism: Ambystoma mexicanum (assembly GCF_040938575.1). Lineage (NCBI taxonomy): Eukaryota > Metazoa > Chordata > Amphibia > Caudata > Ambystomatidae > Ambystoma > Ambystoma mexicanum. The sequence goes on from NC_090935.1 coordinate 581,940,090, forward strand.
ACCCATTTACTGGACTCAGGTCTAGTGTTCAATTCTATTAAAGTCCATCTAGCGGCACTTTCTGCATACACCACCTCTCAACTTAAGGTGTCATGGTGGAAAGTCCCAGTTATTAAAGCCTTCATGGAGGGGGTAAAGAGAATACACCCTCCGATAGCAAACCCAGCTCCAGGCTGGGACCTTAATGTGGTACTTACCAGGCTCATGGGCTCACCCTTTGAACCCATGCACAATGCAACTCTTAAAGACCTCACTCTTAAGACTGCTTTCCTAATAGCTATCACCTCCATTAGGAGAGTAAGTGAACTACAGGCTCTTTCTATTCTAGACCCCTTCATAACAGTTCACAAAGATAAGGTGGTTCTACGCACACACCCAAGGTTTGCACCGAAATTCATATCGAAATTCCATGTCAACCAGTCAACAGAACTACCAACGTTCTTTCAAAACCCTTCCAATTTGGGAGAAAGGAGCCTGCATACACTCGATGTGCGCAGAGCTGTCATGTTTTATATGGAAAGGACCAGGCCACTGAGAAAGACTAATCAGTTCTTTGTCTCGGTGGCAGCAGGAAGAGAAGGAGATGCAGTCTCAAAGTCCACTATATCTAGATGGATTGTTCAATGCATCACTCATGTTACACTCTTGCTAAGAGAGAACTACCCTTCAAGCCAAGAGCACACTACTCGAGGCACTGGGGCATCCATAGCATTCATTGCAAACGTTCCCCTCGAGTCCATTTGCAAAGCGGCAACCTGGAGTTCTTTACACACCTTTACAAAACACTACTATCTAGATGCTCACTCTAGATCTGATTCCCAGGTGGGACAAGCAGTATTAAGACATCTTTTCTCTTCTGTTCCTTCTCACAACCCACCTCCAACTCCGGGTACTGCTCGCTAGTCTATGCACAGCATGTGATTCTAAGCAGATTTAACAAGCATCAGAAGACAATGCATTACTTACCGTAAAAGCATTTCTGATGGTTGTATCTGCTTAGAATCACATGCGCCCACCCTTCCTCCCCGCTCGGATCGAAGGAACATAGACATCTTTCTACATCTTTCTCTTTTCTGTACTCACTCACGTATAGAAGGCTCCCTCAGGGCAGAAAAAATACAAACAGAGGGACCTCGACGCGTGAGGGATTGTGGGTACACCGCACGTCACTATAGGGATAGTGTTACAGACACGCCTTGTCGACGTCCCCTTTTCGACTACGAAAAACAAAATGCAATACTCTGCGGTGACCACTGGATGTCGGACTATGCACAGCATGTGAATCTAAGCAGATACAACCATCAGAAATGCTTTTACGGTAAGTAATGCATTGTCTTACATGTGCGCTGATCATGATGCCGAGATACTTGATGGTGGAGACTGGGTGTAGGCGGTGGTTATCTAGGAACCAACCAAGGTTTCTAGTTTTCAGTGAGCTTCCTTTTTCCAATATTAATACTTCCGATTTTTTGGGGTTAATGCGTAAACCACTTTGGTCAACGTATTTCTGAATAATTTCCAATTTTTGCTGTAGCCTATGGGGTGTTCGATCCAGTATCATCAAGTCGTCTGCGTAAAAATCCACCCAATCATTTGGTTATTTAATTTAGGTGAGCAAGAGGGTGCAGGATCCATAATGTGTCGAATGTCTGCAATGAAAACATGGAACAAAAGGCTGCAAGAGGACATCTTTGCTTTAGGCCCTTTGTAGTGTTGATTGATTTAGTCAATAGGCCTTCATGGTTGAGTCTGATGCGCAATGTTGTGCTGGTGTATAAGGCTTTTGTTGCATTTAAGAGGTGGGACGGACATCCAGCCATTGTCATTATTGACCAAAGGCGTTCCCTCCCAATGCTGTCAAAAAAGCATTCAAGATCAATACATGCCATGTAGATTTTAGAGTCCTCTCGCAGGGTTTTTCATTTCAGTAGGTTCAGCAGAAAAAGTTTCAAATTACACCTTACGCCTTTAACAAAGCCAGTTTGTCTGTTATCCAAGTCCCCAATTGTAAGTGCCCAGTCCGTTAGTCTCCTTAAAAGCACTGATGCAAAGATCTTACCTAGAACGTCCAACAGGGCGATTGGCCTGAAATTAGCAGGGTTCATACGGTCTCCCTTTTTAAATATTGGTATAATGATGCTTTATTTCCAGGAAAGTGGCACATGGCCCTGTAAGGCGATCCTTTGGAATAGCGTGTGGCTGAATTGAGCCCATTCTTCAGGGGCAGCTCTTGAAATTGCATTAGTCAGCCCATCAGGGCCCAGGGCTCTAGATTTGCTCACTTTTTTTATGATTGCAAGAATTTCGTCCGCGTCAAAGTTGAGGTTCCATGGGGTGAAGATGTTCGTTGGAATTTGCATTGACAATTTCCCAGCATATCTGTTGTATAGGGTTGTGAAGTGTGATGCCCAAAATCTGTTCAGGCATGATGTTCAATAAAGGCTTGCGGGAATTTAGATTTCTCTTATTCAGTAATTGCCAGACATTTTGGTTGTTTTCTCCCATTGCTTTCATCATTTTCTTCGAATCATTTTGAAACTTCACATGCTTGTGAGATCTTACCCAACTTCGATATTTCTGCCTCCTTTTCTTAATTAGATCAGCTCTTACTATTAGTGGGGCATGCCAGAGCTCTCTCACCTCTTTGCGCATAATACGCTTTTGTTCAATCAATGATTTGTGGGGCACTGTTGTGCAGCTGACGGATGCAGTTGTAGATATCGGCTGCTCTGCCAGGGCTGCCCTTATCCTGAATAAATATCCTGTGTTCGGGTACTAAACACTGAAGAAAATTCACACCTGCAAGGAGAGGAACAGGGTTGCAATACCCTCTTGCATTCCTGAAGATAATCAGAGCTTTCTAAGCCCCCAGACTTGAAATGCGCGGGGGAGAGGACCTGAAGGCAAGCGAGACCTGCGACAGCTGGTGGCCCAAAACAGGGACCACGCTGCCACGCCACAGAGCGCTCACAGACCCTGGTTCACACAGGCACCGGGTGCTGCCAGACCTGCACAGGGGTCTGGAGCCTGTCGGAATGGACACAGCTCTCCTGAAATGGGCACGGTCCACAGTGGAGGAGCCCCGCAGAGGCGACTGAAGGAGGGAGAGCTGAGCCGTGCGGGGGGACGATCGGCGCACTGTGCTTGCATTCAGATGGCTGCCGTAGCTGCGGTCAGGGGAGCCGAGCGTAGGACTGTCCTCGCAGAACCGGGGGACGGAATCCGGTCGGACCCCCACTGAACATGATGGAAAAGAGACAATTTGGAAAGTCCCCAAAACCGGGGGCGAATCTTAAACAACCCTACATCTGAAGGGTTCTTAGAAGCCGGTGCATACGGAGAGGACCGGGAGACCACGCACCAGGGAACCAAGTGAGCCTAGCGCAATCGAGGGCCATTGAGCTGGCGGACATTGCCCCAGGCGTTGTAGCAGTCTGCTTGTCTGCGTGTGCTTCAGGGCAACTACTTACCTTGCTATGCCTCCGGCCAAAGATACTGGCTCAGAAACAAGGCGGACAGCTGCCCACGGTTGGTCCACTGAATCAAAGGGATGGTGAAGGACATGCCGCGCAAGGGGGCAACACAGAACAAAATAGACATATACACTATGAAGTGATGACGCCGCACATGGGGTTTCGAGCCAGATCCCATCACTCACAGATATCATGGCAGCCATCGGGGAATCCAGGACATCGGTGGAGACCAAAATTGAAGGCCTAGCCTCCGAAGTCTCCTTTCTGTGGCAGGACCTGTGAAATTTGACATCACGAGTGGGAGAAACGGAACAGCGGATATCAAACACCGAGGACACCGTTAGAAAACTGGAGGAACGCCTGGAACAAATGACGCAGAAGCTCACCACCTTGGAGAATAGAGCGGTAGACAGCAAAGGTGGATCACGCCGCAATAATCTGCGCATACGCAGCCTTCTGGAAAAGAAAGAGGGACCCTCCATGGAACTCAGACCTTATGGCTCCCAAAAAACTCTCAAATTTCTTTTTCATTGAAAGGGCACACAGGATCCCAGCTGGCAGTCAGGTGGCCGGTGCCCCCCGCGCACATTGATTGCCAGACTCATGAAATATAGAGACCGGTATACACTCCTCCATATGTCCCGGGAGGATAGCTCAGTGGCAACGTGCTCACCTTGGAAGCAAGACGACACGAAGCAACACTGGTTCGATCCCCAGGTCCGCTTTTAGAAACCTCTGGCTATTTAAGCGCGTTATTAATATGCAACTAAGACAACAGCAAAACAAAACAAAAAATTCTGTAACCACGCCTCGATGCCCCTCGGCTGTGTGAGAGCTTTAAAAATGCAAATAAATAAATAAATGGCACGAGCAACAGGCCCGATTACGTATAATGGCATTCAGATTGGGTTCTTCCCTGATTATACGAGAGAGGTCCAGAAGTCCTGAAAGTCTTACGACTCTCTAAAGAAAAAAACTCTCATCCTTGGGCATCAAATATGCACTCTTCTTTCCGGCCACCCTCAAGCTCTACTACATCAGCACGGTCCATGTGTTTCGTAACCCACGCAGGGCCTGGAAATGGCTTGAAACACAGGAACTTTCTGTCCCACAACCAGGAGTGCCAGGAGACCGCACACCTCGAAAGGACGAAATCGGTGGCAACCCGAGTCTGGGACAAACCCTAACACCAAGCAAAGAGAACATGAACGAAGGGTCACCTGGGTGAGTAGGAAATACCTGAGGACCAACAATGCATGATGAGACCCACAAGAGTCCTGATTGAAACCAGAAGAAAAAGTCTTCCTCCCCCTTCCCCTTTAGTGAAACAATCAACCGTTCAAAAATGGAATCCTAAGTCTGGCAGCCGCCGACAGAGGCGGAGAGAGGTGGACTGACCCCTGGGGGTTTCCACGAAGGTTACTTGCATTTGAGCGACAGGTGCTTCTGGTTGGGGGGGAGAGTACAGGGTGAGGGCCATTTATAGGGTACAGTTTGTAGGCATGGGAGGGGAGGGTGTACAACCATTCGCTACCAAAATCTGTAGAAAATAAAAATATGGCACACTCTCCTCCCAGATTGAGAGATGAGGAATCCCAATATTTGGGGGTTGGAGATGTTGACACTTAAGGTTCACGTTGAGCGGTTATGAAGTAGCAACAAGGTCGGTATGGTGTGGACACCGGGGCTCGGGTCTGGGGGGGCACCTGAGGAAAGGGGGGATCTCCAAGGAACACAACATCCTCCTTAGACACTACAGGACAACGAACATGCAAACATAACACAGGCTGGGCAGATGTCCCTGATGACTTGGAACGTTAATGGTCTAGGTTACAGTATAAAACGAAAACTAGTGCTTCAATACCTTACTCGGTACTCCCCCTATGTTGCTTTCCCCACAAAGACCCATTTAATCGGCACTACCTGCGGTTTCTTTAAAAGGTCCAACTACCCGCACACATATCAGGCTGGACTCTCTAATGGAGCCAGGTGCCGAATGATTCATAGTTAAAAACGTGTACTATTTAAGGTTGAAAAAATGAGCTGAAACCCGTGGCTGATTCGTGGTGATGCGTGGTGACATATGGGGCGAAAACTGGGGCCTTATTGCAGCCTACGCTCCACTCCCACCCTTACAATGGAACTCCTAAGTGAGCTGCAAACAATAATACTTGGGGAGCGGGCGGATTGGTGGGCTTTGGGCGGGGACTTCAACAAGGTCATGAAAGTCACCCAAGACAGAACATACCGGGGCAATAGGATCCGGGACACCCCAACCAAATTGTACACCTTTGTGGAAGCAATCAGGCTTTTTGACACTTGGAGGGAATTACACACCAGAGACACAGAGTTCTCATTTTACTCCAATGCACACACATCGCTTTCAAGAATTGACAATGTTTTCACCCCTCGGAATATGTCCCACAGACTAATGTTCACAAAATTCCTTGCGAGATGGATCTCGGACCACACCCCCCTACTGATAACACTAAAAGGCACACAGCACAAACCAGAAGACATTTGGCGCTTGAACCCATACCACTTAGGGATACCTGAAATAGTGGAGGGACTGTCTAACAAGACCACTGAGTATTTTGATCTGAATGAGGGGGTCGGTGGACTGTCCAATTACGAGATGGGAGGCATACAAGACAGTCCTTCGAGGGGAAGCGATTTCCTTAGTATCGGCATACCGCAAGCAAGCACCATACTCTCGGGAGATCACTGAAGCTGAGGCAGGTGACTGGACAAGAACAACAACTCCTTGAGCTGGGGACTCAAGCCTCACACAAGAGTCTCTAAGAAACACAGCCCTAGATAATGCACGGTCCGCCTATTGGTCGGTCCGGAGTCAAATATATGAGAAAGTGGACAAAGCAGGCAAGACTCTGGCCTGGCTAGGGAGACGGGAACAAAGCAAAGGGCAGGTACCGACCATATGGTCAGACAATTGGGAACTGTTGACGACAGACCCCGATATTGCAGAGGCTTCCGCTAACTATTAACAACTTTACTCCCCCCAACGCCCCAGCAAGGGAGCTCACCTTTGGAAACTCAATATTCCTTGACTCAATTACAATCCCTCGACTTTCTAAACAACAGGCTGAACAGCCTGACTCTGAGATCACAGAAGATGAGGTGCAGGAAGCTTTGGTGCAGCTTCAATCGGGGAAGACTCCTGGGCCCTACGGCTTTCCGGTGGATATCTGGAGATGATTAGGGGGGCACTAACAGGGCACATGCACCGCATGTTGCTCCGGAGTAAGGAACAGGAGAAACTTCCCCTGGACCTTCGGAGAACATGCATGGTGGTTATTCCCAAACCTCAGAAACCCCCGGAACTCTGCGCCTCTTATAGGCCCATAGTATTGATAAATGGGGAAGCGAAAATCCTGGCTCGAATCCTCGCTAATAGATTGCTCGGGGTGATTGAATCCTTCGTTCACCCAAACCAGTGTGGATTCATGCCAGGTAGATCTACTTCTATGAACTAACGCAGGGTCCAGCTCGCCTTGGACCGAGATCCCCGACCCGCTGGCTCGCCTGGCAGTCGATTTCGAAAAAGTATTTGACTCGGTGGGGTGGGACGCTCTGTGGGAAATTATGAGACGGATAGAATTTGGGCACTGTTCACATCCTGGCCCAAACTTCTCTATGAATCTCCTGAAGCAACTGTGAGAGTAAATGGTAGATCTAGGATGTTCCCGCTGGGTCGCAGAACCTGACAGGGCTGCCCCTTCTCCCCACTATTGTTCCTTCTTGCAATTGAACCATTGGCGATCAGACTTAGAACAGATGAGAACTTTATCTGGATTCACCTGGCCTGGAAGAGGGGAAGATCAAGTCTCGCTATATGCAGATGATCTCCTTATCTACCTTGGAAACCCTGTGGTCTCCTGCCCGATTGTGTCCCAAATTCTCCTGGAATACCAGAACTTCCTTCGGGGGACTCTGAGTGAACAAGCAAAAGACAGTATACTTCCCGATCCATTGGGGGAGAGGCCACAATCCACGATCCTTGTTCATACCTCGTTTCAATCCTGGGCTTTACTTATTTAGGCATAAGCATTAGTCCGAACGCTAGACGATTTTCTCCGGCTAAACCTACAACCAGTGTTTAATAGATTTGCAGAAGATGTCTCTCACTGGCAGTCCCTCCCACTTTCCTTAATGGGCAGGGCGGCATTGTTCAAAATGATCACACTTCAGAGGATTTTATATGTCCTATAGAATGCCCCACTCCTCATTCCCCTTGAAACCTTCGTAACAATTGATAAGACCCTACGTACATTGCTTTGGGGTGGGAAACAACCCTGAGTCTTCTAAGACTGCAGCGCTCAGTATGGGAAGGCGGCATAATGCTGCCAAATATTCACACCTACTACTGGGCCGCGCAAACATGGATGGTGAATGAGTGGCTGCACGGCGACCCGACGCTCCTGCACATCTGGGCAGAAGAGGGCGATATGAGCTCTATCCCTCCTCCAGAAACTATACGCTGACAATAAGAGTTTGAAGGGAATACCAAGAATGACATTCCATATCCGCCGAGTCTGGACGGAGGCACACTGGCACATTGGTTGGGATGCGAGACCAACATTGACTCATCCCCTGTGGCACAATGCATACATCACCGAAATACAGACATTGGGATACTTCGGGACCTGGGAGAGGCGAGGCATATGCACACTAGCGGATGTAGTCCAAGAGGGGCGCCTTCTAGATTTTGAAACTCTGAACGAGAAATATGGGTTACAGCCTATGGACCGCTTTAGACACTCACAACTCACTCACATCATAAATACCCAATTCCCGAACCTGGCCAAAATACCCACCTGCTCCCCCCTGGAGACCAGTGTTCTCCCAGACTGCATTGCTTTTAAGTTTACCTCCACACTTTACCAGGCCCTCAACTCCTTTGGTACCAGGGAACTCACTAGGCTAAAAGAAAAATGGGAAAGAGACCTGGGCATGCTGGAAACGGATGAATGGGTGGAAGCATTGATGTTCCCTCAGGAAATAGGTATTGATGCTGTGCTACGACTGATACAGCTTAGAATATTAAACTGGTTGTACTACTCCCGAACACTGATGGATAAATGGATGGGGGGGAGATAGGCCAAGGGGAAGGTCTCTGATGTAAAAGAGCAGAAGGCACCTTTTTCCACAATGTCTGGGACTGCAAAGTATTACAGACTTTCTTTTTTTCAAAACCTTTATTTATAGTTGCGCATAGTTATGACTTATTCACATCTTACATTAATTACGAGACATTCACACTACAACCGTTTACATTTCCTGTCACTCTGGGTTGACGGTTTCAGCTTTGTCAGCCAGGTATTGTCTATATCTGGCCCATATGTTTCTGGGTCTCAAGGTGGGCTGTACTGAGTCTATGTATAGTTCTTCGGTGTCACTTGTCCATATCATATCTTTATCCCAGTCTCGCTTAGTTGGCGGGGTATTACATTTCCACTTTACAGACTTTCTGAGCAGAATGTATTAACAGAATTTCCAAGACATTGGGGTCCCCAGTTCCACTAGAACCGAAATTAATAATACTAGGTCTCTGGGGGGAAGGTGACTATAGTAACTATGAAAAAGCATTTCTTGCAGTGGTGCTGGGGGTGGGGAAACGATTGACCGCTGCAACCTGGGGATCTGCAGGTACACTAAGCATAGACCGATGGTCCAACGAAGTAAGCAGATGTGCCTCCCTGGAACGGTGCATCTATAAAGCAAGGGGATGCCCCTAAACATATTCTGGAAATTTGGGGGAAATGGGATGACGCTTGATGAGCCCGCCGCCCCACCCCGGGGAGAAAGCCCGGATCTCTGACGAACTTCCTAACGAAGGCTACCCCCTCTCCCCCAGGCGGCCTGAGGACTTTGATGCTATTAAGAATTGCTCACGATTATTACTGCGTATTGTATTTCATGTGACCCTGCTGCTTGTTTACATTGTTTGTTATTGTAAAATTCAATAAAGAGTTTAGAAAAAAAAATCAATGATTCATCAAAGCTGTGTTTCACAATGGGAAAATGTTTGGTACTTTTTTACTTGAGATGTTAGACGCAGCTAGCACTTGTGTATAATTAGTGCTGGTTTTCTAACCATATGTGCAGTTTGTCAGGGAGCTGTTTTGGATATTTTAACTTTAACCACACCCGAGTGAGAGTGAGAGCAGAATCCACTTCAATCTGGTGAGGCCAGGCTTTTGCCAGTCTCTTATTTTGTATAACATGAAAGAATGATTGGCTCATGATCACTGGCCGAGGTTGGCGCAACTTTTAAAGATGTTACTTGGTCTAACAAGTTGGGGGAGACAAAAAAGTAATCTAATGTAGCATCTAATGTAGCATCACATACACCATTTTCCAAGTTTCAGAGCCAGGGATATCTCCCTGTGTATAAGCATTTAGCATATGGAGCTGTCTCAAATCCATTGCCTTTGTCCATTGATTGAGCGGAACCTTCTTTTTAGGATTACCTGATATAGCTGACTGTTTTATTTCGTTCTCATGTGCAAGGCAGTCTATATTCAGATCTCCACAAAGAATGAAAATTGGGTCTTGATAATTTGTGTAGATTTTATCGATCTGATTCGTGACTGTTTCCACAAAGTTAGAGCGGGCAGTATTGCTTGGATTACAGTACAAATTACACAGTACATTGTGTTTATGAAACTTCCTCCTGGCGCAATCCTCAATTTTTATGATCAAAATCTGTATGAAGGGATTTGGCTAAATTATTTTCACAACGTCTAGATTTGGTGAAATTCTCACAAGAATACTCGGACCAGCAGATGGTCTACCTATCGTCCCTTTCAGGGCTTTATTGTGATATGTTGAGAAACCCTCCATTAGTGGAGCTTCTACTAGACAAAGTTCTTGTAGGCATAGGATGTCAGCACAGGCCAATGATGGTGGAAAACCCTGCATAAGGTGTTGAAAGCCACGCGTATTCCATGCACCTATAGTAGGATTCCATTAATCAGTGGTCTTCTGGCTTTACCATTGCCTATGGTTCGATAGTGCTCCTGACAACCAGTTCCAGTCATAGTTGTGTAAGCGTCCAGGTTGGACTGCTTTTTCACCATTATGTTTCTGTGAGGTCTGACAAAAAGTATTACATCTGTCAAATGTGATTTTGATTGACTTTGCCTCTTTCGGTAGCAGAAAGACATTTCTATTGCATCCACAGTTAGCACCCCGAAATTATAGCATTGGATCAGCATTGGGAGCTCTAGGGGGACTCTTTTTCGACATAGCGGAGGAAGTTAACAGAGAGTCTCCAGATACAGTCGTTTGCAGACTTTGTTCTACATGTTTTATGTCAAATCCAAGCGATCGAAGGTCGTCACAAATTTCCATTAACAGGGACACAAGAGCGGCCGATGCCATGTGGAGTAGTACTCTGTAATTTTCTTCCTCATTAAAAAGGTGACGATTTTAATGTCGCTAGAGTGAATAAATCTTAGTTTTGGGACATGATGTAATAAACACATGATATTTTGTCGACTAAGGATGACACTATCAGCTGCACATAAAACACATTCTAGAATCACAACATGTGTCTTTTCATTTAGGGATGGGTGTTACGCTCACCTGGTATCCACGGGGACGACCTTATGCCCTGGTTGCCGGATTCACCCTGGACCCTTCCCGATTCCGCATGGTGCCTTCTATGGAGGTTGGGCCTGAAAACACAGGAGGACTGGACTTAGGAACAGTTTTCGTTTCCTCTCCCTGCACCCTGGAGTCGATCTGATGGCCCACTCCTCACCTTGTTGTGATGTTTGGCGTGCTCTCCGTCCTGCCTTCTGTGCAGGGGCGCATAGTTTTCTGCGGGTTTGAGCGACCGAGTTAACTTCACTGCTGCTAACCCATTCAAGTGTCTTTAAGGAGGTAAGTCTGGTTATAGCAGTCTTAAAATGTCCTTGCTTTCCTTTCTTGCGATTAATGTCTTTTCCTTATTTATTCCCCCTTAGGTGCATGGAGGTTCAGTGGATGCGCAGCTTGGATCGGCTCCTACCAGGATGATGGACGCAGGAGCGTATGAGGCTAACACAGCACAGGGCAGATGATATTTTTTAGAGTGAGATGAGAGTAGTACTCTCTGTTTTAGTGCAGCCCCTTGGGGCCACAAAGAGCAGAGACAAGACAGGCAGGCAGGCAGCTCCACGCTCCTCGTCCCGCTGACTGCAACACCCCTTACCAGCCCACTTATCGGCCGTGTTCGCGGGAGGACTGGCCTTTTGAAGGTGTTGAAGGCAGAGCAGCTCAGCACAGGAAGCAGACAGAAAGGAAAGACTCTGCAGGCTCCAAACTCCAACAGGTAAGCAAGGAGGGACTGCTGACTGCAACACCACTTAGCAGCCCGCTTTGCGGGAGGACTGGCCTTTTGAAGGTGTTGAAGGCAGAGCAGCTCAGCACAAGAAGCAGACAGAAGGGAAAGACTCTGCAGGGTCCAAACTCCAACACGTAAGCAAGGGAAGACTGCTGACTGCAACACCACTTAGCAGCCCACTTCGCGCCCACTTTACACTTCAATACTTTGAGTGTATTCTCAATGTGCAACAGCAATTAAAATATTGTTTTCAGAACATCCATTTCTTTATTATAAACTTTTCAGATATTGTACTTATCGCATAATGTATACAGTACAAATATGTTTAAATACATTGTAACGTAAAAGAATATAAATCTACGTTATCAGGGTTATCAGTCAGCTGTGATGGGGTTACAATAGAGATCTCCAGTAAGTTGTAACATCCCAGCATCCACAAATGTATAGCAGATCTTTCCGTAGCATGATAGGTAATGAGAAAGAGGCCCCTAGAAGAACCAGGTGAATGATCCGACAAGTTCCTGGGAAACAGTACACTCAGCAGCGGTGCTAAGGAGAGCTTGTGATACCATGATGTCATCTATCGTCGGAGCAAGGAATGAACATTTGAGTGATATGTGGAGCGCATCCGGAAGTGCATTCAGAAGTGCACTGGCTGTTGGGCTGCCATGCTGCTGGACACTGGTGTTTTGCCTACGGACCTCGACACTGCGTCTTGCTAACTGATCTGAGTCGCCAAGAGGAAGTTTTTACTTCGCTGTAACACAGACTGTTACCTCATACAAGTAACTATTGGTATGAGGCACACCTTGTACCTTCTGCTGCTCGTGCTACTTGTGCCTCTGCCTGCATTTACATTGTGACTTCAGTCTCGTTTCCTTTCTTCTCTTTTTGGTTTAACTATTCTGTAGCGCTGCCCGTTGGCCCACCCCCTGACACACCCCTCCAATCAGCCTCGCTTGTAGTCAACAGCTACATATACTCCGGTGGACGTGCATCGCGCGCGCGCATCCGGAAGTGCATTCAGAAGGTCACTGGCTGTTGGGCTGTTAGGCGAGGGCGCAGGGCTGTTATTTATTTATTCATTTTACATGTGTTTATCCTTATTTTTTCAGATACAATGGTCTGGCTGTAATGTTTTGACTTTGATTGGAATATTGTTAGAGGTTTTTTTTCGCCCTATCAGCACACGGGCTGTATAGAACATTGACCCCTATTTATGAGAGTGGGGTAACCATAGTTCACATCGGTCCAATCTAACCTTATATGCGTGGCAGTAGATTGTTGTGATTCCATCAGAAGACTTACTCCCAGACTATGGTGGGGTCGCTACGGAGTGGAAAACTAGTCAAATCACCTGTTATCCAAAAAAAGATATATATGCTGACAAACTTGGCTGATAGTGACAGTATTGAGCGTATTCATGGAATGAGCACCAAGAGTTTGCCTTTATATCCAATTAATATGAATGAGAACATGGAAACCGGTGCGCAATCTTTACATGCTAATAGCAAATGGGAAAACAATGGCATGGATAACTTCTATACCATAAAATGATGGTAATGCAGACTTATTTAATAAGCAAGAACATCTGAATGAACACTCTCCAAAAGGTTTCCTAAGTATGCATGAAATTCAGGGTCCTCAGTCCATTGTGAATGTCGAAGAGAGTGAATACAATAGACCCCGGGCTGACACATCCCTACTAGCTCCCGTCGTTTTGGCTGAGCTGGATAGGAGGGTGCAGCTTTCTAGGGACCCTTCTTCTCTGGTTAGGGCCAGAGGGGGTGGTGCTGATAATGTACATCTTCATGAAGCAGCTTGCCAGGAGATTTCCCTCCACCACACGGAAGACTGTTGTTCATACAAACAAACATCTGGCCTGGCGAAGATACTAGTTCTAGGGCCTGCTAAAATGGGGGTGGCGAGTCGTAGTCTGCCTAGTGTGGACGCTCAAAAATGCTCTAGTCCATCCTTCATTAACCAACCACCTATTCAGGAACATGAAGCATCACATATAACCCCTTCCTTTGAGGGGCTCAATGTGGAAAATACTGTATCTACATACGCGTTCTTCCCAGTTCTCACAAGAATATTGAACCTCTTGAATAAGGGACATGAGAGAACACACATCGAAATTCAAGAATTAAGATTTCTAATACTTGAAAGTGCTGATAAACTAAGTAGACTGGAGGGATATGTGTTTGCCACAGAGAAGTGCAATACTCCCTCTGGGGACACACGAAAGATTGATCTAAAAATTACACATGACCATAATACATAAACTGTATTCGAAAAACAATTAGGTTTCACATTTTATGCTGAGGTATTGGCGCATGGTAAGAAAGAGGAACAAGCTATAATCTCCAGTGGACTAGAGGAACTAAAGAGAATGGTCTCACTTAATCTAGAGAATATCAAACGCATTGAGGCTCGGCTTGGTTTAATGTCCTCTGTTCCAGGTTTAGGACCACCAAACCATGCTGCATGTGGTTTAAATATGGAGACACCTGAAGATAGCCCCAATTTAGACAGTCCATCTGCCCTACTCAATGTCATAGATGAGGACGCTGCACAGGCGCAGGTTGATGGTGAAGATGAGGGTGAGGACTCCACTCCTGAACCAGATGTCCTACACATATCTCGTAGAGAGAGGAAAATGCTGCTAGGGCTCTCAAGAGGAGAGCACTGAAATTCAATGAAACAAATACAAATACAAATAAAAATATATATATATATATACCCTCCCTTAAGATACAAAATACAAATACGAACATTAGAGATATTTGTGCTCTGTCTGTGGAAGAAGGTGTTTTTGACTTCACACAGTTAGATGAGGAGAGTAAAAAGGCCTTAGACTTGAAGGACACCTCTCTGTCTGGTAAAACACGGATGGATGGTGTAATTGATATAGCTTGTGCTAAATCCGGCACCAGTGAAGGAGTATGGAGAAGCTACAAATACTCTGACAGATGCAATGAGCCATAAGGGAGTGAAGTCTACTATAGCCAAACAACATTCCAAATAAAATGCCGCTAAAAAAAAGGAAAGTACTACTTTGGGGACCTTGAAAACTGAGGGACCAACTGAGAGTACAGGGATTCAACAATTCTTTGCTCGTAAAACAAAAGTAGTGACAAATAACATCCCATTGGATACTGAATTGCAGGGCACCTAAGATAACCACAAGATTCCACCTTCATCCATTCCCCTTGAGCCTAATAAGGAAGATCTCTCGAGTATACAGGCAAATGTAGAAGCTAGGAAAGGGGTGGAGGGTGACGTAGTTACTGGAAATACTAATGTCAGTCTCATTCCCAGTGAAGACATTAAAAATCTTGTACAGCAAGCATTGATGAATCTCCTTGGACACTCTTCTAAGTTTGGTATGCAATTGCCTGTACATATTAAGAAGGTTCATGAAGAGGTCCCCCATATGGGTAACTCTGTTGACACTACGAGGTTACATTTGGATAATGGTCTGCAGTTATTGATTGAGCAAAAGAAACTTGTCACTATAGCCCCTCAAACGAGTATATCACTGAAGCATGGTGGCATGGGGGACCCACTGCCAACGAATGTTATAGATAGTGGTGGAAACCATTTAGTAGTTGGATTTGTGAGGAATCAACCTGTTGCTCAATCACTAATTTCACTTGGATGGGTTCAAGAAGCAGGTAAAAACTACACACAGTATAAGGAGTGGGAGGAGGGAACACGTAAAGGGAGTATAATTGAGGGTGGTCCTAAGGGGCCCTTCCAATTGAGAAGAAAGACCAAACCCTATCTCAAATAGGGTCTGTGAATAGAATTGAATGGAGGCAGCCTCACTTTGTGGATTACCCGAGTGTCATGCTGAATTTTATGTTCACATATGGAGGCCCACCTTCTCTCAACCGGGGGAGGATCCTTTCCCTGTTCAACGAAATACCTAGATTATCTTTGATTTCCTCAGGTGATATCAAACTTGTTGATTATATACATCCTACTAGGTATGACTATGTAAGGATTGTTTTTTTTCCGAGTGCTATACTTGAACTTGTTTTCTCAGAAATAGAAGCCCTGCAACGATTTGGTTTGGATCTGGAACACTTTAATAAGGGTTTTCTGAAGTCATGGGGAGGAGAACAGGCGGTGAACCCAAAAGAAACAAATGAGGGAATCCATATTCAAGGCAAAGAGAGCGCAAACTAACAGATGCCCTCCAATGATACAGACGTGAGATGGCTAGCACTGACACTCAGAGAGTCTATCTCTAATATTCAGGGAATAAAACACAACCCCTAGAACTATCGTACTCTAACCTTTTTGTCATGGAACTCTAGGGGAAATCGTGCACTCAAACAGTCCTCTACTATCTGTGCATAATTATATGATGCAAGTTTTCTCTGTCTGCAAGAAACATGGGCCTTAACTCCCTTGTCATTGGATGTTTTTATTGTGTTTCAGGAACTAGCTGTTAAGAAAACCAAAAGGTAGACCCTCAGGGGGCCTCCTTATTGCAGTCAAAATGAATACACATGCCAAATGTAGAAAGACATTTAAGATTCATAGGGGGTGCATTGCTGCCCTCTTGAACCTTGGACGGATGAAGTCCCCTTTTTATTTACTGATTGTTAATGTATACTGGTGTCCCGATCTTGATATAAAGGAGTACATTGCATTAATTGATCAAGTGATTCAGGAGTGTCAATAGATGTGCAATATTCTGAATATTATTATTGCTGGTGGTTTCAACTCTGACGTGTCCTGCAGGAGATTTGGTACACGTAATAGGGGTATCGAATCCTTTGCGGATAGCTGTTTCTCCCGTAAGCTCATACAGGGAGATATTTGGTATCAATTTCTTTCAGATTGGGGATTGTACTGTGTAAACAACTTATTGGAAGTCTCCCAGGACCATTCAACATGGTCCAATGGGAGCTTGTGTTCCACTATAGATTATGTTTTTGTGAACAGGATGTTATTTAATCTAATTTTAGAGTTCACTCTTGTTTCGACACAGGACAGTGATCACTAATTGCTTGAAACCTCCATACAAGTAAAATTTGCTACACATCAGGGGGACATTTTTTCACCGACTTTAGAACTTAACACCCCTTGTAACAGAATCTCTTGGCACAATGATAACATTGCAAAAGTAAATATATTGTTTCTGCAAGATTATGAAAAACACGGTTTTGATAAGAAATTGAAGATCTATGCGCACTATGTTTTTGAGAACTATGTTAACTCTGTGATACACAACCCTTCTGGTATAAAGAAAGTATCTATAGGCAGCAGCATGGATAGACATTCCTTTAGTCTAGAAATGAAAAATCTTAAGAAAGAAAGGAAACGAGAAATATGTTCACTCCACAAAGGATATGGGAATGATTCTTATAATAGTAGGGTGAATATTGCTAAAAATAAATGGAAATCCAGAGCAAGACAACTCCGGGACAAACTCTTTCAGAAAGAATGCTTCTCTCTCTTACTGATTTCAGCACCCGGAAATTCTGGGCGCTAATTAACAACAGAGGTGAGGCTCAATTGTGTGCTCAAACTGTATGCATCTCGTCTGATGTTTGGGAAGGGCATTTTGGTACATTATACATCTCGCGGAATCTGGATTGGACTGTCCCGAAGAACATCCAATGGTGTCTGTGGAACATTCCTTTCTCCATAGCTGATATTAAAAGAATGATTATGCATAGTTCTGCCTCTCGTGCTCCCGGCCCGAATATGCTCACTAATATGGTTCTTAAAGGTAATTCCAATCTATGGGCTAACATTTTATTTTTTCTCTTTAAGGACATCATGATTACGAAGCACATACCGAAGAGTTGGCATATATCCTATGTTGTTCCTATTTATAGAAAAGGGAGAAAGGTCTAGCCCCCTCAGTTATAGACCAATCACCCTTTTGGACGCAGACTCCAAAATATTTGCTTCATTAATTTTGGAGCATATCCATGATTGGATCAATCTTCTCTCCATTCCAATTCGGTTTTAGGAAACATGTGGGGATGGATGCAGGCGGTTTATTGATGAGTATTATGCAACAATATGCATGGACTGCGGGGAATTCCCCCATTTATGTGGCCTCTATTGACCTAACGTCAGCTTTTGACATGGTTAATAGAACCACATTATGGTCAAAATTACATTCCCTATGAATGCCTACTCCTTTGCTGTCTATCCTTTATTATTTGCATGAAGATACCAGAATTAGAGTGCAAATTAGTTCTGATTGATCCTTATACCAGGAGATCAAGGTACATAACTGTTTAAGACAAGGATGCATCTTTGCTCCTACTGTATTCAATTTGTATTTTTCTGATGTGGGTTCCTATATGAAATATATATCTTTTGCACCTCCGAAGGTGGAGGGAGTGAAGGTTTTCTGGACTGCCTATGCCGACGATGTGACATTGTATGATCACAAACCAATTGGTCTACAACGTCTTCTTACTTTTTTCAAAGACTACACATTGACAAACTCTTCAAAAATCAACCATACCAAAACTGTCATTTTGAGATTAAGCCACATGAAAAGCCCTAATAAATATGCCTGGTTTTTAGATAATGAAAAATTACCAGTGAGTCATGCCATTAGATATTTGGGTTAACCCATATTTGGGGACAAGAAAAAGGTAAATTACCATGATTACCTCGACAAGAAAATTAATCCACTAATGTGCCAGCTACGGAAAATTGATACAAAGTATGGGACATTTTCTATGCTTCCTTGCTTACGCATGTATAGAAATAAAACAGTATCACAGTTATGTTATGGTTTGGAGTTTGCGCCACATTGGTGTAGGGCCAAAATAGATAAGTATGAGGCGCGCATTCTAAAATCAATGGTCAGATGTCTGCCCAAGTGTGTACCCCTTACTGCAATTCGTTATGAATTGGGGCTCTTTTCCATCAAAAGTACAGTTGAATGGCGAAGACTCTCATTGTACAAGAAACTGCTTTCAGGTAGGGACACCACTCTATATGGAATTATGGGAAGCTGTTTCCAGAATGGTTTGGTCTTCTCAAAAAAACTTGTTAATATGGAAATGGAAGCACATGAAACCCTTGATAAAGTGGGGGTGTCTCGTGAACTTCTGATTTCCAACCCAATGAATGTAAAGAAACTGCTCCTTCATTACAATTGGAATTTAACGGTCAAAGAAGTACAGAATAAGAAATAATATGGTCAGCTGATTTCAAACTTCAAAAGGATGGGTGTCCCTGAACCATATCTGCTTACATTTCCCAGTAGATCGTGGAGGCAAGCTTTCATGAGGTTTCGCTTTAATGTCCTTGGAACAGGCAAAATTATGGACATTAGGTCTGGAGCTTCAGAACTCGCATCTACATGCAGGTTTTGTAAAACTGAGGTTCCTTCTGAAACTCTCAAACATATTCTGACAGAATGTGATGAGTTAAGAACAGAACAAATTAACTGTTTCTCTCATTATGTTCCTAATAATGAGCGTGTGGATCTGAATTCATTATGGTTAGACATGTTACATAGCACAAGAATCAAATTCCAGTTAGCAGTATTAAGATATTTGAATATGTATTACAAATTGTAAGTCCGGTATATAGCTATTATTTTTGCTTCATACACAAGTACTGGGATTAGGTAGAGGTACATGGAGGTAATGTCATGATCTCTGCTTCCAAAAGGTCAGGGTTTTCCCAACTCCCTTGGAAGCAGATCCATAACCCAGGTTCCGAGTGCCAACCAGTCCCAATTGGGACCTTTTGGACCCAGTCCTGGCGCCAGTGGCACCAGGCTCATAAATATGCCCAGTCCCAGTGCTGGAAGCGCCGGGCTCATAATGCTTGGGTGGACTTACCTGCAGCAGACCATGCTGCTTACTTGCCTGCCAGTTGAGTCTCTGATCCTCTTCTGTTTGGAACTGCTTTTCCTGTTGGGTGGGGCAGGAGCCACTCCCTAGATTCAGAACACTGGAACTCTTCTGGAAAGCAGGAACTCTTTTCTTACCTAGGCGTGGCTGTGGAAGGAGACACCTAAGCACTACAGGAGGCTATTTAAACCACACCCGATGGATGAATCTTGCTTTGCGTTATTCTGCATCCTCAGCAGCAGAACGCTCATCGTGTCTTCTGCATCTGATCCTGGGCCTAAGGAAAAAGGCTTACCATTCTGAATCCAGTCTTCAGCAACACCTATAAAGACAAGAAAGAACAGGTTAGCATTACGGTCTTCAGTGACAGCTCTTCACTTACCTGGTCCATCGGCTGTCACCAACGCCTCGCGCTGCATTCCGGCATCTGAAAGACAAAGGCTTACCTACTCTTCGTGCGCTCCGGAAGTCTTCACACTGCATTCCGGCATCTGAAAGACAAAAGCTTACCAACTCTTCGCACGCTCCGGAGGCCTTCGTCGCTGCATCCCGCATCTGAAAGACAAAACAAGGTGCGTTTAAAGACATTGGGGAACTTTAATACTCACGTGCCATTACTCCTTTCCACTAACCCAGTGGGTATTCCGGCACCCTGCAGCCGCCCCGAACTTGTACCTGCAAAATAAAAAGACAGTTAGAGCGCATCGTGAAGCAGGCAAGAAGCGCTTACTTACGTGCTTCCAGGCGCTTCTATTCATCACACGGGCTCCATCTTCAACTCACTTCAGCCCGCCATCCGCCATCGCCGGAACCCTGCAAAACAAGAGACATCATTACTAAAGACTTTAAAGACATTAGAATTACTCGAAACTTACCGTTCGTGCAGTAAACGACGGACAGCAGTCCTCTGAAGTCAAGAGGCCTGCTCCCCTTATCCAGTGAAGAAACTGGTTACAGCACCCTGCCTCGAGGCAGATGGAGAGCACGGCGTTCACTTACCGAAGGTGAGAGCGTTAACCTTTGGGGTTCTACAGGAGAAGAGAAAGGGAAGAAGAGAGAGACATTCAATAACCCAGTTCATTAATCCCACATTTTCTATCTGCAGACATCTTACCCTTCGAGCCAGACATACAGTGCACAGAGGTCCAGCCCAAAGAGCCAGCCGTGTGTTACACATCACCTTTGAAGATACGGTATACGCCCAGTCAAGACCGGCGCCTCTACGGGAATCAGGTGAGCGTTACAGGTAATGCCTGACTTAGCTATCTTCATTACTCCTAGTCCCACTCTTCCTCATCCCAGTACTTACCTATGAGGCAAGGAGCCTCATACGTAAGCTCTGGGACAATTAAGAGGGAAGTGGAGGTCAGTCTCGGCCACTGAGCTGATTTTGGAGGTTGGTGTAGGGGGTGGGAGGTAGAGGGGATGTGTGCTGTAGAGGGTGTAGAAAGGTGTTTGACCAGTACTAGAATGCAATGAATTGTTGAAAGCATATTCGGCATCCATAATAGATCTCTCCAGGTTTCTGTGACATGGTGCAGCATGCACCGTAGGTATTGCTCGAGAGTCTGGTTGGTCCTCTCTGTTTGACCATCCATTTGGGAGTGATGGCTGGTGGATAGTCGGATGTCGATATGAGCCATAGAGCAGCACCATTTTCCGAAGTTAGATACGAAATGGCTGCCTCTGTCAGAGACCAGGACCGAAGGGAATCCATGCAGTTTGATTATGTTTTCCAGGAAAACTTTTGCTAGATGGGATGCATCCGGGAGCCCTTTGAAAGGGATAAAGTGTGCCATTTTAGAAAATAAGTCTACTACTACTAAAATGGTGTTGAACCCTTGGCTGGGAGGCAAATTGGTAATAAAGTCGAGAAAAAGTGTGTGCCATGGTGCAGGAGGAATTTCTAATGGTTGCAGGAGGCCAGCTGGTTTTTGTTTTAGTGACTTGTTTTGTGCACACACCCCACATGACTGAATATATTGGATGACGTCTCGATGCCAAGTGGGCCACCAATAATTGCATTTCACTTTGGCTAGTGTTTTGGCAATTCCGGGATGACCTTCTATCAGAGAATTGTGATAGTCCGAAATGATTTGTTGTTGTAGCTCTGTTTTAGGCACATACTGGCGTTCATCAAAATATGGCAGTTGATTTTTAACGGTGTATTGTTTTCCTTTGGTATGCCATTCCAGTAATTCGTTAGGGGTTATTTCACGCTGGATCTCGTTCTTAAGCTCAGTTTGTGTTAAAGCTGTGGTGAGGCATAAGAGCTTCTCCTCAGGAATAATGGCTACTGGATCTGGGGTTCCATATACTTCCTCATCGATACCCATGCGAAATAGTGCGTCAGTTTTCCTGTTTCTTATGCCTGGTCGATAAGTGATCATGTAGTCATACTCGGCGAAGAAAAGGGCCCATCGTAATTGGCGTGATGATTGTGCTTTTGCTGTTTTTAAATATTGTAGGTTCTGATGATCTGTGATTACTGTGACCGTATGCCTGGCCCCCAAGAGGTAATGTCGCCATGCCTTGAAGGCGGATTTATAGCAAGTAGTTCCTTATCGGTGTTGGCATAATTGATTTCAGCGGGCATGAATTTTCGCGACCAGAAGGCCACAGGGTGCAATTGGCCAGTTTCAGGGTCCCTCTGAGAAAGAACCACCCCCATAGCCATGTTTGAGACATCCGTTTCCACGATGTAAGGAAGATCAGGACGAGGATGTCGTAAAATCGGGGCTGAGGTGAACCTTTCCTTAAGTTCTTGGAAGGCCTTTTCGGCGTCTTCTGTCCACATTCATTTTTTATTGTTTTTTCGTAGAAGTAACGTGATCGGATGCACAATCTGAGAGAAGTCTGGAATGAACCGACGGTAGAAGTTTTCAAAGCCCAGCATGCTCTGGACCCCTTTTAACGAGGTCGGAGAAGGCCATTTTAGGATGGCATGCACTTTGTGTACATCCATTCAGATGCCTTTCGGAGTAAGAATGAAACCAAGGAATTCTACTTCGGTTACGTGGAAAAAGCATTTTTCAAGTTTTGCATATAGTCGATGTTGGCGCAGTTTGGCAAGGACAGCGCGGACATGCTTGACATGGTCTTGTTTCGAGGTTGAATATACCAGGATGTCGTCTATGTAGACCAGGGCGCAAACATCGATCAATTCCCTTAGGACGTCGTTCATAAAGTATTGGAACGCTGCCAGGGCATTACAAAGTCCGAAAGCCATTACCCGGTACTCAAACAACCCATATTTGGTATGGAAGGCTGGTTTCCATTCATCTCCCTTTTTAACTCGGAGCAGGTGGTACGCTCCTCTGAGGTCTAACTTAGTATAAATCTGGGCATCTTTGACTTGATACAGCATCTCGGGAATAAGTGGCAGGGGGTAACGGTTCTTCACAGTGATCTGGTTCAATGCGTGATAGTCAATACAGGTTCTCAAGTCCCCTTCCTTCTTTGGTACAGAGAATAGGGGACTGGCTGCCGGTGATTTAGATGGGCGAATTAACCCATTTGCCAAGTACTGGTCAAGATAGGATTTTAGATACTGGTTTTCTGGTTCTGTGAGCGCATAGATTCTGCCACAAGGGATGTGTGCACCAGGTATGAGGTCAATCTGACAGCCATAGGACCTATGCAGCGGTAATGTGTTAGCTTGTTCCTTCTGGAACACATCCTGGAAATCTTGGTATTCTTCAGGGAGAATACTAGTTGCGCCAAGTGTAGATATGCCGATTCTAGGACTCATAGGAACATTGAAACTGGATTTGTTTTCTTGGAAATAACAGGTGGAAGTGCAATCACGAAGAAAAGTCCATTTTCTTGCACGCCAATCTATCCGAGGGTTATGAGCAACTAACCATGGCATCCCTAATATTAGCTGAAACTGAGGTGCCTTGATGAGATCAAAGGAAATTGATTCCCGGTGTCCATCCTGGCGCAGCAGGGTTATTCCTGCTGTACATTGGGTTACTGGTCCGGAAGCAATTTCTGTCCCATCCACCGTGGTTACCTTTTCTGTGTTTGGCTTAAAACATAAGGGAAGCCCCATCTGTGCGGCCAGATATCAATCAATGTAATTCCCAACTGCTCCGCTGTCTATGTAAGCTTCAACGGTATGCATCCTTGATGGTTGTTGGCGATTGATTAGGATCACTGGTATTGCAAAATGTGAGGTCGGTGGCTTATTCTTCTCACTTGACAAACTGACTTGTCAAGCTAGGCAGTTTTCCGACCCCTTGCTCTCATCCTTTTCTGTAGCTCCCACAATTCGCTTGGGGGGTTTTATCAGACAGTCTTTTAGGAAGTGCCCTGATTGTCCGCAATACAAACATAACGGCTGTTGCCTTCTCTTGTCTCTTTCAGCTTTTGTTAACGGTGGTCGTATGCCTCCGATTTGCATTGGCTCTGTGGTATTCTCTGACGTGCGCTGAGTTGCGTCCTTGGTTCGAAGATACACGGCCCGTGTATCTGATCTGGACCGATCTGCTTTCCGATCTTGTAGTCGATGATCTAGTTGCACCACCTTGTTGATAAATTCACTACAGTCTCTAGATGGATCAACCACCTGAGCCAAGACGTCCTTCAATTCCCCTCGAAGGCCTCGGTGAAACAATGTGGTTCTCTTGTCTTCAGGCCACCTGGTTTCAGCCACTAACCTATTGAAGGTTGCTATTTCCCTGGCCGAGTGATAAGAGTTCGTTGTCTACAGCTTGTTCATGGGTGTGTCAAGCAAAGAGCTTTTCCATTTCCCTTTGGAAACCCCCAAAGTCACCTAGTAACGGATCATCATAGCTCACAAGCGGCACTGACCAGTCTGCTGCACTTCCGCTCAGATATGACAAAATAAATGCTACTCGTGCCTAGTCGCTAGGGAATGCGCCCGGTCTGCAGAGGAAGTGAAGACGACATTGATTCATAAATGCAGCATACTTCCTTGGGTCACTTGAAAACCGTTCTGGTGGTGCTAACGGTATTGCTCCGGGTAAGGTGATTTGTACTGGAGTGGCAGATGACGTGGTTGCCTGTGCCGGTGGATTATTCCCGGGTAATGGAGTTTGTCCGGCCTGTGATTGCAGTAATTGCCTGCTGATTTCTTCGGTGCGATCCTTGGTGACGACAAGATCCCTTTGCAGGGTATTAGTCTCTTGCCTAGCCGAATGCACTTCGGCATGTAATTGTCCTAATAACTGGGCCATTTGGTCAATTTCTGAAGTTACCATGGCGCCCAGGTGGATAATGTTATAGAGGCTTCGTGTTCTGTTACGCTCACCTGGTATCCACGGGGACGCCCTTATGCCCTGGTTGCCGGATTCACCCTGGACCCTTCCCGATTCAGGATGGTGCCTTCTATGGAGTTCGGGCCTGAAAACACAGGAGGACTGGATTTAGGAACAGTTTTCGTTTCCTCCCCCCTGCACCCTGGATTCGATCTGATGGCCCACTCCTCACCTTGTTGTAATGTCTGGTGTGCTCTCCGTCCTGCCTTCTGTGCAGGGGTGCATAGTTTTCTGTGGGTTTGAGCGACCGAGTTAACTTCACTGGTGCTAACCCATTCAAGTGTCTTTAAGGAGGTAAGTCTGGTTATAGCAGTCTTAAAATGTCCTTGCTTTTCTTTCTTGCGATTAATGTCTTTTCCTTATTTATTCCCCCTTAGGTGCACGGAGGTTCGATGGATGCGCAGCTTGGATCGGCTCGTACCAGGATGATGGACGCAGGAGTGTATGATGGATGGTAGGTGAAGCGCGAAGTGCGGCGCGGTAATGTCTTCTTTTGCTAACCTGTATTCTTTATTCCTTTTCAGGTCGCAAAGGTCTTTCTGGGCGTGTGAAGATTTCTGGAGCGGAACCGGCCAAGAAATGCCCACCCAGGTGAGGTTCTCATGGTTACTGCCGTAAATGCCATGAGTTACCTGTTTTAACGTCGTCCTTCTTTCTCTCTCCCTCCAGGTGCTTCGTTACGGTGCATGCCTGGTGTCCCGATGATGCTGCCGACTGGATGACAGACCGCGAGCAGCAGGAAGATGGATAATCAACGGATGGGAAGTTGCAGGTAAGCAGAAACTGCTAATGATATTCTTTTGTCTCCTCTGCAGGTCCGCTGTTCAAGGATCGCTGGATTCTGGTCTCTGGACACGATGAGCGTCACGCTGCTGGCTGCAGAATAAGACAAAGTACACTCTGTAACTTGGGTGTGGTTTATATAGCCCTCTAGTAAAGTAGTCCAGGTAAAGTAGTCTGGGCTACCTCAACCAAAACACTGCACTGCACAGTCTGGTTCTAGGAACTAGGCTGTGTGGGTGCCTCCATGTTGGCCACAGGCCTCCAAATGAAAAAGTAGTCCCTTCAAGACAGTGTTCCAATCTGAACATGAGCCTGGCACCAAAGGCGCCAGGACTGACTCCAGGAGAGTCCATGAGGATAGTGCAAGGCCCTTGGAGCCCCAAGTGAACCATGAGTCTTAACCCTATGGGGTTTTGGGTCACGGGTCGTGACAGTGGGTGCTGTCTTAAAGTTGGTTAATTTAAGATTTCCCGGCTAGAAATGTGTGCATTCCGCCCCTCAAAATAAACTTTTTTGTTAAGACCAGATGAAACTGAATTTCTTATCATTTTTAAAAGTAAATTGTTTGCTGATGGAGACTTAAGTGTCTGAATCTTATTTCGATTTCTTTTTTGTTCCAGTGTCAAAAATAAGGGAGATTTTTGAATAGAGTCAATTTCTTGCTCTTGTGTCTAAGTAATATCAACTTCAAAGATATCACTTTCATTGGACACATCCAATCCACCTGATCCTCTTCATAGGTGGATAGTTCCATCGACAGGTCGTCAAGAGCTCCGTGGTCGGTAGGGATTTCTGTTTCTGTGTAGCTTCTTTCTCTTTGAGGTACTTGATCTATATGATGGGTCTTGCAGGTTTCATCTTTGGAGCTAACGCCAGCTATTTGCAACTTGGGCCCGCAGTAGATAAAGCAGGCTGCATAATTCTGTGATCATGTTTCGCAATAGAGCGTATCGGGACAAGGCCTCCCAGGTGATCATTTGTGTTTTCTCCACACTTAATTGGGTATAAAGTCGTTTTTGTTCTCAATTCCATGTGCAGTAAAGAGTCATCATTGGCTAGTAGCTCAGCGTCAGATGCTGAACTCCAAGAGAAGGGGTGCACGCCATTGTTTATGAGAACACTATAAAAGGCGGCACTTGTGGGTTCTAAGCGTTCTTTGTTTGCTAAAACTTTATGTCTGATTTACTGCGTCTGCAGCAGCAGTCTTTGCCTGATTGAAATGCCAGCGTATATTTGAGGAATCAGTCATTGGGCTTCATTACAACCCTGGCGTTGGACCATGGTGCTATTAGCACCATGGTCCATGCCGGATTCCGCCATGGTGGATGGCGGATTTACTGCCCCATTCCAAGGTTGGCGGGGCGGTAAATCCCCATTCACCATGGCCCCTTCCCCATTTCCATTTTTGGCCCATAGGGCTCAATGGGAATGGGGAAGGCGCCAATTACGGCACCGTAAATTACGGTGCCGTAATTAGCACCAAGGTCCCATAGCGGGTTGGACTTTAACGCCTGCAAAAAGCAGGCTTTAAAGTGTGAATCTGGCGTTAAGGGTTTAACGGCGCCGCAGCCTTTTACGGTGCCGTTAACCCCTTAACGCCAGGGTTGTAATGAGGCCCAGTGATTTGCTTCTTTTCAGTAAGAGTGTTTTCTTTAACTGTTTCAGAGTGGTTTGACCACTCTTATTAGTTTCTGTGTTTTCTAGCAACACAAAGGGTGTTTGGTGAGCCTTTTCAAGCATGGATGTCATTTCAGCTTTCTCCGTCGGGACTTGCCCAGTGTTAGATTGTTGTGATAGGATGTTGTTCCTTATAACAGACTCTGAGGGAGACTTCACAAGAGCAGCGGGAGGGGTGGAGCTGTTTGTCTCCGTTAGGGTAGCAGCTGTGAGTAGCAGAGCATCAGCTCCAAGGAAGAGGGAGAGCGGCGCTGCAGCCCATGCCGTATTAAATGTGAACAGTTCATCAGCTGCATGGGACTCCATGTTGGTATGTCAAGATTGTAATGCAGAGGGAGGAGGGGCCGTATGGGCTTTAAGGCTTACTACACAGTTCATGGCTTTTGTAAGAGATTTTGCAGGGTGCAAGCCGGTATGTAGAAAATGGGCATTGCTCCGTATGCTAAAAGTGCGGCTATTTAGTGACGCCGAATCCATTACGGCACGTTGATTCTCGGAGCCAGGCACACACAACCAAAACTCTGAACCAGAGGATACGATAAGAAAGAAAAATGAAAGACACCCTGTCGGTGCTCAGACCAGGCAAATATTAGACACGAGGCATCAGTCACGGTTTAAAGCGTTTCCAAGGCTAATACAGCACAGTGCAGATCATATGTTTTAGAGTGAGCTGAGAGTAGTACTCTATGTTTTAGTGCAGCCCCTTGGGGCCACAAAGAGCAGAGACAAGACAGGCAGGCAGGCAGCTCCACGCTCCTCGTCCCGCTGACTGCAACACCCCTTACCATCCCACTTATCGGCCGTGTTCGCAGGAGGACTGGCCTTTTGAAGGTGTTGAAGGCAGAGCAGCTCAGCATAGGAAGCAGACAGAAAGGAAAGACTCTGCAGTCTCCAAACTCCAACAGGTAAGCAAGTGGGGACTGCTGACTGCAACACCACTTAGCAGCCCGCTTCGCGGGAGGACTGGCCTTTTGAAGGTGTTGAAGGCAGAGCAGCTCAGCACAAGAAGCAGACAGAAGGGAAAGACTCTGCAAGCTCCAAACTCCAACACGTAAGCAAGGGCAGGCTGCTGACTGCAACACCACTTAGCAGCCCACTTCGCGCCCACTTCACGCTCCAATACTTTGAGTGTATTCTCAATGTGCAACAGCAATTAAAATATTGTTTTCAGAACATCCATTTCTTTATTATAAACTTTTCTGATATTGTACTTATCACATAATGTATAAAGTACAAATATGTTTAAATACATTGTAACTTAAAAGAATATAAACCTACGTTATCAGGGTTATCAGTCAGCTGTGATGGGGTTACAATAGAGATCTCCAGTAAGTTGCAACATCCCAGCATCCACAAATGTATAGCAGATCTTTCCGTAGCATGATAGGTAATGAGAAAGGGGCCCCTAGAAGAACCAGGTGAATGAGCCGACAAGTTCCTGGGAAACAGTATACTCAGCAGCGGTGCTAAGGAGAGCCCTATTTATGAGAGTGGGGTAACCATAGTTCACATCGGTCCAATCTAACCTTATATGCGTGGCAGTAGATTGTTGTGATTCCATTAGAAGACTTACTCCCAGACTATGGTGGGGTCGCTACGGAGTGGAAAACTAGTCAAATCACCTGTTATCCAAAAAAAGATATATATGCTGACAAACTTGGCTGATAGTGACAGTATTGAGCGTATTCATGGAATGAGCACCAAGAGTTTGCCTTTATATCCAATTAATATGAATGAGAACATGGAAACCGGTGCGCAATCTTTACATGCTAATAGCAAATGGGAAAACAATGGCATGGATAACTTCTATACCATAAAATGATGGTAATGCAGACTTATTTAATAAGCAAGAACATCTGAATGAACACTCCCCAAAAGGTTTCCTAAGTATGCATGAAATTCCGGGTCCTCAGTCCATTGTGAATGTCGAAGAGAGTGAATACAATAGACCCCGGGCTGGCACATCCCTACTAGCTCCCGTCGTTTTGGCTGAGCTGGATAGAAGGGTGCAGCTTTCTAGGGACCCTTCTTCTCTGGTTAGGGCCAGAGGGGGTGGTGCTGATAATGTACATCTTCATGAAGCAGCTTGCCAGGAGACTTCCCTCCACCACACGGAAGACTGTTGTTCATACAAACAAACATCTGGCCTGGCGAAGATACTAGTTCTAGGGCCTGCTAAAATGGGGGTGGCGAGTCGTAGTCCGCCTAGTGTGGACGCTCAAAAATGCTCTAGTCCATCCTCCATTAACCAACCACCTATTCAGGAACATGAAGCATCACATATAACCCCTTCCTTCGAGGGGCTCAATGTGGAAAATACTGCATCTACATACGCGTTCTTCCCAGTTCTCACAAGAATATTGAACCTCTTGGATAAGGGACATGAGAGAACACACATCGAAATTCAAGAATTAAGATTTCTAATACTTGAAAGTGCTGATGAACTAAGTAGACTGGAGGGATATGTGTTTGCCACGGAGAAGTGCAATACTCCCTCTGGGGACACAAGAAAGATTGATCTAAAAATTACACATGACCATAATACACAAACTGTATTCGAAAAACAATTAGGTTTCACATTTTATGCTGAGGTGTTGGCGCATGGTAAGAAAGAGGAACAAGCTATAATCTCCAGTGGACTAGAGGAACTAAAGAGAATGGTCTCACTTAATCTAGAGAATATCAAACACATTGAGGCTCGGCTTGGTTTAATGTCCTCTGTTCCAGGTTTAGGACCACCAAACCATGCTGCATGTGGTTTAAATATGGAGACACCTGAAGATAGCCCCAATTTAGACAGTCCATCTGCCCTACTGAATGTCATAGATGAGGCCGCTGCACGGGCGCAGGTTGATGGTGAAGATGAGGGTGAGGACTCCACTCCTGAACCAGATGTACTACCCGAACAACACATATCTCGTAGAGAGAGGAACATGCTGCTAGGGCTCTCAAGAGAAGAGCACTGAAATTCAATGAAACAAATACAAATACAAATAAAAAAACCAAAAATATACCCTCCCTTACGATACAAAATACAAATACGAACATTAGAGATATTTATGCTCTGTCTGTGGAAGAAGGTGTTTTTGACTTCACACAGTCAGATGAGGAGAGTAAAAAGGCCTTAGACTTGAAGGACACCTCTCTGTCTGGTAAAAAACGGATGGATGGTGTAATTGATATAGCTTGTGCTAAATCCGGCACTAGTCCAGTGAAGGAGTATGGAGAAGCTACAAATACTCTGACAGACACAATGAGCCATAAGGGAGTGAAGTCTACTATAGCCAAACAACATTCCAAAAAAATGCTGCTAAAAAAAGGAAAGTACTACTTTGGGGACCTTGAAAACAGAGGGACCAACTGAGAGTACAGGGATTCAACAATTCTTTGCTTGTAAAACAAAAGTAGTGACAAATAACATCCCATTGGATACTGGATTGCAGGGCACCTCAGATAACCAAAAGATTCCACCTTCATCCATTCCACTTGAGCCTAATAAGGAAGATCTCTCGAGTATACAGGCAAATGTAGAAGCTAGGGAAGGGGTGGAGGGCGACGTAGTTACTGGAAATACTAATGTTAATCTCATTCCCAGTGAGGACATTAAAAATATTGTACAGCAAGCATTGATGAATCTCCTTGGACACTCTTCTAAATTTGGTATGTAATTGCCTGTACATATTAAGAAGGTTCATGAAGAGGTCCCCCTTATGGGTAACTCTGTTGACACTACGAGGTTACATTTGGATAATGGTCTGCAGTTATTGATTGAGCAAAAGAAACTTGTCACTATAGCCCCTCAAACGCGTATATCACTGAAGCATGGTGGCATGGGGGACCCACTGCCAACAAATGCTATAGATAATGGTGGAAACCATTTAGGAGTTGGATTTGTGAGGAATCAACCTGTTGCTCAATCACTCATTTCACTTGGATGGGTTCAAGAAGCAGGTAAAAACTACACACAGTATAAGGAGTGGGAGGAGGGAACACGTAAAGGGAGTATAATTGAGTGTGGTCCTAAGGGGCCCTTCCCCTTTGAGGAGAAAGACCAAACCCTATCACAAATGGGGTCTGTGAATAGAATTGAATGGAGGCAGCCTCACTTTGTGGATTACCCGAGTGTCATGTTGAATTTTATGTTCACATATGGAGGCCCACCTTCTCTTAACCGGGGAAGGATCCTTTCCCTGTTCAACGAAATACCTAGATTATCTTTGATTTCCTCAGGTGATATCAAACTTGTTGATTATATACATCCTACTAGGTATGACTATGTAAGGATTGTTTTTTTTTCGAGTGCTATACTTGAACTTGTTTTCTCAGTAATAAAAGCCCTGCAACAATTTGGTTTGGATCTGGAACACTTTAATAAGGGTTTTCTGAAGTCATGGGGAGGAGAACAGGAGGTGAACCCAAAAGAAACAAATGAGGGAATCCATATTCAAGGCAAAGAGAGCGCAAACCAACAGATGCCCTCTAATGATACAGACGTGAGATGGCTAGCACTGACACTCAGAGAGTCTATCTCTAATATTCAGGGAATAAAACACAACCCCTAGAACTATCGTACTCTAACCTTTTTGTCATGGAACTCTAGGGGAAATCGTGCACTCAAACAGTCCTCTACTATCTGTGCGTTATTATATGATGCAAGTTTTTTCTGTCTGCAAGAAATATGGGCCTTAACTCCCTTGTCATTGGATGTTTTTTTTGTGTTTCAGGAACTAGCTGTTAAAAAACCAAAAGGTAGACCCTCAGGGGGCCTCCTTATTGCAGTCAAAATGAATACACATGCCAAATGTATAAAGACATTTAAGATTCATAGGTGTGCATTGTTGCCCTCTTGAACCTTGGACGGATGAAGTCCCCTGTTTATTTACTGATTGTTGATGTATACTGGTGTCCCGATCTTGATATAAAGGAGTACATTGCATTAATTGATCAAGTGATTCAGGAGTGTCAAGAGATGTGCAATATTCTGAATATTATTATTGCTGGTGGTTACAACTCTGACGTGTCCTGCAGGAGATTTGGTACACGTAATAGGGGTATCGAATCCTTTGCGGATAGCTGTACCTCCCGTAAGCTCATAGAGGGAGATATTTGGTATCAATTTCTTTCAGATTGGGGATTGTACTGTGTAAACAACCTATTGGAAGTCTCCCAGGACCATTCAACATGGTCCAATGGGAGCTTGTGTTCCACTATAGATTATGTTTTTCCGAACAGGATATTTTTAAATCTAATTTTAGAGTTCTCTCTTGTTTCGACACAGGACAGTGACCACTAATTGCTTGAAACCTCCATACAAGTAAAATTTGCTACACATCAGGGGGACATTTTTTCACCGACTTTAGAACTTAACACCCCTTGTAACAAAATCTCTTGGCACAATGATAACATTGCAAAAGTAAATATATTGTTTCTGCAAAATTATGAAAAACGTGGTTTTGATGAGAAATTGAAGATCTATGCGCACTATGTTTTTGAGAACTATGTTAACTCTGCGATACACAGCCCTTCTGGTATAAAGAAAGTATCTATAGGCAGCAGCATGCATAGACATTCCTTCAGTCTAGAAATGAAAAATCTTAAGAAAGAAAGGAATCGAGAAATATGTTCACTCCACAAAGTCTATGGGAATGATTTTTGTAATAGTAGGGTGGATATTGCTAAAAATAAATGGACATCCAGATCAAGACAACTCCGGGACAAACTCTTTCAGAAAGACTCTGAAGAAATGCTTCTCTCTCTTACTGATTTCAGCACCCGGAAATTCTGGGCGCTAATTAACAACAGAGGTGAGGCTCAATTGTGTGCTCAAACTGTATGCATCTCTTCTGATGTTTGGGAAGGGCATTTTGGTACATTTTACAGCTCGCGGAATCTGGATTGGACTGTCCCGAAGAACATCCAGTGGTGTCTGTGGAACATTCCTTTCTCCATAGCTGATATTAAAAGAATGATTATGCATAGTTCTGCCTCTCGTGCTCCTGGCCCGAACATGCTCACTAATTTGGTTCTTAAAGGTAATTCCAATCTATGGGCTAAAATTTTATTTTTTCTCTTTAAGGACATCATGATTACGAAGCACATACCGAAGAGTTGGCATATGTCCTATGTTGTTCCTATTTATAAAAAGGGAGAAAGGTCTAGCCCCTTCAGTTATAGACCAATCACCCTTTTGGACGCATACTCCAAAATATTTACTTCATTAATTTTGGAGCATATCCATGATTGGATCAATGACTTCTGTATCTTCTCTCCATTCCAATTCGGTTTTAGGAAACATGTGGGGATGGATGCAGGCGGTTTATTGATGAGTATTATGCAACATTATGCACGGACTGCAGGGAATTCCCCATTTGTGTGGCCTCTATTGACCTAACGTCAGCTTTTGACATGGTTAATAGAACCACATTATGGACAAAATTACATTCCCTATGAATGCCTACTCCTTTGCTGTCTATCCTTTATTATTTGTATGAAGATACCAGAATTAGAGTGCAACTTAGTTCTGATGGATCCTTATACCAGGAGATCAAGGTACATAACGGTTTAAGACAAGGATGCATCTTTGTTCCTACTGTATTCAATTTGTATTTTTCTGATGTGGGTTCCTATATGAAAGATATATCTTTTGCACCTCCGAAGGTGGAGGGAGTGAAGGTTTTCTGGACTGCCTATGCCGATGATGTGACATTGTATCATCACACACTGATTGGTCTACAATGTCTTCTTACTTCTTTCAAAGACTACACATTGACAAACTCCTCAAAAATCAACCAATACAAAACTGTCATTTTGAGATTAAGCCACATGAAAAGCCCTAATAAATACACTTGGTTTTTAGATAATGAAAAATTACCAGTGAGTCATGCCATTAGATATTTGGATTAACCCATTTTTGGGGACAAGAAAAAGGTAAATTACCATGATTACCTCGACAAGAAAATTTAAATTAATCCACTAATGTGCCAGCTATGGAAAATTGATACAAAGTATGGGACATTTTCTATGCTTCCTTGCTTACACATGTATAGAAATAAAACAGTGTCACAGTTATGTTATGGTTTGGAGTTTGCGCCACATTGGTGTAGGGCCAAAATTGATAAGTATGAGGTGCGCATTCTAAAATCAATGGTCAGATGTCTGCCCAAGTGTGTGCCCCTTACTGCAATTCGTTATGAATTGGGGCTCTTTTCCATCAAAAGTACAGTTGAATGGCGAAGACTCTCATTGTACAAGAAACTGCTTTCAGGTAGGGACACCACTCTATATGGAATTATGGGAAGCTGTTTCCAGAATGGTTTGGTCTTCTCAAAAAAACTTGTTAATATGGAAATGGAAGCACATGAAACCCTTGATAAAGTGGGGGTGTCTCGTGAACTTCTGATTTCCAACCCAATGAAAGTAAAGAAACTGCTCCTTCATTACAATTGGAATTTAACGGTCAAAGAAGTACAGAATAAGAAATAATATGGTCAGCTGATTTCAAACTTCAAAAGGATGGGTGTCCCTGAACCATATCTGCTTACATTTCCCAGTAGATCGTGGAGGCAAGCTTTCATGAGGTTTCGCTTTAATGTCCTTGGAACAGGCAAAATTATGGACATTAGGTCAGGAGCTTCAGGACTTGCATCTAAATGCAGGTTTTGTAAAACTGAGGTTCCTTCTGAAACTCTCAAACATATTCTGACAGAATGTGATGGGTTAAGAACAGAACGAAGTAACTGTTTCTCTCATTATGTTCCTAATGATGAGCGTGTGGATCTGAATTCATTATGGTTAGACATGTTACATAGCACAAGAATCAAATTCCAGTTAGCAGTATTAAGATATTTGAATATGTATTACAAATTGTAAGTCCGGTATATAGCTATTATTTTTGCCTCATACACAAATACTGGGATGAGGTAGAGGTACATGGAGGTAATGCCTGATTTAGCTATCTTCATTACTCCTAGTCCCACTCTTCCTCATCCCAGTACTTACCTATGAGGCAAGGAGCCTCATGCGTAAGCTCTGGGACAATTAAGAGGGAAGTGGAGGTCAGTCCGGGCCACTGAGCTGATTTTGGAGGTTGGTGTAGGGGGTGGGAGGTAGAGGGGATGTGTGGAGGGTGAGGGTCGCGATTGTGCAATAAATCATAATGGTTGTGCATGTCCAGGCTAAGCAGGCATAATATGTATTATTAGTGGCTAGAAGGGCATTTTGGTGTAGCCAGTCTAGTCATTACTCAGTTTGGTATGACTTTTTTTAACTGGGCATTTATGATAAAGCAGTCCTGCTAAGTGTAATTACCTGGCTAGACTGGCATTTCGGTGCTGCCAGTCTAGCCATTTCTTCTGGCAGAATTGTATGTTGTTCTGGGCATCTGTGATAAAATGATATGATATAATTTAAGTCATTTATAATGCACCTGTACAAAGGTCTAGGCGCGACAAGACAAGGGAGGGAAGATAGAGGGAGGACAAGACAAATGATCTTACTAGGCCTTGTGTCATTCAGATCGTGCAAGTGCGAGAATGCAAATTGTAAGGGGAAAGGGAGGGGGGAAGTGCGAGGGAGAGGGGATGGGAAATCAGGGCAGCAATGCTCTGAGTAAGTGCAGCTGGGCAGAGCGGCTCTGGGTAGTGCAAAGAGAACAAGGGACTGTAGGTTTACAATTACAGCCCCTAAGTGCATGGTAGGCCCGGAGGCAATGCAAGGGTGACTGATCAAGAAAGAGCTTGGACTCAGTGAGACTCTGAGGATATCCAAGCAACCATTCAGTACAGCAGACAGGTAGGTCAGATATGTCATTAACGGAGGGAGAGAGAGAAAGCAGAGGAGAAGAGGAAAGTTTTGAGCTGCTTTTGGAACTTCAGGTGGTTCGGCTCAAGTTTGAGAGGGTCACGGAGGCCTTTTCAGAGGGAGCCACCTGCAGAGGAGAGAAATGTACACCCCAATCTCTGCCTGGAGAAGCGTCTAACCCTTAGAGAGTTGGAGGTAGCTGAGAAAAGGGCTTGAGAAGAAAGGTATTTTGGAACAGAGTGTTGGATGTAGTTCTGGCCCCAGAAAGCCTTGTGGACAATGCAAAGGGTCCTGAACTTGATTCTTGCAGCCACCAGGCGCCAGTGGAGAGATTTCAGGGTTGGCAATATACGATCCCTGGGCTTGAGGCCAAGGATAAGTCTCACAGTCCTGTTCTGGGTTAGTTGCAGAGGGCGGAGAGTAAAGGAAGGCAGATTGGGAAAGAGGCTGTTGCAGTAGTCCAGCCTAGAGAGAACCAGGGTCTGGAGACAGTGAGCTTCTGGGGGAAAGGGAGAAAGGGACAAGTCCCTTTGAGGAGGAGCAGCTGCTAGTGGGACTTCTTGGCGATGTCCAAGATGTGAGCAGAGAAAGATAGAGTGGAGTTGAAGATGACTCCAAGGTTTTGGTTCCATGTAATAATGTCCCCTCAAAAATATTGCCATGCAAATAGCCGTTTTCTTGCGGGGACATTATTAAATGGAACATGAGGGGGACACCCCTGCAACCACAATCCCTTTTTTTTTTCAAGGAGAGCGGGGGACGCCCCGCTACTTCCAATCCCCCTGTCCCTATATATGGTCACCTATATAATGTCAACAAAGCACAAAAATCAAGCCAGCGGATATGTAAATAAGTCTACTGAAAGAAGCACAATCCCACCAGCAGTCGGGAGCGGTCCCTCTACAAACTCCTCAGAACACTGCACATAATTCACAAAAACATTTATGTTTATATATATACGTATAGCAACCCATGTTAGATTTTTTAGAGTATGGGTTTATTGTTATTACTTTTGTGAAGATTCTTCAGTTTCTCGTTTTTTGAAATATTTGAACTGCTACATTTGGAAACACCGACTTTTCTTCTCTGCCACTTTCAGGATTCAATCCATCTTTGAATTCATTTCTAAACCATCCTGACTTTGTTCGGTTGACCAGGATTTTTCCTACCTGAGGGATTCCCTTCTCTCGAGTGGGTTTAATCCACCAACACTGACTTAGACCTATTTGGGGACGATAGTGATCATTCCCCAGCTTGTGATCTGGCAGCAAGCTCTTAGCAGTCCTATTGGGAAATTAGTATTTTCTTCACATTATGCACTTTATTCGTGCTGTATAGTTGTATGTTCTATATTTACATTTACTCTTATTCATGTATGAGCTCTGACTTATTTAATAATCATTTTAATGTTTCTAATTAAATAAAGGAAAACAAATTTTTCATAAATGTTTTTGTGAATTATGTGCAGTGATGTGAGGAGTTTATAGAGGGACCGCTCCCGACTGCTGGTGGGATTGTGCTTCTTTCAGTAAACTTATTTACATATCCGCTGGCTTGATTTTTGTGCTTTGTTGCTGGTTGCTTCCCCTTTTGCCAGCGACGTAGGGGGTACCCATCTATTGCATTGTTCACCTATATTATGTCACCACATCCTTTTGCCAGTGACATTATATACTGCGACCATATATACAGGGATATCATTAGCCGATACCAAGGTTTTTTGCCTCGCAGTAAGGCAAAGGAAGGGAGCCACAGTGAGAGAGGGAAAGCGGGTGTAGGGGTCCCAATGAGAAGGATCTCCGTCTTACTGGCATTAAGGCAGACATCGTTGGAGGCGCACCAAACCTGAATCACAGATAGACAGTCACAAATGAGTGACAGAGCAGAGGAAGCCAAGGTGATCCTGAAGGAAAGCTGAGTGTCATCTGCATAACACTGAGTTATAGAAGGTAGAGATCAGGTGGGCCAGAGGGGCCAAGTAGAGGTTGAAAAACCAGGGTGAGAGGATAGAGCCCTGCAGAACGCCCCACGTAGAGAGAGAGAGAGAGGTTGCAGAGAGAAAGGAACCAAGTTGGACATGGGAGGGGTGGTCCAAGTGGAAGGAGGCCAGCCACCCCAGGGCCTGATCCGTGATGGCCAGGTTCTCATGGAGTCGATTGATCAGGAAGGCGTGGTTGACCATGTCGAAAGCAGAGGAAAGATCAAGTAGGATGAGGACAGAAGGAATGCTGGAATCGAGGCTAGAGAGCAGATCTTCACAGGTGTTCAGGAGAGCAGTTCCTGTGCCTCTGGCAGCTCTGAAGCCAGACTGATGGTCATGGAGACACCCAACAGATTCAGTGTGGAGAGTAAGCTGGGAGATGGCCAGGTTTTCCATGAGTTTGCCCAGGAAAGGGGTGATGGAGTTTGAGCAATAGTTTGCTGGGCAGGTAATATCGGCAGGAGGCTTCTTGAGGAGTGGGTGCACAATGGAGTGCTTAAGGGAAGAGGGGAATGTTGCAGTGGCGAAAGAGTGATTACAGAAATCGGCCAAGGCTGGAGCGAATGTGTCAATATGGTCTTTGATGGTTCTGGAGGAGCAAGGGGCCACTGGTTTGGACAACACTTTCATATATCGAACTTGTCTAGAAACCTTGTCAGGTGTTGTCAGAGAGAAAGAGGAGAAAGGAGGAGAGGTAGAGATGGCCAAAGGGGGGCCGAGAGAGGAAGAGGAGGGAGGAAGAGGAGATAGAGGACAGGATGTCCTAAGTTTGAGCAGAGAGGTGAGATGCCAGAGCCGTACAGACGGCCTGGGAGGGAACAGGAGAGGTGCAGCCGTGTTGTTAGAGGCTGCAGAGATGCGGGCTTGAATGTGTGCTCCCTTCTTAATGAGTGTTATTGCTTCAACTGGCTTTTTGGTGCAACCAGTCTAGGTTTGTCTAGATGTGGCCTAGTATGCTTTACTGTAATGTTATTCTGTATCTATACTGGTCTACATTGTGCAGCCAGTTGGACATGTTTTCATTGTGGCATGGTATTTTTAATAGCAAAGCATTAATGTTCCTGTGCACTGTTGGTGACTTGCATGTATTGGATTGGTGTTAACCTCCAAAACATCTGCAAGCACTCTGGCTTTTTAGCCAATTCTTCTTAGAAAGTGTGCTGTATATTGCATTGAAAAATATATTTATATCTTTCTCCTAGTGCAGTGTGTGGCATACCCCTTCAAGAGCACGTTCGTGCGTATTGCGCAAGCATGATGATCTATGCCGGCTCAGAGTGTGGTGCAACCTGTGATTTGTTGCCGAGTAAGGGGGGGCCTCCTCAGAATGGCTCGCATGGGGGGCCCCCACATATTGTGTTATGCCACTGTAAAGAAGTCTAGACTAGGGGCATATGTATGTATTCCTTAGTGCTTTCCATAATTGAATACTGGAAGACTATTAAGTTTCCTTTTAACCAAATCAATTGTTGCTGGTACCATACATTTTTTGACTATAGATAATGTGTTTTTCTTTTACATTTTTAATTATATTTCATGGGGAAAGAATGACCACTAGGGCACCAATGAGATAGGGATACAGAGGGAGAAACGCACATGACGACATGCACACCAAGGCCAAATCATGCAGAATAGGTTATGTGCTGACGAGCAAGGGCATGGTTGCAAAATGGAGTCTGTGGTGTAGGAAGTGCACATGATGAGAGTGGGAGCGTCTGGCGTAATTTTGCTGGACATAGGATGCATATCATTAAGCTAGGCGTTCAGCCTTCAAGTGTCTTTATTGCGACTTATTAACGTATATAATCTTATCTTTTGAAGGATTTCTCTCCCCTACCACCCTTCCGCCCATGTTACCTCTTCTGCGTTTACCTGGTTGGTCCGCGCCAAACACATATATGCATGTACTGACAGCTATTGGATGTGGAATTGTAGGTACTTATCGCAGTGGGCGATCCGTACATCCTAAACAGAGAGTCAGTACTGAAATGCCCCGGCTACGGCGCCGATAAAGCTGTTTGGGAGCATTTCCGTAGCTGACCTACTTCACATTAAAAATGATCATACACTCATAGCCTTTGGCATTGAATTCAGGTCACAGATGGACAGAAAACAGAAGCACGCCATGGTGATTTACATGTATTATGCTAATGCTCAGTACGAAAGAAGACCAGCTCCGTTAGAGGAGCCTATAGGCTAAAAGACGATGGTTTTGTTGTGGCACACTTTCACATCACCCCGGGATTTGGGTTTGCTGTCAGAGGAGAAAATACCGCTAAGCTGTTCCAGAAGTGCTTCGTAATGAAATCTGGATTAACACATATAATCAGATGCGTACGTCATCGAACAGCTGCAAACTCCCTTGTCCTAGAATTGTTCCTGTTTGTAATATTTGATGCAGTTTGGTTTTATGGGAAATGATATCTGGTGCCCATTAGTGACTGATTTTTAAAGTGTTGGGGTGTAAATATTTGCGCTTGAATGGCACGAGCAGAAACGAATCCAAGCCCACACTAATGGACCTCTCTTTCACACCTTGTTTGAAAAGGTGCATTGTCATCGCTTGATCTGTGGAAACCTAGTGAAACACGTTGCAATACTTTAGATGACAGGTCAACAACCGTACACAGGAACAATTTATGCAACAAAAAATGTATGTGTTCAACAGAATATTGATGGCTTGATAGAAGAATGTACATGGACAGTACATACATATGTGTGCCCATCACAGAAACAGTGCCTGCGCCGCTATCATTCTTGGAAAATTGCATATCACGAATCCTATATAAGCAGAAATTACAACAGTTTTACATATTGTGCCAACATAATTATGCCATGCTACTTAATACAGCAATTGTCGGGGAATCCGAATTTCAAATAATGCCTTGCACTGGCTATGGTGTGCAACAATGATTCTCAAAGTGACCTGCACTGTGACCTGTCTTTCTAGTGAAAGTAGCTTACGTTATCAAATATTATTTTTATTTGAATGGGCACAGTCTCACGTTCTCTTAAGTCCCTTTCTAGCTGCTATCTCTGAATGCGGGTTTAGCTATTTAAAAAAAAAAACATTTTGCATCCTGTGGTGCATGCATTATATATATGGGCATGGTTTTTGCTGTAAGTTAATTGTTCTGGAAAAAGAAGCACCAAAATAGAAGCTTAATACGCAATAGGATAATACTGTCTATCCTTATTTATTGTGGAATTCATTTTTAGTTAACAAAAATTGTAATACTCGAGGCCCTATCAAATGCTTTAAAGCTGCCCGCCAAGTGTGTAGTTTTAAAATCGGGAATTGTGCACTGGGCAGTATTCACCAAAGTAAGTTGCATGTTTTTTTGTGAATACTATTCAGCACACAGTACTTGTGCAATTAATTGACTCATCCGGCATTGGACAGGATTATGAGGAGGCAGCCCAGACCACATGCGACGTGCAGGTCCCCCTGGAGAGTGGATGACGCCCAGTAGAGATATTCTGGGACCGCCATAATGAAAGTTGGGTTAAAGTGCTGGTTGCTTGAAGCCTGGCTGGGTCAGTCTGAATGAGAGACGTGGAGTGAAAAGCGACGCGTTGACACAGATTGTGCTTCGCAAGAGATGTGTGACTAGGTTAAAGCATGCTCTTGGTACTGTATCGATCCCACCCAGTCGTTTGGGCCAAACTGGTGGGGAAAGAGAGAAGAACACGACTCACCGAGTTAGGTGGTAACACTAATGGTTTACTGAAGATGGCAAAGGAATGTAGCGAGACTCGCAGGATCTGGATTGAGTACAAAAGGATTGTGAGGGGGGAACACATAGGTACACTTATGTGAAGACAAGGAAACCAAGAGAACAAAGTCTCCAAGGGATGAAAGGTCGAACCCCAGCACTCTGGAGCCTGGACCCAGCCTCCACTAAGACCCCCAACTAATCAAGAATTGAATAGAGAAGGAGTTGTTGGGATCCCTGAACACAGTGCCCTCTAGCAGGGGGACCCCTGGATGACAGCACCAGGACATCTGTGGCAGGAATGAGGATGGAGAGGCACAAGTAGCTGATCAGGCAGTAGTAGGCAGGAGTAGTCAGTGGCGTTATGCGGGAGTGCAAGAGATTGAATGGCCCGGTGTGGAGGGCAGAAACGTTGCAGGACACAGTTGCTCAAACTGGCAGAAACAGTTCAAGCATCACAGAATTGGGAGCACTAGAAAAGACTAGCGCCGCAACAGGTTGTGGGTTGCACTTGTGTGTTCCATATAAGGAGGGAGCGAGGAGCTTCAGGTGCAGTCGTCATTCGTTGACTATGCTGGAAGTCAGTGGCGACAATCTTTTTCTCAAGAATGAATCGCATTACAAGGCTTGTGTGGCCATTCCTCAGTGGACATGGCCATCCCCAAGTGCAACTGATTAAGGGGTGAAGTTCTGGCTGGCATTGTGGTACATCCAAGCCCAGACCAATTTCCTTTTGGGTGTAAGATGAACACAAAGGCATGATGGGAGTGTTCCATTTGCAAATAATCTTCCATTGACACTGCCATTCACAAGGTGGCTGTTGCAGCAGGAATGAAACATGTGCATCTGTTACATAATAGGGCACACCTCTAAAATACTGGAAGAGGTTCTTCACTACCCGACTAAAATAGGAGACCAAATAGGACAACACCACTGTCATACTGGCATGTTACTCTCCATGAAGGAGAGAGACAAGTGTGCCTCACACATGACAAACAGCACTCGAATAGTAAAAGGCAACCAACCCTTACTGTCTGAGTGAGACATGTGAACCTAACATAGAAAGAACACCACAACAGTAGTTCTGAAAAGCAGTACACAATGAGTACTGAAATGCAGTCCGTAATTCGCGACAGAGGAAAGTGCATCTTAGAAATGAAGTGACACGAATAGTGAAAGATGATACTGGCAGAAAGAGTGGAAATATTGCACCTTTAAGGAAAAGGCTGCTACTGAAATTCTGAACGGTGCCTTTGTGAGTGCCAACTCCATAAAGGACAAGATCTCACTTTTGCAGAATTGAAAGGTGACTCTCACAGCAGGAATGAAGCATATGTATCTCAAGCAGGGCACCACCACTGCAGTAATGCTGGATTGAGAGAAGATCACCTAGCACAGGACTGGACACCCGATAGTAATACTAGAAAGGGGTCTCTTGATGCAAGACTGTGCCAAAGGCACCTCCTGCAGGACAAAAGTACGTTGCTACAATACTGCAGGGTAATTAACCTATTTGCAGAACAAGACTGGACACCACCAACGCAATATTTAAAGCTGATCCTCACTGTAGGGCAAAGACAAGTGCATGTCACACAGGACAGGATGCTATTACTTCAATACTAAAAGGTGGAAAACTGCTGTAGTAAAACAAGTGATTTTCACATAGGCCACCGTCACTCAAATACTGAAAGGGATAGACAATCGATGATGGACTCACACAGGACAAGACACAACCACTGAAGTAGAGAGAGATTACTTGCATTGCGAGATGAAAACCAGTGCACCTCACCAGTGGTGCAGTAATGTAAAATGACCCACTGAGATGGTAAGGGAGGAAAAGAAAACTTGAAACCTCCAATAGGGTTTGGATGAGCGCTTAAGGGCCTAGGGATATTCATCTCAACTCCAACCAGAAATTGTGGCCCGGTCTTCCGTAGGCTTTTTGCTCTTCCTCTACTTATCCTGGCCCTTGCCAGTATCTTGGATATTGGGCCTCAATAAGAGTTTGCTGGTATCCCAGCGGTGGTACCACGATATACCGGAAAATGGTAATAATGTTACCGTCCCTTGTCTGCAGGTAAAACCTGCAGATTACAAGTTCTGGTATTCACGTTAAGTTTAGAGTACTATGGGGGGATTTTTCTGCAATTACCGTCAACAGTATTACCGTGCTGGTAATACAGGCATTTTGCCAGTAGGGTTAAGATTTACCTCCAGCTTCTAGCTGGAGATAAATCCGTCACCCGTACCAGCAAAGTTGTAGCTGGCCGGTCCGGTAAACGTTATTACCATTATATTTTACTGTGTACTGGCCAATAGTCTCCAGCAGTTTCTTTGTAGCCTCATCACCTTGTTCTGTAATAGTTCAGTAAGTTTTGGTGTTACTGACTCCGCTCATTATCACTCTCTTTTTTTCCGCCATCATAGTCGGACGCAAG
Organism: Ambystoma mexicanum; assembly: GCF_040938575.1. Classification (NCBI taxonomy): domain Eukaryota; kingdom Metazoa; phylum Chordata; class Amphibia; order Caudata; family Ambystomatidae; genus Ambystoma; species Ambystoma mexicanum. Next base: position 581,984,439 of record NC_090935.1, read on the forward strand.
TTGCGGAGTTCCTTTTTCTGGCTAACGCCTTTTATTATACAAAGTTTGAATGTAGACTTTCTTTCTATTCTTTTCGATGGCCATACACCACAAGATCATTTGTCGAAGACAACCACTCAACCATCTGGACAAACTTTGACTGCGGCCTACCTAGGCCCCAATGGGCCTCGGCCCTTTAAAGTAGGGAGAGTGGGGGAGAGGTCATTTTTCCTTTCATTTAGAGAATGCCTATTCCCCTTTTCTTCCTTTTCCATCGCTGAGCTGCCATCCGTCTATACTATGGAAAACACACCATTTAAATGTTTCCCTTCCTGTAACAGGAAGTTCCACTGGAAGGACTCACACAGGGTGTGTAACCTCTGCCTTCCCAGGGACCATTCCGAAAAACAGTGCAAGCACTGCAAACTTTTTTGGCCCAAGACACTAAAGAACCAGAAAACTAAATGCTGGGCCCATCACGCCATATAGGCAGAAGCATTACTGAGTAATGAGGAGAATCTCTAGCTTTGTTGATTTTCTTGATCAACACCCTAATCAACTATCCAGCCTTCAAGGGCAGTCTCAGGGTGAGGCAGCCAAAAACCAGCCTGCCACCAAAAGACCTCATCTAGGCATTACCCAGCCTAGTACTTCTCATCACATATCTGATGACCTATACTATTTTAACACTTCAGTATCGCAGGACCCTGGCTCAATAACGGACCAAGGGGACCTAGAAGATGCAGACAAATATGATGATGATGATGATGTCTACATCATACAATCTTCGGACCATCATGATCAACCCATGGCTGATTCCCCTGTGGATAATCAGTTGCAGTATAATGAGCTCCTTTTAAAAGCTGCTGAACATTTTAAAATCGATACCCAGGATGCACAAGTCAGCAAAGACTTTGTAGAGGACATCCTCAGGGATAAATGATCTGCAGCACAGTTTATACCACTGCTGCAGTCTATCCAAAGGCACATTCAGCCTTCTTTACTTACCCCCAAACATATGAGGGCAGTCAACGCTTGAATTGAGAAAATGTTCAGGCCAGAACCATTGTACATCAGGGGACAATTAAAGCCTGACTCTTTCATTGTGACTTCCACAAGAAAGAGAGTGGGCACACCCATAGACTCTGCCGAAGCCCCTCCTAACAAGGAGAGCAAAACAGTGTACACACTGGGCACGAAAGTAGATTCCTTAGCTGCTTACCAATTAAGGATAGCCAATAACACTACGCTTTTGGCGAGTTATAATTGCCACAAGTGGGACAAGATCTCGCAACAAATTGACTCTGTCCCAGAGTCCCTTAAGACACAGCTTTTAAAAACAGTAGCTGAGGATAAACAGGTGGCAAGATGCATTCTAAAAAAATTATCTGGACACAGCAGATAATGCAGACCGGATTGGAGCTGAGGGTACCCTCATTAAGCACCATGCATGGCTACGCCAGTCCGGTTTCAAGCTAGAAATCCAAACCACCCTTTTAAATATGCCTATTGAGACTTAACGCTTTATTTGGGAAAGCGCTCGAGGATTCACTGACAAGTGCTAAAGATGTGTACGACACCCTCAAATCCCTTGGACAGCTCACAAACAAACCCTTTGTACAAAGAGGCCCATTTAGTAATGCTGTTTTCGAGGACAAAACTCCCAGCAGTCCTCTTAATATATAACCAGGGCGGGCAGGCAGGCTTCATCTTGGGGTTCTTCGCAAGGCCAATCCTCCCAACAAAACTTTCAAAGGGGGCCTAGACCAGCGCCCTTCAAACACATATGTCAAGCCATAGAAATGTTTGCATGACAATGCTACAAGAAGTATTCCCACTGCTAAAACAGGGGGACTACATGGCAACTTTGGGCATGAAAGATGCATACTTTCATATTTCAATGTTCCGAGCACGCAGAAAATTCCTACGCTTCAAAATAGAAGATCAACACTATGAATTCAAGGTGCTACCTTTCGGCATAGCCTCCGTTCCAGGGGTGGTCAACAAAGTTTTAGCGGTAGTGGTGGCGCATTTACGCAGACAATCAATCCCAGTGTGCTCTTATATGGACTACTGGCTGATTACGGGATTATTTACCTAACAGCATTTTAGCATTTAAACATAAAAGAAAAGACAAAGGATTCGACAATTCCAACAGAAAACACTTCATCAAGGATATGCTTTTACAGAGGAAAAAGTCTAACAACCCCAAGAAAGATTTCCATAAATTAGCAGATTCTCCTTTGCCCATCAAGTTGGCCTCGTAGCCTGCCCATGGTCTACGGCTTTATATTGATGACAGGTTACTAGAAGCCCACACACTTCAGATAGAAATTTGACTATGGCCAATTTTAATGCAGTTTCCCATGTAACATGTTCCACCATAGATCCTCAGTCTCCACTCTGGAAGGATCATGAACAAATCTGCCAAAGGCTGCTAAGTGTTGAGTTATCAGCATATCACATTCCAGCAATAGATGTTTTAATGACTCAATGGATTTACTACAGTGACAAAAGCAGCATGGAATTTTTTGTATCGCTCCAGAGCTAATTTCTAGAATTTTGCCTGTGAGTAGGATATTAAAACGAAATCTCAGATATATGGCCTTCCTCACTGGGTCCGGAAATTTAATAAGATATGATTCGGGAGCACCCATTTTCTTCCCATCATATAAAAGGTGACTAAATAACCTAGATGCCCCAACAGTCTCCATAGATTTCATCCAATCCATACAGCCGGGTGTAGCCGGGACTTCACCCTCTCTGGATTGAATATAAGGGTTTCATGTATTAGGCAGATAGTGTCAAGAGATTTCACACAGTCCATCTGAAGGGTCAACAACAATTTAGATAAGTGGTGCTATTTCTTAATCTGAGAGATCAATTTATCCGCTTTGTCCAAGTAGTAATTCCAATACATATAAGTTGAGGGTCTACTAAATACTGGAAAATCCAAATAGCATAGAGATCTTACCTTAGTTAGAATGCAGGCGTTAACTTTCCATTTAAAATTAGATATGTTTTTCCTATTTGTAAGGCAAATTACTACTGATTTCTTTTCATTGATGACTAAACCATTTACCCCGACATAGGTTGATAGGGCCACCAATTTCCGCCGAAGCCCAATCGGGGTGCATCAATGAGTAGAAGATCGTCTGCATAAGCACTCCAACAGATTTTTATCCCCTCTACCGTTGGTGAAATCAAGGATGTTTCCATCAATGGCCCAACCGTATCAGAAATGTATAAACTGAAAAGCGTAGGTGCAAATAGACACCCTTGTCTCAATCCATTACTAGTTTGAATTTGTTGTGAAAGATCGCCAGCCATGTTTATCCGGATCTGAATGGCTGATTCCTCATGCAGATGTATGAGAATAGTCAAAAGTCTGGATGGTATTCCCATCAGGGCCAACTTCGTCCAGAGTCTGACCCTATCTACCTTGTCAAAGGCAAGAGAGAGGTCAATCGAAGCAAGATAGTAAGGACACACTGATTTCCTGCAAGCAATTTTGAGTAATAGGGTGAAGAGCAAACCTCCTATTTCCGTGCCCATGCCCTTTCGAAAATCCGAACTGTCGATCCGACAGGATGTGATTTGCCTCAGTCCATTCCACTATACTCCTCAGCACTATTCCTGCAAATATTTTAGAGTCCGCGTCCATGATTGATATAGGCGTTAGTTATTCGGACACCTTCCCCTTTTTTATATACTGGAATGATACATGAGACCGTCCAAGAACACAGAATGGTGCGGGTCATTAAAATATCAGAGAATAGGATGAAAAGTACTTTAGCCCAGAATTCTGAGTTTCTCTTAAATGTAATATATGTGATCCCATTTGGGCCCTCTGCCCTTGAATTATTAGCTGCCATAATCTGTTTTTCAATAGAAGCAATATTAATATTACATTTCCAAGGACCCTTTTTAATTTCAGCAAGTGGTTTTGTCAGCGCAAATTTCCCCGCATATAGCGAAGAAAAGTGCATTGCCCAGGCGTCCTCCTGTCCAGACTGATTGCACCTCCACCTGTGAGTTCTCCATCGAATTAATTAAAGACCAGAACTGACGTCCAGAAACATCTCTTAAGGCTGTTAACATAGAGATATTATCTTTTTCTAACATGGCCATCTTATGGTTCTTTACTGAGTTTTTTTTTGCTTGTTTAATCGAGCGAATTTGCTTCAATTTAGCATCCTGATCTAAGTTGGAATTTAAGATTGCACGGATGCTGCGATTTGTGAGGGTTTTTTTTTCTTACCATTGGATCATAGACATGCGTGCGAGGATATCTAAAGACCCTGTTATTTATACATTTCACAGAGCTATCAATCAAAACAGCATTCAGTTTGATTATATTCCCTTCTTGCCATTTTATGCGGTTGCTTCCACAAGAGACAGTTGTAGCTATGGGTATTGTACCTTGGTTGATAGTGCTGAAATTCCACACTGATTCAGCCTCTAGGTATCTGTGGTCACTCATGTTTCTGTGGTCACTCATGTTAAAGTCATTCACTGAGAATTCAACACATGATGCCGAGAGGCTATTTGACATAAATATATGCTCAATGGTTGATTTATAAAGCCCATTCCACCATGTAAACTCATTTTCAGAGGAGTTAAGATAAACATTCATGTGGGTGAGATCCCATGAATCAGAATTTGCGCCAAATCTGCACATTAGTGGATTTACGTGTAGCTGCAAATGGCGTCCCTTCGATCACCCTGGAATTCCCCATAGATCTAATAAATGAGGAGCCCATCTTTTTTTTCAGGCCTAATCCATATTTGATTTCTGAATTGAGATCACCCGCTACTATAATATTTAATCCTCTGTATTTAAGCAACATGGTCGAAAGGCAGAAGTTCAAAGACATTATTGCATTACCCAGTGATAGTTGAGGGTTCCAATAAATATTAAGCACCAATATAAGGATCGAGTGGTGGGCTTTAAAACATTCCAAAACCGCCGCTAATACCCCACACGATATTGAGATTGCTTCCAGAATTCTCGTGCCGATCGCTACTTTAACTGCAGTTAGAAGGCCTCCAGCAGGCCTTCCACGGTGCCCTGACCTGGCAAGTTGATGTCTGCAATCAAAACCATCCAGTTGGAGTGGGGCAGTCATCCATGATTCTTGAATGCATATCAGATCCCAAGATTTATTTATTTATTTGCATTTGTATCGTGCAACTTGCAGCCAAGGGGCATTGAGGCGCTGTTACATGAATATGTAAGAAGTTTGACATACAGGTTGAGGCGCCTTTGGGCTTCTTGGTTAAATACAAAATTACATGACAAATTACATAACATACAGAATGATAGGGAACAGTATGTTGGTTCTACCTAAGAAGGGTGGTAACAGTTTAACGCTTTTCAGTTAAAGAGCTTAGTTTTGATGGCTTTCCATTTTCCATTCCAATTTGGTACACAAAGCTTTAGAGGCCATCAAGTTCGAATGGCCCCTGGAGTTCCATGATAAAAGTTGCCAATATTGAGTGGCATTTGGGCGCCTAAAGTTTCTGATGCATGGTTTTAATTTGGGAAATAGACTCTCTCAGGGATAGCGCAATCCATCTCCAGTTCTGTTCGTCCTCCCCCTTAATTGAAACTTTGCCTTCCTTGTATTCCTGCAAGTCCTGCCTGGCAGGATGAGAATTACTTTGCTGGTCCATCAGGTGCCTTCCTTTCTCCCACCCATTATTGAAGATAAGTATATCGTAACCCATCCTGTTGAATTGCTCACTCTCTCTTGCAGGATAAGAAAAAAAAATCTTCTGAGCGTTGGGAACAATTTGCACATGGTCAAGTCTTGTTGGGTGAACAAAAGCCAACAAGCAGATGTCTGTCGAGGAAATCAACCTCAATCTTGGTACCTCATTGAACAGAGACAGGACACGTGATCTACGTAGGAATGGTGGACCTCCAATATCACACAGATTGT